>NC_138301.1:91768012-91770512 GCF_965601325.2 Salmo salar
GTCGTGTGTGTATGTGTGAGTGTGTGTGTATGTGTGTGTGTGTGTGTGTGTGTGTGTATGTGTATGTGTATGTGTATGTGTGAGTGTGAGTGTGAGTGTGTGTGTGTGTGTGTGTGTGTGTGTGTGTGTGTGTGTGTGTGTGTGTGTGTGTGAGAGTGTGTGTGAGAGTGTGTGTGAGAGTGTGTGTGAGTGTGTGTGTGTGTTCCAGCCTCTCACCAGTAGCAGTGCCTCCAAGTGGCTGAGGTAGGTCTCCTCGCTGGCCAGGATCCCAGACAGAACCCACTTCCTCATCTCCAGGCCTTTCTCCAGGTCCAACTCCGTCTGCAGTGAACACACAGGAAACAACAATGACAAAAGTGCACAATACAAGTACTGTACAGAATGAGACGATGCACACCAGGCATGACCATTAGTTTGAGTCTGAATGACAACAGCGTAGTGGGAAGATTAGAGGAGCAATAGTTTATAAAAGCTGGGGTGTAAAAGATACATCTTTGCCTTTAAAGAAGCCATTGTTCTAGCATTTTTCCAGGCCAACCCAACCTCACTAGAGAGTAAAAACATTCAACATGCGGCCAAGGAAAGATCTTTGGGCCGTCTTGCCTAACCAAGGAAACTAAAAGCTAACCCCCAGGCTCCAGGACAGAGGAGAGTCATGGCAGGAGGCAAAGCTAACCCCCAGGCTCCAGGACAGAGGAGAGTCATGGCAGGAGGCAAAGCTAACCCCCAGGCTCCAGGACAGAGGAGAGTCATGGCAGGAGGCAAAGCTAACCACCAGGCTCCAGGACAGAGGAGAGTCATGGCAGGAGGCAAAGCTAACCCCCAGGCTCCAGGACAGAGGAGAGTCATGGCAGGAGGCAAAGCTAACCCCCAGGCTCCATGACAGAGGAGAGTCATGGCAGGAGGCAAAGCTAACCCCCAGGCTCCAGGACAGAGGAGAGTCATGGCAGGAGGCAACGCTAACCCCCAGGCTCCAGGACAGAGGAGAGTCATGGCAGGAGGCAAAGCTAACCCCCAGGCTCCAGGACAGAGGAGAGTCATGGCAGGAGGCAAAGCTAACCCCCAGGCTCCAGGACAGAGGAGAGTCATGGCAGGAGGCAAAGCTAACCCCCAGGCTCCAGGACAGAGGAGAGTCATGGCAGGAGGCAAAGCTAACCCCCAGGCTCCAGGACAGAGGAGAGTCATGGCAGGAGGCAAAGCTAACCCCCAGGCTCCATGACAGAGGAGAGTCATGGCAGGAGGCAAAGCTAACCCCCAGGCTCCTGGACAGAGGAGAGTCATGGCAGGAGGCAAAGCTAACCCCCAGGCTCCATGACAGAGGAGAGTCATGGCAGGAGGCAAAGCTAACCCCCAGGCTCCAGGACAGAGGAGAGTCATGGCAGGAGGCAAAGCTAACCCCCAGGCTCCAGGACAGAGGAGAGTCATGGCAGGAGGCAAAGCTAACCCCCAGGCTCCAGGACAGAGGAGAGTCATGGCAGGAGGCAAAGCTAACCCCCAGGCTCCATGACAGAGGAGAGAAGGAGTGGAGGAGGGGGAGAATAGAGCAGGGTAGAGAAGGCCACGGCTGGGCCAGGCAGTACCTCTCCTGGGTCTGGGCTATCCAACCCATTCACTAAGCTGAACTAAAGCTATCTGTACCCAGCTACTTCAGAACACAGCCTGGGGCTCCTTGGAAAGAGAGATTCTGAGAGGGGAGGGGTAAGCTACAATAGAGAGGGATCTGACTACTGCCTTCATTTGGAGACTATGATGAGAATGTACTTTAGTCTCAGACAGGATAAGGGCAGACATAATGCACCCTCAGGTAAGGGGCTTTTCTCTCTATGTGTGTGTGTGTGTGTGTGTGTGTGTGTGTGTGTGTGTGTGTGTGTGTGTGTGTGTGTGTGTGTGTGTTTGGTTTTACTATCCTGTGGGGACCAGATGACCTCAAAAGGATAGTAAAACAAGGAACATTTTGACAAGTAGGGACATTTCGCCCGTCCCCACATAGAAAAAGCCTATTTTAGGTTCAGGGGTTAGATTTAAGGTTAGGGTTAGAATTAGGGTTAGAATTAGGCGATAGGGTTAGGGGTTAAGGTTAGGTTAAAAATGGGAATCAGATGTTTGGTCCCCACAAGGATAGTAAAACAAACATGTGTGTGTGTGTGTGTGCAACAGTTAAGTAACAAAAACCATAGGAGAGATAATAAGTCCAACAAATGCATAAATGCTGAAATGAATGACAGAATGCGAGAAAGCACCTTGTGTGTGTGTGTGTGTGTGTGTGTGTGTGTGTGTGTGTGTGTGTGTGTGTGTGTGTGTGTGTGTGTGTGTGTGTGTGTGTTAATGGAGGGTAAATGAGCCTGAAACTCCTGTTTCCATGGCCACTGCACAGGTAGTGGAAGCAGCAGATGTCAGTAAGAGTCTCTGGGGAACTACAGGGTCCAGACAAACTGATGGACTCCATTACCCAGGGGTCTGTGCTGTGGACACATTACCATATGTCTGTGCTGTGATTGGA
>NC_138301.1:91773012-91803012 GCF_965601325.2 Salmo salar
TTGGCAGGTAGTGGGGACTCGTTAAAGACATTTAACAGCCTTGAGGAGAATCTTAACCCTTCAGAAGAGTTGGCGGGGCCCACAGACATGAGAGTGACCTTTTTCCAGGCGTTGCCTCAGGGGTGATGTGATCACTCAGGAATGGCCTCATGGTAGCGGAGGATTCTGGGGGAACCTGTCAGAAACGGGTGTAGCTGAAATAGGTCCCATGATGCTGCCACCACCATGCTTCACCGTAGGGATGGTGCCAGGTTTCCTCCAGATGTGACACATGGCATTCAGGCCAAAGAGTTCAATCTTGGTTTCATCAGACCAGAGAATCTTGTTTCTCATGGTCTGAGAGTACTTTAGGTGCCTTTTGGCAAACTCCAAGCAGGCTGTCATGTACCTTTTACTGAGGAGTGGTTTCCGTCTGGCCACTCTACCATAAAGGCCTGATTGGTGGAGTGCTGCAGAGATGGTTGTCCTTCTGGAAGGTTCTCCCATCTCCACAGAGGAACTCTGGAGCTCCGTCAGAGTGACCATCAGGTTCTTGGTCACCTCCCTGACCAAGGCCCTTCTCCCCCGATTGCTCAGTTTGGCCGGGTGGCCAGCTCGAAGAAGAGTCTTGGTGGTTCCAAACTTCTTCCATTTAAGAATGATGGAGGCCACTGTGTTGTTGGGGACCTTCAATGCTGCAGACATTTTTTTGGTACACTTCCTCAGATCTGTACCTCGACACAATCCTGTCACTGAGCTCTATGGACAATTCCTTCAACCTCATGGCTTGGTTTTTGCTCTGACATGCACTGTCAACTGTGGGACCTTATATAGACAGGTGTGTGCCTTTCCAAATCATTTTATAAAGGGCTACCGAGTGGCGCAGTGGTCTAAGGCACTGCATCTCAGTGCTAGAGGCATCACTACAGACCATGGTTCGATCCCGGGCTGTATCACAACCGGCCGTGATCGGGAGTCCCATAGGGCGGCGCACAATTGTCCCAACGTTGTCCGGGTTAGGGGAGGGTTTGGCCAGGGAAGGCTGTCATTGTAAATAAGAATTTGTTCTTAACTGACTTGCCTAGTTAAATAAAGTTTAAATAAAATATAAAAAATTGTGTCCAATCAATTGAATTTACCACTGGTGGTCTCCAATCAAGTTGTAGAAACATCTCAAGGATGATCAATGGAAACAGGATGCACCTGAGCACAATTTCGAGTCTCAAAAGGGTCTGAATACTTACGTATTTGTAATACATTTGCAAAACAAATTACAACTGTTTTCGCCTTGTCATTATGGGGTATTGTGTGTAGACTGATGAGGATTTGTTTAGAATACGGCTGTAACGCAACAAAATATGGAAAAAGTCAAGGGGTCTGAATACTTTCCGAATGCACTATATATATAAAAGTATGTGGACACCCTTTCAAATTAGCGTATTAGGCTATTTCAGCCACACCAGTTGCTGACAGGTGTATAACATTGAGCACACAGCCATACAATCACCGTCATAGGTTGCAAGCCTAAGATCACCATGCGCAATGCCAAGCGTCGGCTGGAGTGGTGTAAAACTTGCCGCTGCCATTGGACTCTGGAGCAGTGGACACGAGATGAATCACGCTTCACCATCTGGCAGTCCGACGGACGAATCTGGGTTTGGCGGATGCCAGGAGAACACTACCTGCCCCAATGCATAGTGCCAACTGTAAAGTTTGGTGGAGGAGGAATAATGGTCTGGGGCTGTTTTTCATGGTTCGGGCCCCTTAGTTCCAGTGAAGGGAAAATGTAACGCTACAGCATACAATGACATTCTAGACGATTCTGTGCTTCCAACATTGTGGCAACTGTTTGGGAAGGCACTATCCTGTTTCAGCATGACAATGCCCCTGTGCACAAAGTGAGGTCCATAAAGAAATGGTTTATTGAGATCGGTGTGGAAGAAGTTGACTGACCTGCACAGAGCCCTGACCTCAACCCTGACCTCAACCCCATCAAACACCTGCACAGAGTCCCCGCATCAATGTTCACTCAATCCCTGCTATTGTATAACAAATCCATCACTCTTTGTGGACAGTGAGAGCGAGAGAGGGAGAGAGAAAGAGTGTGTGTGTGTGTGTGTGTGTGTGTGTGTGTGTGTGTGTGTGTGTGTGTGTGTGTGTGTGTGTGTGTGTGTGTGTGTGCGTGCGTGCGTGCGTGCGCGCTTATTAAAACCAATGAGCGAGACAAACCCAAAAGGTCAGAGGTTGGGTGCAGCCCAGGGACTCGTCATTTATTAGAAGATTCAACCATCAATCAATTTGACAAGCGCTCTCTCTGCCACTGAGGCGAGACTGGGGGCGGGTCATAGGCCTTCCTTTATGACCATTGATGTGACTACTTCCTTCAGGGGAGAGAGCGAGAGACTGACTGCAGCACGGTGTGTTTAGCACGACACATACTCACACTGCACCAGGCTCACCTGAACAGTGAGGTGTACACACACACCTATCACAAGTTTAATCACATCACAAAAACCGCAATATAACTTAGGTAATACAGCTAACTGATGAAGATAATAAGCTTACAGATGGTAAGGTGACGTGCCTCAGAGATAAGTGTTTATGTCTCTTCATGGTTGAGGCCGTGAGGGAGGGCCAGAGGCTGATAGTATAGAGTCCCACAGTGGAGGTGACATAATACCCATAAAACCTAGCGGTCAAACAGGGAAATGGTTCCAATCGTTTTTCACACCATTCATTTTCCTCATAGGGGATTTTAGAAACACTTAAAATAAGGGCAGCGTTTATGCTTAGACTGTTGTGACAACCATGTAAATCTCTCTCGGACAAGGTGACTTTTATCAATATATTCAGCTCTATTTACTCTCAGATTTGAAAATGCTAATTAGCGTCAATGTAGACATCATGCAAAACTACAAATCCCTGCGAGCACCTCTTGTGTCATTTTAAAACTTGCACAAGACAGTTTGCAGAATTGTCCATTTAAAGAAATGTAGCCAATTTATTCATGACTACATTTAGCTAACATTAGATAGTTAATCCAGAGATTGGGCTGTCTTGTCCAGATCACCATGGGTTTTGTAGTTCTTTATGATAGCCACATTAGCAGCTAATTAGCATTTCATCTTGGGAGGTTAAATACAGGCGAATATATTGAGGGTAAGCCTACACGAAACACAGCCCTTATTTTAAGTGTTTCTAAAAATCCCCTATGGGAAAAATGAACCGGTGGAACAATGATTGGAACCATTTCCCTGTTTGACCGCTAGGTTTTATGGGTATTGTGACTCATACTGTGGTACTCTATAGACTGGGAAAGAATTCCCTGTTTGATATGAGGGAGCTTTCTGGAATGAGTGGGAGATGACCTTTGTGGTAGACTTAATTGAAGTGGGAAGGGGCACACTCACCGACTTGGAGGACTCGAGGGATCCAGAGGAGAGGGTGTCTCGGCTGCTGCGGCTCTTGGAGCTGAGGTGTGGCGAGGAGGAGGGCGAGTCGTCGATGTACGGCAGGATGTCATGGTGGCGCCTCTGCTCCTCCGCACGGTCTGCATCATAACCGTAAGTGGGAGGGATCCCCGTGAACGGACCGTCTGTGAGTGGAGTGAACAAACGTCAGTCAAATCATTTCTAGTCGTTTTATTTGAGTATAGACAAAGCATTCGTGATCATGTTGTTGAGTCACAGTATACACGTTTCTTCATCCTAGTATGTTTTGAGTTCCGTTTATAGTCCAAATTCCTTCAAGGCCAGGAGGCTGAGTACAGTGGAGAGTTCTGGGAAGTGTGTGTGTGTAATGCTGAGTGGAAGACATCTGAGTCAGAATGTCAGAGAACTTTTGGTCAACCCCCCACACACATACATACCACCCACAACAGCTGACCAGGGTTCATGTGTGCTGATTGGCCTCTGAAGCCTCTCTCTGTCTCTCTCTCTCTCTCTGTGTCTCTCTCTGTGTCTCTCTCTGTGTCTCTCTCTGTGTCTCTCTGTCTCTCTCTGTGTCTCTCACTCTTTCTCCCACTCTCTTTCTCTCTCCTTCCATGAGTACAGCAGAGTAATCTAACCTCTATGTAAGTGTGAGATATCCCACTCTCCCCTGCCTGCCTGGGTGTCCACTGCCCACTGTGCCCAGAGCCTACTGCCCATAGTGACTTTCTGTCTGCCTACTGGCTAGTGCCCACTGCTGCAAGCCGCCCTGCAGGGGCATGCTGCCAGGCCATGCCAGGGGAACACAGAGGGACTGTCTGTCTGAGGATGGGCACACCGCCTGCACGGTGTCCGCCCAGTAGCCCATGCCAAGGGCCTTTAGGAGAGACACTAGTAAAGTACGTGCCAGAGGAACACTCACAGATGACTGTGTGAGTAGAGTAGTAGTCTGTGATGGCTGTAGTCACAACCAGGAATAGCCTACCTGACCACACAAGACCACCACCACCTCTGAATACAACAAGGTATCTGCTGCACGAGAGAAGATCTTCTGGCAGAGGGGCGTATGAAGACAAAACGGCACGTTAAGTAGAGTAACAGAGTTGTTTACCGTGCCTTAGTGTTGAAGTACAACCCCCCACGACTCAAAGACTTACCAAACACACATGAACTAAGTCAACCTGTCAATCCCCTAAGCATGTATTCTGTACAGGCCTGTATTAGTGGTCTGGTTGTGTGTGTTATGATTGAAGACTAATTGTACGCCCAGGGCCTCATAAGGAGTCATGGGTCAGGTGTAAGGTCACTGTGCTTTAGCTCCTAGCCCCTGGGAAAATACCGTATCTCAGAACCATCCATAGACAGTCCACTCCAGGCCCAGACAGAGTCTACAGTATGACAGCCCCTCAAGCCCAGCGAGTCTCCCCCCCCCCCTCCTCCTCCTCTTTGCACAGGTCCTCCATTTGTCCGCTGGCAGGCTCCACAGCTGCAGTCATACTCATTCTGGTCACACCCCAGCTCCCGCTTCCTGCCTAACCTCCTCTCTTCTCTCATCCCCGAGCAGCCCCCACAAGGGAGGAATCCACCATCCACACACACACACACACACACACACACACACACACCCTTGTCCCCATTTCTCCAACTCTCAAAAAGTACACTCATTGATTTCCTGTTGGAACCATTGGCAGAGAGGGGCAGCCCAGCCATCGCGAACAGGGAAAAACACAGTTAAATCACATTGGCATGGAAACCTTTTTTGGGGGGGGAGGGGTGTAAGAGGCCTTTTTCCCCAAGCAGGTGGAAAAGTACAATCACACAGGGGAAAGCAGGTGTTCAGATGCCATGGCAACGCATGGGTCTTTTCCAAAACACCAGAGGGCGGGGTCTACAGATGTATCATGTGACTTGACTTCCAGAAACACTGGTCTATTGATGCCAGCTCTAGGTAAATGCAATGTATAAATGAAAACCTATTTTGGTGCTGTTATGAATGGTGTACTTTTCTGTGCGTGGGTGTGACTGTGTGTATGTGCGTCTGCCGCCAGTCCGCTAGCAGTGTGAAGGAGACCTCTGCCACTGGAGCGTGACATGGCTGAGTCTTTTCCTCCTCTCCTTCTACCTCTCTCTCCTCCTCCAGCTGAAGGTGAGGCAGCTGCCCTGACATCTGGGAAGGCCATTGGCTTCTAGTTGAAAACAAAGTGAAGAGGCCTCTCCACAGACAGACTGTTCTCTTTCTGGTGTACACACACATTACTCTCATGCATATACACTCACATACGTCTCAACCGTGTAGGTGCATGCACACACATACATATGCGCATTCAAGCATTTTTTCCTAATCTCTTGTGTACAGTCGTGGCCAAAAGGTTTGAGAATGACACAAATATTAATTTTCACAAAGTCTGCTGCCTCAGTTTGTATGATGGCAATTTGCATATACTCCAGAATGTTATGAAGAGGGATCAGATGAATTGCAATTAATTGCAAAGTCCCTCTTTGCCATGCAAATTAACTGAATCCCCCAAAAACATTTCCACTGCATTTCAGCCCTGCCACAAAAGGACCAGCTGACATCATGTCAGTGATTCTTTCGTTAACACAGGTGTGAGTGTTGACGAGGACAAGGCTGGAGATCACTCTGTCATGCTGATTGAGTTCGAATCCCAGACTGGAAGCTTCAAAAGGAGGGTGGTGCTTGGAATCATTGTTCTTCCTCTGTCAATCATTGTTACCTGGAAGGAAACACGTGCCGTCATCATTGTTTGCACAAAAAGGGCAAGGATATTGCTGCCAGTAAGATTGCACCTAAATCCACCATTTATCAGATCATCAAGAACTTCAAGGAGAGCGGTTCAATTGTTGTGAAGAAGGCTTCAGGGCACCCAAGAAAGTCCAGCAAGCGCCAGGACCGTCTCCCAAAGTTGATTCAGCTGCAGGATCGGGGCACCACCAGTACAGAGCTTGCTCAGGAATGGCAGCAGGCAGGTGTGAGTGCATCTGCACGCACAGTGAGGCAAAGACTTTTGGAGGATGGCCTGGTATCAAGAAGGGCAGCAAAGAAGCCACTTCTCTCCAGGAAAAACATCAGGGATAGACTGATATTCTGCAAAAGGTACAGGGATTGGACTGCTGAGAACTGGGGTAAAGTCATTTTCTCTGATGAATCCCCTTTCCGATTGTTTGGGGCACCAGGAAAAAAGCTGGTCCAGAGAAGACAAGGGGAGTGCTACCATCAGTCCTGTGTCATGCCAACAGTAAAGCATCCTGAGACCATTCATGTGTGGGGTTGCTTCTCAGCCAAGGGAGTGGGCTCACTCACAATTTTGCCTAAGAACACAGCCATGAATTAAGAATGGTACCAACACATCCCCTGAGAGCAACTTCTCCCAACCATCCAGGAACAGTTTGGTGACGAACAATGCCTTTTCCGGCATGATGGAGCACCTTGCCATAAGGCAAAAGTGATAACAAAGTAGCTCGGGGAACAAAACATCGATATTTTGGGTCCATGGCCAGGAAACTCCCCAGTTCCCATTGAGAACTTGTGGTCAATCCTCCAGAGGCAGGTGGACAAACAAAAACCCACAAATTCTGACAAACTCCAAACATTGATTATGCAAGAATGGGCTGCCATCAGTCAGGATGTGGCCCAGAAGTTAATTGACAGCATGCCAGGGCGGATTGCAGAGGTCTTGAAAAAGAAGGGTCAACACTGCAAATATTGACTCTTTGCATCAACTTCATGTAATTGTCAATAAAAGCCTTTGACACTTTTGAAATGCTTGTAATTCTACTTCAGTATTCCATAGTAACATCTGACAAAAATATCTAAAGACACTGAAGCAGCAAACGTTGTGAAAATGTATATTTGTGTCATTCTCAAACCTTTTGGCCACGACAGTATGTGTGATTTAAAAAAGACACTAGTGCCTGGGTATTGAAGGAAAGCTTGACCTAAACACACAGATGAAACGTTCAGTGACCAAACTCAGTCAGTCCCTGTGGTGTAGAGAAAGAGAGAGAACAAGGGGGGGGAAAGAGAAAGACTGGGAAAATGTATGGAGAGAGACAGAGACAGAGAGGAGTGGTCTGAGGCAGACCCAGACATGCATCAGACAGAAAGCACTTTTCCTAAGGGAGGGAGGGAGGGAGGAGGAGAGGGGGGGGAGGGGGAGAGCAAGAGGGAGGGAGGAGAAGAGGGGAAGGGAGGGGAGAGGGGAAGGGAGGGGGAGAGCGGGAGGGAGGGAAAGGGAGAGCGGGAGGGAGGGAGAGGAAGGGTGAGAGAGGGAGAGAGTGGGAGAGAGGGAGAGAGAGAGGGAGGGAGGGGGAGGGAGGGAGGGAGGGAGGGAGGGAGGGAGGGAGGGAGGGAGGGGAAGGGAGAGATGGAGGGAGGGGAAGGGAGAGAGGGAGGGAGGGGAAGGGAGAGAGGGAGGGAGGGGAAGGGAGAGAGGGGTAAGGGGGAGGGAGGGGAAGGGAGAGAGGGAGGGAGGGGAAGGGAGAGAGGGGGGAGAGAGGGAGGGAGGGGAAGGGGGAGAGGGGGAGGGAGGGGGGAGAGGGGGAGGGAGAGAGGTCGGGGGTGGGTCGTAAATCTGCTCCTGCCCACAACGCCTTTATGGAGCGAGAGAAGATGTGGAGAGGAGAAGAAGAGGAGAAGACATGGAGAGGAGAGGAGGAGGAGAAGATGTGGAGAGGAGAGGAGGAGGAGAAGACATGGAGAGGAGAGGAGGAGGAGAAGATGTGGAGAGGAGAGAAGGAGGAGAAGACATGGAGAGGAGGAGAAGACATGGAGCACAGTACACCTCACCCAGCACAGTACACCCCACCTCACCCAGCACAGTACACCTCACCCAGCACAGTACACCCCACCTCACCCAGCACAGTACACCTCACCCAGCACAGTACACCTAACCCAGCACAGTACACCCCACCCAGCACAGTACAACTCACCCAGCACCGTACACCTCACCCAGCACAGTACACCTCACCCAGCACACCTCACCCAGCACAGTACACCTCACCCAGCACAGTACACCCCACCCAGCACAGTACAACTCACCCAGCACAGTACACCCCACCCAGCACAGTACACCCCACCCAGCACAGTACACCCCACCCAGCACAGTACACCTCACCCAGCACAGTACACCTCACCCAGCACAGTACACCTCACCCAGCACAGTACACCCCACCCAGCACAGTACACCTCACCCAGCACAGTACACCCCACCCAGCACAGTACACCTCATCTCACCCAGCACAGTACACCTCACATAACCCTGCACAGTACACCTCACATCACCCAGCACAGTACACCTCACCTCAACCAGCACACCTCACCCAGCACAGTACACCCCACCTCACCCAGCACAGTACACCTCACCTCACCCAGCACAGTACACCTCACCTCACCCAGCACAGTACACCCCACCTCACCCAGCACAGTACACCCCACCCAGCACACCGCACCTCACCTAGCACAGTACACCACACCTCACCCAGCACAGTACACCCCACCCCACAACACCCAGCACAGTACACCTCATCTCACCCAGCACAGAACACATCACATCACCTAGCACAGTACACCTCACATCACCCAGCACAGAACACATCACATCACCCAGCACAGTACACCTCACATCACCCAGCACAGAACACATCACATCACCCAGCACAGTACACCTCTTCTCACCCAGTACGGTACATCTCACATCACCCAGCACAGTACACCTCACCTCACCCAGCACAGTACACCTCACCCAGCACAGTACACCTCACCTCACCCAGCACAGTACACCCCACCCAGCACAGTACACCCCACCCAGCACAGTACACCTCACCCAGCACAGTACACCTCACCCAGCACAGTACACCCCACCCAGCACAGTACACCTCACCCAGAACAGTACACCTCACATCACCCTGCACAGTACACCTCACATCACCCTGCACAGTACACCTCACATCACCCAGCACAGCACACCTCACCTCAACCAGCACAGAACACCTCACCTCACCCAGCACAGTACACCTCACCTCACCCAGCACAGTACACCCCACCCCACCTCACCCAGCACAGTACACCTCATCTCACCCAGCACAGAACACCTCACCTCACCCAGCACAGTACGCCCCAACCAGCACAGTACACCTCACCCAGCACTGTACACCTCACCTCACCCAGCACAGTACACCCCACCCAGCACAGTACAACTCACCCAGCACAGTACACCTCACCCAGCACAGTACACCTCACCCAGCACAGTACACCTCATCTCACCCAGCACAGTACACCTGACATCACCTAGCACAGTACACCTCACATCACCCAGCACAGTACACCTCACATCACCCAGCACAGTACACCTCACATCACCCAGCACAGTACACCTCACCTCAACCAGCACAGAACACCTCACCTCACCCAGCACAGTACACCTCACCTCACCCACCCAGCACACCTCATCTCACCCAGCACAGAACACCTCACCTCACCCAGCACAGTACACCCCACCCAGCACAGTACACCTCACCTCACCCAGCACAGTACACCTCACCTCACTCAGCACAGTACACCCCACCTCACCCAGCACAGTACACCCCACCCAGCACACCGCACCTCACATAGCACAGTACACCACACCTCACCCAGCACAGTACACCCCACCCCACAACACCCAGCACAGTACACCTCATCTCACCCAGCACAGAACACATCACCTCGCACAGTACACCTCACATCACCCAGCACAGAACACATCACATCACCCAGCACAGTACACCTCACATCACCCAGCACAGAACACATCACATCACCCAGCACAGTACACCTCATCTCACCCAGCACGGTACACCTCACATCACCCAGCACAGAACACCTCACCTCACCCAGCACAGTACACCTCACCTCACCCAGCACAGTACATCTCATCTCACCCAGCACAGTACACCCCACCCCACCTCACCCAGCACAGTACACCTCACCCAGCACAGTACACCTCATCTCACCCAGCACAGTACACCTCACATCACCCAGCACAGTACACCTCACCTCACCCAGCACAGTACACCTCACCTCACCCAGCACACTACACCTCATCTCACCCAGCACAGTACACCTCACATCACCCAGCACAGTACACCTCACCCAGCACAGTACAGTACACCTCATCTCACCCAGCACAGTACACCCCACCCCACCTCACCCAGCACAGTACATCTCACCTCACCCAGCACAGTACACACCACCCCACCTCCCCCAGCACAGTACACATCACATCACCCAGCACAGTACACCTCACATCACCCAGCACAGTACACCTCATCTCACCCAGCACAGTACACCTCATCTCACCCAGCACAGTACACCTCACATCACCCAGCACAGTACACCTCACATCACCCAGCACAGTACACCCCAACCCCAGCCGTCCCCCTCCCCGCACAGTACACATCACATCACCCAGCACAGAACACCTCACCTCACCCAGCACAGTACGCCCCAACCAGCACAGTACACCTCACCCAGCACTGTACACCTCACCTCACCCAGCACAGTACACCCCACCGAGCACAGTACAACTCACCCAGCACAGTACACCTCACCCAGCACAGTACACCTCACCCAGCACAGTACACCTCATCTCACCCAGCACAGTACACCTCACATCACCTAGCACAGTACACCTCACATCACACAGCACAGTACACCTCACATCACCCAGCACAGTACACCTCACATCACCCAGCACAGTACACCTCACCTCAACCAGCACAGAACACCTCACCTCACCCAGCACAGTACACCTCACCTCACCCACCCAACACAGTACACCTCATCTCACCCAGCACAGAACACCTCACCTCACCCAGCACAGTACACCCAGCACAGTACACCTCACCTCACCCAGCACAGTACACCTCACCTCACCCAGCACAGTACACCCCACCTCACCCAGCACAGTACACCCCACCCAGCACACCGCACCTCACATAGCACAGTACACCACACCTCACCCAGCACAGTACACCCCACCCCACAACACCCAGCACAGTACACCTCATCTCACCCAGCACAGAACACATCACCTCGCACAGTACACCTCACATCACCCAGCAC
Organism: Salmo salar; assembly: GCF_965601325.2. Taxonomy (NCBI): domain Eukaryota; kingdom Metazoa; phylum Chordata; class Actinopteri; order Salmoniformes; family Salmonidae; genus Salmo; species Salmo salar. The sequence continues at coordinate 91,784,542 of NC_138301.1, forward strand.
AGAACACATCACATCACCCAGCACAGTACACCTCACATCACCCAGCACAGAACACATTACATCACCCAGCACAGTACACCTCATCTCACCCAGCACGGTACACCTCACATCACCCAGCACAGTACACCTCACCTCACCCAGCACAGTACACCTCACCTCACCCAGCACAGTACACCTCATCTCACCCAGCACAGTACACCCCACCCCACCTCACCCAGCACAGTACACCTCACCCAGCACAGTACACCTCATCTCACACAGCACAGTACACCTCACATCACCCAGCACAGTACACCTCACCTCACCCAGCACAGTACACCTCATCTCACCCAGCACAGTACACATCACATCACCCAGCACAGTACACCTCACATCACCCAGCACAACTCACCTCACCCAGCACAGTACACCTCACCTCACCCAGCACAGTACACCTCACCTCACCCAGCACAGTACACCTCACCCCACCCAGCACAGTACACATCACCCAGCACAGCACACCCCATCTCACCCAGGACAGTACACCTCACCTCACCCAGCACAGTACACCTCACCTCACCCAGCACAGTACACCTCACCTCACCCAGCACAGTACACCGCACCTCACCTAGCACAGTACACCACACCTCACCCAGCACAGTACACCCCACCCCACATCACCCAGCACAGTACACCTCATCTCACCCAGCACAGTACACCTCACATCACCCAGCACAGTACACCTCACATCACCCAGCACAGTACACCTCACCTGACCCAGCACAGTACACCTCACATCACCCAGCACAGAACACATCACATCACCCAGCACAGTACACCTCACATCACCCAGCACAGTACACCTCACCTCACCCAGCACAGTACACCTCACCTCACCATGCACAGTACACACCACCTCACCCAGCACAGTACACCTCACCTCACCCAGCACAGTACACCTCATCTCACCCAGCACAGCACACCTCACCTCACCTCACCCAGCACAGTACCCCTCACATCACCCAGCACAGTACACCTCACCTCACCCAGCACAGTACACCTCACGTCACCCAGCACAGTACAACCCACATCACCCAGCACAGTACACCTCACCTCACCCAGCACAGTACACCTCACCTCACCCAGCACAGTACACCTCACCTCACCCAGCACAGTACACCTCACCTCACCCAGCACAGTACACCTCACCTAGCACAGTACACCCCACCTCACCCAGCACAGTACACCTCACCTCACCCAGCACAGTACACCTCACCTCACCCAGCACAGTACACCTCACCTCACCCAGCACAGTACACCTCACCTCACCCAGCACAGTACACCCCACCTCACCCAGCACAGTACACCTCACCTCACACAGTACACCTCACCTCACCCAGCACAGTACACCTCACCGAGCACAGTACACCTCACGTCACCCAGCACAGTACACCCCACCTCACCCAGCACAGTACACCTCACCTCACCCAGCACAGTACACATCATCTCACCCAGCACAGTACACCTCACCTCACCCAGCACAGTACACCTCACCTCACCCATCCAGCACACCGCAGCTCACCCAGCACAGTACACTCCACCCAGCACAGTACACCTCACCTCACCCAGCACAGTACACCTCAACCCAGCACAGTACACCCCACCCAGCACAGTACAACTCACCCAGCACAGTACACCTCACCCAGCACAGTACACCTCACCTCACCCAGCACAGGACACCTCACCTAGCACAGTACACCCCACCTCACCCAGCACAGTACACCTCACCTCACCCAGCACAGTACACCTCACCTCACCCAGCACAGTACACCTCACCTCACCCAGCACAGTACAACTCACCTAGCACAGTACACCCCACCTCACCCAGCACAGTACACCTCACCTCACACAGTACACCTCACCTCACCCAGCACAGTACACCTCACCCAGCACAGTACACCTCACCTCACCCAGCACAGTACACCCCACCTCACCCAGCACAGTACACCTCACCTCACCCAGCACAGTACACATCATCTCACCCAGCACAGTACACCTCACCCAGCACAGTACACCTCATCTCACCCAGCACAGTACACCTCACCTCACCCACCCAGCACGCCGCAGCTCACCCAGCACAGTACACTCCACCCCACCCCACCTCACCCAGCACAGTACACCTCAGCTCACCCAGCACAGTACACTCCACCCCACCTCACCCAGCACAGTACACCTCACCTCACCCACCCAGCACACCTCATCTCACCCAGCACAGTACACATCACATCACCCAGCACAGTACACCTCACATCACCCAGCACAGTACACCTCATCTCACCCAGCACAGTACACCTCACCTCACCCAGCACAGTACAAATCACATCACCCAGCACAGTACACCTCACATCACCCAGCACAGTACACCTCACCTCACCCAGCACAGTACACATCACATCACCCAGCACAGTACCTCTCACATCACCCAGCACAGTACACCTCACCTCACCCAGCACAGTACACCTCAGCTCACCCAGCACAGTACACCCCACCTCATCCAGCACAGTACATCTCACCTCACCTCACCCAGCACAGTACACCTCATCTCACCCAGCACAGTACACCTCACCTCACATCACCCAGCACAGTACACATCACCCAGCACAGTACACCTCACCCAGCACAGTACACCTCACCTCACCCAGCACAGTACACCCCACCCAGCACAGTACACCTCATCTCACCCAGCACAGTACACCCCACCTCACCTCACCCAGCACAGTACACCTCACCTCACCCAGCACAGTACACCTCACCTCACCCAGCACAGTACACCCCACCTCACCCAGCACAGTACACCTCACCTCACCCAGCACAGTACACCTCATCTCACCCAGCACAGTACACCTCACCTCACCCAGCACAGTACACCTCACTTCACCCAGCACAGTACACCCCACCCAGCACAGTACACCCCACCCAGCACAGTACACCTCACCTCACCCAGCACAGTACACCTCACCTCACCCAGCACAGTACACCCCACCCAGCACAGTACACCTCATCTCACCCAGCACAGTACACCCCACCTCACCTCACCCAGCACAGTACACCTCACCTCACCCAGCACAGTACACCTCACCTCACCCAGCACAGTACACCTCACCTCACCCAGCACAGTACACCCCACCTCACCAGCACAGTACACCTCACCTCACCCAGCACAGTACACCTCATCTCACCCAGCACAGTACACCTCACCTCACCCAGCACAGTACACCTCACATCACCCAGCACAGTACACCCCACCCAGCACAGTACACCCCACCTCACCCAGCACAGTACACCCCACCCAGCACACCGCACCTCACATAGCACAGTACACCACACCTCACCCAGCACAGTACACCCCACCCCACAACACCCAGCACAGTACACCTCATCTCACCCAGCACAGAACACATCACCTCGCACAGTACACCTCACATCACCCAGCACAGAACACATCACATCACCCAGCACAGTACACCTCACATCACCCAGCACAGAACACATTACATCACCCAGCACAGTACACCTCATCTCACCCAGCACGGTACACCTCACATCACCCAGCACAGTACACCTCACCTCACCCAGCACAGTACACCTCACCTCACCCAGCACAGTACACCTCATCTCACCCAGCACAGTACATCCCACCCCACCTCACCCAGCACAGTACACCTCACCCAGCACAGTACACCTCATCTCACACAGCACAGTACACATCACATCACCCAGCACAGTACACCTCACATCACCCAGCACAGTACAACTCACCTCACCCAGCACAGTACACCTCACCTCACCCAGCACAGTACACCTCACCTCACCCAGCACAGTACACCTCACCCCACCCAGCACAGTACACATCACCCAGCACAGCACACCCCATCTCACCCAGGACAGTACACCTCACCTCACCCAGCACAGTACACCTCACCTCACCTCACCCAGCACAGTACACCTCACCTCACCCAGCACAGTACACCGCACCTCACCTAGCACAGTACACCACACCACACCTCACCCAGCACAGTACACCCCACCCCACATCACCCAGCACAGTACACCTCATCTCACCCAGCACAGTACACCTCACATCACCCAGCACAGTACACCTCACATCACCCAGCACAGTACACCTCACCTGACCCAGCACAGTACACCTCACATCACCCAGCACAGAACACATCACATCACCCAGCACAGTACACCTCACATCACCCAGCACAGTACACCTCACCTCACCCAGCACAGTACACCTCACCTCACCATGCACAGTACACACCACCTCACCCAGCACAGTACACCTCACCTCACCCAGCACAGTACACCTCATCTCACCCAGCACAGCACACCTCACCTCACCTCACCCAGCACAGTACCCCTCACATCACCCAGCACAGTACACCTCACCTCACCCAGCACAGTACACCTCACGTCACCCAGCACAGTACAACCCACATCACCCAGCACAGTACACCTCACCTCACCCAGCACAGTACACCTCACCTCACCCAGCACAGTACACCTCACCCAGCACAGTACACCTCACCTCACCCAGCACAGTACACCTCACCTAGCACAGTACACCCCACCTCACCCAGCACAGTACACCTCACCTCACCCAGCACAGTACACCTCACCTCACCCAGCACAGTACACCTCACCTCACCCAGCACAGTACACCTCACCTCACCCAGCACAGTACACCCCACCTCACCCAGCACAGTACACCTCACCTCACACAGTACACCTCACCTCACCCAGCACAGTACACCTCACCGAGCACAGTACACCTCACGTCACCCAGCACAGTACACCCCACCTCACCCAGCACAGTACACCTCACCTCACCCAGCACAGTACACATCATCTCACCCAGCACAGTACACCTCACCTCACCCAGCACAGTACACCTGACCTCACCCATCCAGCACACCGCAGCTCACCCAGCACAGTACACTCCACCCAGCACAGTACACCTCACCTCACCCAGCACAGTACACCTCACCCAGCACAGTACACCCCACCCAGCACAGTACAACTCACCCAGCACAGTACACCTCACCCAGCACAGTACACCTCACCTCACCCAGCACAGGACACCTCACCTAGCACAGTACACCCCACCTCACCCAGCACAGTACACCTCACCTCACCCAGCACAGTACACCTCACCTCACCCAGCACAGTACACCTCACCTCACCCAGCACAGTACAACTCACCTAGCACAGTACACCCCACCTCACCCAGCACAGTACACCTCACCTCACACAGTACACCTCACCTCACCCAGCACAGTACACCTCACCCAGCACAGTACACCTCACCTCACCCAGCACAGTACACCCCACCTCACCCAGCACAGTACACCTCACCTCACCCAGCACAGTACACATCATCTCACCCAGCACAGTACACCTCACCCAGCACAGTACACCTCATCTCACCCAGCACAGTACACCTCACCTCACCCACCCAGCACGCCGCAGCTCACCCAGCACAGTACACTCCACCCCACCCCACCTCACCCAGCACAGTACACCTCAGCTCACCCAGCACAGTACACTCCACCCCACCTCACCCAGCACAGTACACCTCACCTCACCCACCCAGCACACCTCATCTCACCCAGCACAGTACACATCACATCACCCAGCACAGTACACCTCACCTCACCCAGCACAGTACACCTCATCTCACCCAGCACAGTACACCTCACCTCACCCAGCACAGTACACATCACATCACCCAGCATAGTACACCTCACATCACCCAGCACAGTACACCTCACCTCACCCAGCACAGTACACATCACATCACCCAGCACAGTACCTCTCACATCACCCAGCACAGTACACCTCACCTCACCCAGCACAGTACACCTCAGCTCACCCAGCACAGTACACCCCACCTCATCCAGCACAGTACATCTCACCTCACCTCACCCAGCACAGTACACCTCATCTCACCCAGCACAGTACACCTCACCTCACATCACCCAGCACAGTACACATCACCCAGCACAGTACACCTCACCCAGCACAGTACACCTCACCTCACCCAGCACAGTACACCCCACCCAGCACAGTACACCTCATCTCACCCAGCACAGTACACCCCACCTCACCTCACCCAGCACAGTACACCTCACCTCACCCAGCACAGTACACCTCACCTCACCCAGCACAGTACACCCCACCTCACCCAGCACAGTACACCTCACCTCACCCAGCACAGTACACCTCATCTCACCCAGCACAGTACACCTCACCTCACCCAGCACAGTACACCTCACTTCACCCAGCACAGTACACCCCACCCAGCACAGTACACCCCACCCAGCACAGTACACCTCACCTCACCCAGCACAGTACACCTCACCTCACCCAGCACAGTACACCCCACCCAGCACAGTACACCTCATCTCACCCAGCACAGTACACCCCACCTCACCTCACCCAGCACAGTACACCTCACCTCACCCAGCACAGTACACCTCACCTCACCCAGCACAGTACACCTCACCTCACCCAGCACAGTACACCCCACCTCACCAGCACAGTACACCTCACCTCACCCAGCACAGTACACCTCATCTCACCCAGCACAGTACACCTCACCTCACCCAGCACAGTACACCTCACATCACCCAGCACAGTACACCCCACCCAGCACAGTACACCCACCTCACCCAGCACAGTACACCCCACCCAGCACAGTACACCTCATCTCACCCAGCACAGTACACCCCACCTCACCTCACCCAGCACAGTACACCTCACCTCACCCAGCACAGTACACCTCACCTCACCCAGCACAGTACACCTCATCTCACCCAGCACAGTACACCTCATCTCACCCAGCACAGTACACCTCACATCACCCAGCACAGTACACCTCACCTCACCCAGCACAGTACACCTCACCTCACCCAGCACAGTACACCTCACCTCACCCAGCACAGTACACCTCACCTCACCCGGGCCTAATGTAACGCTACAGTGCTCAAGGCTCTCTCTCTCCTCGGATCCATCTAGGTCTTGGCCTGTCGGCAGTCCTCCGTCCCCAGGTCGTCGGCAGCCCCGTCCCCAGGCCGTCGGCGCCTCCGTCCCAGGCGTCGGCAGCCTCCGTCCCCGGTTTCCTGTACAGAGCAAGTTCCTCCGTCCCCAGCCCGCGAGCGTCCTCCGTCCCCGGTCCTGTACGAGCAGCCCCGCCACCAGGCCTGTCGGCGCCTCCGTCCACCAGGTTTCCTGTACAGAGCAAGTTCCTCCGTCCAACAGGTTTCTTGTACAGAGCAAGTTCCTCCGTCCACCAGGTTTCCTGTACAGAGCAAGTTCCTCCGTCCACCAGCTTTCCTGTACAGAGCAAGTTCCTCCGTCCACCAGGTTTCCTGTACAGAGCAAGTTCCTCCGTCCACCAGGTTTCCTGTACAGAGCAAGTTCCTCCGTCCACCAGGTTTCCTGTACAGAGGGGCCCAGAGGATTAGGGGGGACTCAGCTTTACTAAGTCTGTGAGGGAGCAGGTCTGGATCGGGGAGATAAATTGGACAAACCCCTGCCAACCCCGCATCTCCTCCAATGTGGCAGGTTTTAGTAATGCTCCTCAAATAAGAGTGTGGGGGGGGCGGACCTCTAGGGAGGGGGCAGGAGACTGAGACGCCTGAAGGAGAGAAAGGGCGGAAAATCAGCCAAAATGGAAATCTCAGCTAAAGCATAGCTGTGGGCGCAGAGCGGGATCAAATGAAGTTGATCACAGCGTTGCCGTGGTAATCCCGTTTTACCACGCTTGACAGTAGCTAATTTGATAAGCGCTGTCACCGTCTTGTCATTAAGGAAGGATGGGGCCGTAAAATGCTTGGGTGACTCTACCAGCCCCTCAATATCCATCAGGAATGAAAAACCCTGGGTGGGGCACTTCTTTATTGACCAAACCCGGGTGGGAATCTCAAATGGCACCCCATTCCCTTTATAGTGCACCACGAGGCCCATAGAGCTCTGGTCATAAGTAGTGCACTATAAAGGGAACCGGGTGCCATTTGGGACGCAGACAAGGAGACAGACAGGCAGGAGACTGAGAAGGAGAGGCGACACATCACAGATAAAGTACCTCCCTGATCTAGGCAGTGGTGGAAACAGTACACAATTGTCATACTTGAATAAAAGTAAAGATACCTTAATAGAAAATGACTCAAGTAAAAGTGACGGCACAATTTTCTTGTTTTTTAAATTTATGGATAGGCAGGGGCACACTCCAACACTCAGACATAATTTACAAACGAAGCATTTGTGTTTAGTGAGCCCACCATTTCAGAGGCATGAGGGTTGACCAGGGATGTTCTCTTGTTAAGTGAGTGAATTAGATCAATTTCCTGTCCTGCTAAGCATTCAAAATGTAACAAGTACTTTTGGGTGGCAGGGAAAATGTATGGAGTAAAAATTACAGTATTTTCTTTAGAAATGTAGTGGAGTAAATGTTATCAAAAATATAAATATTAAAGTACAGATACCCCAGATACTTTAAAATATTTTGACATAAGTAGTTTACACAACTGGAACTAGGTCTATCTCATCAACAGTATGTCCTCAGAACCATACTAGTTTACAAATCCCACCAAACAATGTGCCTAATGTCCAGCCGTCTGTAGAATCCCTCATTCCATTTCCAAGATTATTCAACAGACTGAAGTATGAATGATAATAAGCCAATCGGAGGGAGCGGTGCATAGCGTGATCATCTCGGTGGAAACACACCAATGGCAGCGCCGGTTAAATTGCCTGGGAGCGGAGCCAAGGCGGACAGTGTCTACCCCACAACACCCAGCGCCCTCCTGGGGGGGAAATCACCCCTTTTGTTTCAGTGAGGAGGGGATGAGTCTGAAAACACAGACGCAGGGGGGAGTCAGCCCTACAATCACACCAGCTCACACACACACACACACACACACATAGACGGAGAGAAATGAGGACATGATGTGTAGTACAGTGTGTTTGTCCCAGAGTGTAGCAATTATTTCCACATTAGCAGCCGATAGCGTTCCATTTGAGCGTGTGTACAGCTACCAGCTGTTACTCTGAAAGAGACAGACACATAAGAAACAATGAGAGGTATGCCACACTATCCTACCCTGGCCGACAGAATCCTTCACATCAACTACCACGCATCCCTACCCTGGCCGACAGAATCCTTCACATCAACTACCACACTATCCTACCCTGGCCGACAGAATCCTTCACATCAACTACCACGCTGCCCTACCCTGGCCGACAGAATCCTTCACATCAACTACCACGCTCTCCTACCCTGGCCAACAGAATCCTTCACATCAACTACCACGCTACCCTACCCTGGCCAACAGAATCCTTCACATCAACTACCACGCTCTCCTACCCTGGCCAACAGAATCCTTCACATCAACTACCACGCCACCCTACCCTGGCCAACAGAATCCTTCACATCAACTACCACGCTCCTAGGAAGTGTAAAGAGATCTTCAAAGGACTAGGAATAAGCTGCCATGATGTCTCTTCTGTTACTACTGTATCTGCCTGTAGAAACACTGACCTTCCCATGGTCCCCCTCCCAGCAGCAGTGACAGACTCAGGCTGTGTGTGTGTATGTGTTTATGTCTGTCTGTGTGTGTGTGTGTGTGCGTTATTTGGGTGCGTGCGTGCGAGTGTGTGTGTGCGTGCGTGCGTTAGCTGTCACAGGGACAGATGGGAATGTTTTCAATGATTGAGCCTTTCAAAAATAGTGGGCGGTGATTTAATCCCAGAAAACGAGGTGAGTGCCGATGAAATTCCCCCATCCATTCTGCATCTCAAGACAGACACATGGGAGGAAGACAGAGCAGGGTTTCTCTCACACCCTCAACATCCACTGGGCTCCTGTTCAGTCATCTACGGTCAGTGGTACTACTACTACTGTAAGATGGAGGATCTGAACCAAGAGTTAACTGTCATTTCTAGCTTCCTGGTTTGGGCGGACGGACGGACAGATACAGTGCCTTCGGAAAGTAGCCAGACCCCTTGACTTTTTCCACATACAGCCTTTTTCTAAAATGGATTAAATAAAATGAAAAAAACTCAGCAATCTACACGCAATACCCCATAATGACAAAGCAAAAACAGAAATACCTTATTTACATAAGTATTCAGACCCTTTGCTATGAGACTCGAAATTGAGCTCAGGTGCATCCTGTTTCCATTGATCATCCTTGAGATGTTTCTACAACTTGATTGGAGTCCACCTGTGGTAAATTCAATTGATTAGACATGATTTGGAAAGGCACACACCTGTCTATATAAGGTCCCACAGTTGGCAGTGCATGCCAGAGCAAAAACCAAGCCATGAGGTCGAAGGAATTGTCCGTAGAGCTCTGAGACAGGATTGTGTCGAGGCACAGATCTGGGGAAGGGTACCAAAACATTTCTGCAGCATTGAAGGTCCCCAAGAACACAGTGGCCTCCATCATTCTTAAATGGAAGGAATTTGGAACCACCAAGACTCTTCCTAGAGCTGGCCGTCCGGCCAAACTGAGCAATCAGAGGAGAAGGGTCTTGGTCAGGGAGGTGACCAAGAACCCAATGGACTAAGAACCAGAGCTCTAAAGTTCCTCTGTGGAGATGGGAGAACCTTCCAGAAGGACAACCACCTCTGCAGTACTCCACCAATCAGACCTTTATGCTAGAGCGGCCAGACGGAAGCCACTCCTCAGGAAAAGGCACATGACAGCCCGCTTGGAGTTTGCCAAAAGGCACCTAAAGGCTCTCAGACCATGAGAAACAAAATTCTCTGATCTGATGAATCCAAGATTGAACTGTTTGGTCTGAATGCCAAGCATCACGTCTGGAAGAAACCAGGCACCGCTCATCACATGGCCAAAACCATCCCTACGGTGAAGCATGGTGGTGGCAGTATCATGCTGTGGGGATGTTTTTCAGAGGCAGGGACGTGGAGACTAGTCAGGATCGAGGCAAAGATGAATGGAGCAAAGTACAGAGAGATCCTTGATGAAAACCTGCTCCAGAGCGCTCAGGACCTCAGACTGGAGCGAAGGTTCACCTTCCAACAGGACAACGACACTAAGCACACAGCCAAGACAATGCAGGAGTGGCTTCGGGACAAGTCTTTGAATGTCCTTGAGTGGCCCAGCCAGAGCCTGGACTTGAACCCGATTGAACATCTCTGGAGACCTGAAAATAGCTGTGCAGCGACGCTCCCCATCCAACCTGACAGAGCTTGAGAGGATCTACAGAGATGAGTGGGACAAACTCAAAAAATACAGGTGTGCCAAGCTTGTAGCGTCATACCCAAGAAGACCTGAGGCTGTAGTCGCTGCCAAAGGTCCTTCAACAAAGTACTGAGTAAAGGGTCTGAATACTTATGTAAATGTGATCTTTTTGTATATAATTTTTCATAAATTAGCAACATTTTCTAAAAAACTGTTTTTGCTTTGTCATTATGGGGTATTGTGATGAGGGGAAAAAACAATTGAATACATTTTTGAATAAGGCTGTAACGTAACAAAGAGCTCTGAATACTTTCCGAATGCACTTTCCGAATGCAGGCAGAGAGACAGCAGGCAGAGAGACAGCTCCAGAGGTAGCATGGCCTACATGACATCTGGCTGTCATTACGTGTGTCATGTCAGCGCTGTCTTCGGGTTTTACATCTCACCTCAGGACACGTCAGAGGGTGGTCTCTCTCTCTCTCTCTCTCTCTCTCTCTCTCTCTCTCTCTCTCTCTCTCTCCTCTCTCTCTCTCTCTCTCTCTCTCTCTCTTCTCTCTCTCTCTCTCTCTCTCTCTCTCTCTCTCTCTCTCTCTCTCTCTCTTCTCTCTCTCTCTCTCTCTCTCTCTCTCTCCTCTCTCTCTCTCTCTCTCTCCTCTCTCTCTCTCTCTCTCTCTCTCCTCCCTCCCTCCCTCCCTCCCTCCCTCCCTCCCTCCCTCTCCATCAGCCCTGTGTGTCTTAATCATCTCTCTCTATCATCATCTCACGCCTGGTCTTTGATACCCTAAACGCTCTCTGCATACTCTCTCTGAACCGCTAAGTCATTAAGACAGAGCCGGCGTTCCAAAGGGCACCCGATTCCCCTTTATAGTGCACTATACTTTACACCAGGGTCCATGGGGCTCTAGTCAAAAGTAGTGCACTATGTCGGGAATTGGGTGCCCTTTGGAACGCTCGGAGAGGCTCATTATCCAGCAAAGCTTTATATCCCACACAGGCGTTGAAATGGCTGCAGAATCACACGGAGACAGAGACTAATAATAAGGCATTTAAAATGACCGGCTACATTTTGGGAACATGAAAGCTGCGCAATAGATAGTAGTTCTACCGGCGAGACATAGAATGTGAAGCGATGTGAATGTGAATAATGGTGAAAAGTGGTTTTAATATGAGGAAGGAGATTTAAATGGCTTGCTGCTCTCTCTCTTCCACTGATGAAGATAATGACAGTAATAATGCATTCCTTATCTGCAGCACCTATTTGCGCTTTCCCTCGCAGCCAGCCCTTTTCAGAGGAACACAATAGGTGTGCCCGTAGAATCAGATAGCGCTCTCTCTCCCCCCTTGTGTCTCTCGCTCGCTCTTTTTTCATTCCAATGGGGCTTTGCAGGAGCCTGTGATCTCGCCACGGCCGTAAATCTTTGGGCGCACTTAAGCCCTCCACCCCTCTTTCTAATGTATCATAAGCACCGTGGCAACAGCAGTGTGTGTGTGTGTGTGTGTGTGTGTGTGTGTGTGTGTGTGTGTGTGTGTGTGTGTGTGTGTGTGTGTGTGTGTTGTGTGTGTGTGTGTGTGTGTGTGTGTGTGTATGGAGGGAAGGCTCATTCATTTATCTATGTGCGACATGGCATTTTAATCTGCCTGGGAATCTGCAGGACGCTTCATGCCCCCTACCTGTCTGCACTGGGAGAGAGAGGAGGAAGAGAGGAGGGATGAGAGGGAGAGAGAGGAGGAAGAGAGGAGGGATGAGAGGGAGAGAGAGGAGGGATGAGAGGGAGGGATGAGAGAGGAGGGATGAGAGGGAGGGATGAGAGAGGAGGAAGAGAGGAGGGATGAGAGGGAGGGATGAGAGAGGAGGGATGAGAGGGAGGGATGAGAGAGGAGGGATGAGAGGGAGGGATGGAGAGAGGAGGAAGAGAGGAGGGATGAGAGAGGAGGGAAGAGAGGAGGGATGAGAGGGAGAGAGAGGAGGGATGAGAGGGAGGGATGAGAGAGGAGGGATGAGAGGGAGGGATGAGAGAGGAGGGATGAGAGGGAGGGATGAGAGGGAGGGATGAGAGAGGAGGGATGAGAGGGAGGGATGAGAGAGAGGAGGAAGAGAGGGAGTTTCATAGGGGGCTTTAAACTGCATATCTAAAGGCTACTGTAGCTGTGTTTGGAACATGAGAAGAAACATGATGAGGACCAATCAAAACATATCTTCACACCAATTCCAGGTGGTAACTACGGCAGGACACGTCCAGTGTAGGGGGCTGGAACCAGGCCCTCAGGCCCTCAGGCCAGGGGTATATGTATTCATGGACAGGTCACAGGGGTCACCAGGCTCAGTGTCACCATGTATTCATGTCATGGGGGAAGCTAGCTGCCATGATGAGACGCCCCAAGGAGGGGGGGCTAAAATCCAATAACGCATTACCCTGCCTATCAATTAGGCCAATTAGGTAATGTGGTGCAGCTGGTGCCAGGAATATAGTAGTCCAGAGCGAAGGCAGTTGGATAGAGTTCAGTAGTGTGTGTGTGTGTGTGTCTCTGTATGTGTGTTGCTGTGTGGCTTATCTGCTGACTGAGGTAAGTGATAGGCCTCAAACTGACATGAAACACTTGATCCAGACCAGGGCAGGGTCCTAGAGAGATGAAGTGGAGGGGGTAAGGGAGGAGGAGAGAGGGTCCTAGAGAGATGAAGTGGAGGGGGTAAGGGAGGAGGAGAGAGGGTCCTAGAGAGATGAAGTGGAGGGGGTAAGGGAGGAGGAGAGAGGGTCCTAGAGAGATGAAGTGGAGGGGGTAAGGGAGGAGGAGAGAGGGTCCTAGAGAGATGAAGTGGAGGAGGTAAGGGATGAGAAGAGAGGGTCCTAGAGAGATGAAGTGGAGGAGGTAAGGGAGGAGGAGAGAGGGTCCTAGAGAGATGAAGTGGAGGGGGTAAGGGAGGAGGAGAGAGGGTCCTAGAGAGATGAAGTGGAGGAGGTAAGGGAGGGGGAGAGAGGGTCCTAGAGAGATGAAGTGGAGGGGGTAAGGGAGGGGGAGAGAGGGTCCTAGAGAGATGAAGTGGAGGAGGTAAGGGAGGGGGAGAGAGGGTCCTAGAGAGATGAAGTGGAGGGGGTAAGGGAGGAGGAGAGAGGGTCCTAGAGAGATGAAGTGGAGGAGGTAAGGGAGGAGGAGAGAGGGTCCTAGAGAGATGAAGTGGAGGAGGTAAGGGAGGAGGAGAGAGGGTCCTAGAGAGATGAAGTGGAGGAGGTAAGGGAGGAGGAGAGAGGGTCCTAGAGAGATGAAGTGGAGGGGGTAAGGGAGGAGGAGAGAGGGTCCTAGAGAGATGAAGTGGAGGAGGTAAGGGAGGAGGAGAGAGGGTCCAAGAGAGATGAAGTGGAGGGGGTAAGGGAGGGGGAGAGAGGGTCCTAGAGAGATGAAGTGGAGGGGGTAAGGGAGGGGGAGAGAGGGTCCTAGAGAGATGAAGTGGAGGAGGTAAGGGAGGGGGAGAGAGGGTCCTAGAGAGATGAAGTGGAGGGGGTAAGGGAGGAGGTAGAGAGGGTCCTAGAGAGATGAAGTGGAGGAGGTAAGGGAGGAGGAGAGAGGGTCCTAGAGAGATGAAGTGGAGGAGGTAAGGGAGGGGGAGAGAGGGTCCTAGAGAGATGAAGTGGAGGCGGTAAGGGAGGAGGAGAGAGGGTCCTAGAGAGATGAAGTGGAGGAGGTAAGGGAGGGGGAGAGAGGGTCCTAGAGAGATGAAGTGGAGGGGGTAAGGGAGGGGGAGAGAGGGTCCTAGAGAGATGAAGTGGAGGAGGTAAGGGAGGAGGAGAGAGGGTCCTAGAGAGATGAAGTGGAAGAGGTAAGGGAGGGGGAGAGAGAGATGAAGTGGAGGAGGTAAGGGAGGAGGAGAGAGGGTCCTAGAGAGATGAAGTGGAGGGGGTAAGGGAGGGGGAGAGAGGGTCCTAGAGAGATGAAGTGGAGGAGGTAAGGGAGGGGGAGAGAGGGTCCTAGAGAGATGAAGTGGAGGGGGTAATGGAGGAGGAGAGAGGGTCCTAGAGAGATGAAGTGGAGGAGGTAAGGGAGGAGGAGAGAGGGTCCTAGAGAGATGAAGTGGAAGAGGTAAGGGAGGGGGAGAGAGGGTCCTAGAGAGATGAAGTGGAGGAGGTAAGGGAGGAGGAGAGAGGGTCCTAGAGAGATGAAGTGGAAGAGGTAAGGGAGGGGGAGAGAGGGTCCTAGAGAGATGAAGTGGAGGAGGTAAGGGAGGAGGAGAGAGGGTCCTAGAGAGATGAAGTGGAAGAGGTAAGGGAGGGGGAGAGAGAGATGAAGTGGAGGGGTAAGGGAGGGGAGAGAGGGTCCTAGAGAGATGAAGTGGAGGGGTAAGGAGGAGGAGAGAGGGTCCTAGAGAGATGAAGTAGGAGGTAAGGGAGGGGGAGAGAGGGTCCTAGAGAGATGAAGTGGAGGAGGTAAGGGAGGGGTAGAGAGGGTCCTAGAGAGATGAAGTGGAGGAGGTAAGGGAGGAGGAGAGAGGGTCCTAGAGAGATGAAGTGGAGGAGGTAAGGGAGGGGTAGAGAGGGTCCTAGAGAGATGAAGTGGAGGAGGTAAGGGAGGGGGAGAGAGGCTACGAGCCGTCATCTCAACATCCCTGCCACCTGAAACTAGCCCTCAGCAGCAGCAGCGGCCTGGTCTGTGGGCGGTGGAGCGGCTGGGAGGGCGAGCGGCGCGGTCCCCTCGTCTCCCAGAGCACGCCGCATTACCCCCATTACAGGGCCTGGGATCCTTTAAAGCAGGCAGACCTGAGCCACTCTGCGGCTCTAGGAGACAGAGCCAGGCCCCTGCCAACAGCCAATCAGCCAGGCCCGCCAATCAGCCAGGCCACGCCACGGGCAGTTAACCTAAAGCCCAGCCTCCAGCTCCATCCTCAGCAGGGCCGCTTGGTCTTATCATCCGCAAACAGGAGACGAGGCCGAAGCACAGGGCCAAATCTGCCTTAATCTCCTGGCAAACACAGGCCCCAGGATCAGCTGCTCAGAGCAATCACACCGTTTCTCTGTTCTACGCAGTTGGCCATACGCTTACGCCTTTTCAAATGGAGCGTCCAGATGTGTTAGCTGCTGGCACCTGGGGTCTGTTGCCTTGGTGAGCACAGACAACAACAAGTGGGTTTTGTTCCTCCTGTTTTGGATTGGTTGTCACAGTAGCTGTGTGTGGGGAAGCCAGAGAGGAGGGTGGCGTCCGATCCAGAGGTCTCGTAGACCTAATAACACAGGTGTAATGTTTGTAAAGTAAGGCTGGCTAATCTAACACCACTACCCACACCGCCATAGATATCTGTGTCCCAGTCTTTCCAGAGGATAAGGAGCCTGGATGTTTGAGCTGTGCCTCTCCTCCTCTCCTCCCCTCCTATCCTGGCCCCATGCCAGTGTACCAGCCTGCCAGCCTGGAGCAGCCCAGCATCAATTACCTGAATCCAGCGTTCAAACAGCCCTAATGGCGCCAGCCTCCCTGATCAAACGCGTGCTGTCATCAGAGCTCACCAGACACACACGCCGCCTGCTTCATCTCATCTACCTCGTCCCAGATGCACACCGCCTGCTTCATCTCATCTACCTCGTCCCAGACGCACACCGCCTGCTTCATCTCATCTACCTCGTCCCAGACGCACACCGCCTGCTTCATCTCATCTACCTCGTCCCAGACGCACACCGCCTGCTTCATCTCATCTACCTCGTCCCAGACGCACACCGCCTGCTTCATCTCATCTACCTCGTCCCAGACGCACACCGCCTGCTTCATCTCATCTACCTCGTCCCAGACGCACACCGCCTGCTTCATCTCAGCTACCTCGTCCCAGACACACACACTGATACAACACAGAGGCACTAACACAGACACCCAAGAAAAATGAAGACGGTGAATAATGAGCAGGATGAAAAAAAGAGAGCGTCTACACAGACAGGCAATTCAATCATCTCTTTCCTCTGGCTGGCTCTTGAAGGTTATGAGTTGGACTGCTGACACTCTCCTGGGATGCAGACAAGGTGGCAGTTTGCTTACCTACCCTGCTCCACTACCCTGCTTCCCTCTACAGAGAAATCCGCTCCCGACTTGGGCCTGCAAATGGCGACCAGCCAAACGCCTGCTGTTTCTGACCTCATTGCCATTGTGAAGTGTATGAACGGGGTCAGGGTGGGTAAGTGAGAGCACTCCCAGGTATGCATTACGGGGATTCTGCCTGCCGAGGGCCTGGTCTCCCTGGCAACAGAACCCAGAGCACAGGAAACTCCCAGGCTAGGCCGTAGTGGGGGGAGAGGAGGGGCGCTGCTCATCAGTATCCTCTCCTATCCTCTGCTGCAAGGTTACCTTCTACCAGCTACTACCCACACACACCTTCACAATCAAGCCGGAAATCGGAAATAAATAGAAAATTGCATTCATGCAAAGAATAACATGTGTTCTCCCCCGCAAACATTTGTGCTATTACCTAGTCACGCGTGTGCGTGGGTAAAGAAAGAACACGCGTTAATACTGAAATAGGCCATGAATAATAAGGACTTATATTCCCTGAGCAAACACACAAATGATCTTCACGTTATTACATAAATGCATGTTTACTTTGCTGTACAATGCGTATGTTATGTAATGAGCTATCTACAGAGAACCACAAAGGAAATCTACAATCATAACAACAGCCAAGAAACACCCTTTACTACAGAATGTCCCGCCCAGTGAGTCAAATCAACAAGACATTGGAAATGAACTGAAATGTGTCCGTCTTGTCCTGTCCAACCGGCGTTCTGGTAGGTATATCACACGGGTCATTCCCAAAGGTCTCACTTCCTTCAGCCGTCATTCATTCCAGATCTCCACTGCCCCCGACGGGAACGACCTACATCCGTCCCACCCCGCTCCCTCAAAAACACAATTCCCTGAGCTGCTGCCTGATTCATGTACCTGCTGATCATTAAGTCTGCTGTGTCGCCATTTTTTCTTTATGTCAGTTACCTTCTTCTTTGCTCTATCCCACTGTGAATGTCTTGTGTTTTATTAAATGTGTAGCGGTATTGTGTGTTGTCCTGTTCACTGCTGTCATGCCTCTTGGCCAGGTCATCATTGTAAATGAGAATTGGTTCTCAACTGATATATCTGGTTAAATAAAATGGGGAATAAAAATGAAGAATAGCTGTTGCAGTATTATTATCTTCCTACTGGAAGAGCCATCATTAAGACCACTGGTTCCTCCAGAGAGAGAGAGGAGGGA
>NC_138301.1:91808012-91813012 GCF_965601325.2 Salmo salar
GTTATTAAGGTTGTTATTAAGGTTGTTAGTAAAGTTGTTAGCTGGGTTGTTAGTTGGGTTGTTAGTTGGGTTGTTATTAAGGTTGTTATTAAGGTTGTTAGTAAGGTTGTTAGTAAGGTTGTTATATGGTTGTTAGTTGGGTTGTTAGTTGGGTTGTTAGTTGGGTTGTTAGTAAGGTTGTTATTAAGGTTGTTAGTTGGGTTGTTATTAAGGTTGTTATTAAGGTTGTTAGTAAGGTTGTTAGTAAGGTTGTTATTAAGGTTGTTAGTTGGGTGTTATTAAGGTTGTTAGCAAGGTTGTTAGTAAGGTTGTTAGTTGGGTTGTTATTAAGGTTGTTAGTAAAGTTGTTAGTTGGGTTGTTAGTAAGGTTGTTAGTAAGGTTGTTAGTTGGGTTGATATTAAGGTTGTTAGTAAGGTTGTTAGTAAGGTTGTTAGTAAGGTTGTTAGTAAGGTTGTTAGTAGGGTTGTTAGTTGGGTTGTTATTAAGGTTGTTATTAAGGTTGTTATTAAGGTTGTTAGTTGGGTTGTTATTAAGGTTGTTATTAAGGTTGTTAGTTGGGTTGTTAGTTGGGTTGTTATTAAGGTTGTTAGTAAGGTGGTTAGTTGGGTTGTTATTAAGGTTGTTATTAAGGTTGTTTTTAAGGATGTTAGTTGGGTTGTTATTAAGGTTGTTAGTAAGGTTGTTAGTTGGGTTGTTATTAAGGTTGTTATTAAGGTTGTTAGTTGGGTTGTTAGTTTAAGGTTGTTAGTAAGGTTGTTAGTTGGGTTGTTAGTTGGGTTGCTAGTAAGGTTGTTAGTAGGGTTGTTAGCTAGGGTTGTTAGTTGGGTTGTTAGTTGGGTTGTTATTAAGGTTGTTAGTAAGGTTGTTAGTTGGGTTGATTAGTTGAGTTGTTAGTTGGTTGTTAGTAAGGTTGTTAGTAAGGTTGTTAGTTGGGTTGTTATTAAGGTTGTTATTAAGGTTGTTATTAAGGTTGTTAGTAAGGTTGTTAGTAAGGTTGTTAGTTGGGTTGTTATTAAGGTTGTTAGTTGGGTTGTTAGTAAGGTTGTTAGTAAGGTTGTTATTAAGGTTGTTAGTAAGGTTGTTAGTTGGGTTGTTAGTAAGGTTGTTATTAAGGTTGTTATTAGTAAGGTGTTAGTTGGGTTGTTAGTAAGGTTGTTAGATGGGTTGTTATTAAGGTTGTTATTAAGGTTGTTAGTTGGGTTGTTATTAGGTTGTTATTAAGGTTGTTAGTTGGGATGTTAGTTGGGTTGTTATTGTTGGGTTGTTAGTAAGGTTGTTAGTAAGGTTGTTATTAAGGTTGTTAGTAAGGTTGTTAGTAAGGTTGTTAGTTGGGTTGTTATTAAGGTTGTTAGTTGGGTTGTTATTAAGGTTGTTATTAAGGTTGTTTTTAAGGATGTTAGTTGGGTTGTTATTAAGGTTGTTAGTAAGGTTGTTAGTTGGGTTGTTATTAAGGTTGTTTGTTGGGTTGTTATTAAGGTTGTTAGTTGGGTTGTTAGTTGGGTTGTTAGTAAGGTTGTTAGTTGGGTTGTTATTAAGGTTGTTAGTAAGGTTGTTATTAAGGTTGTTAGTTGGGTTGTTATTAAGGTTGTTAGCAAGGTTGTTAGTAAGGTTGTTAGTTGGGTTGTTATTAAGGTTGTTAGTAAAGTTGTTAGCTGGGTTGTTAGTTGGGTTGTTAGTAAGGTTGTTAGTAAGGTTGTTAGTTGGGTTGATATTAAGGTTGTTAGTAAGGTTGTTAGTAAGGTTGTTAGTAAGGTTGTTAGTAAGGTTGTTAGTTGGGTTGTTATTAAGGTTGTTAGTAAGGTTGTTAGTAAGGTTGTTAGTAAGGTTGTTAGTAAGGTTGTTAGTAAGGTTGTTAGTTGGGTTGTTATTAAGGTTGTTATTAAGGTTGTTATTAAGGTTGTTAGTTGGGTTGTTAGTTGGGTTGTTATTAAGGTTGTTAGTTGGGTTGTTATTAAGGTTGTTATTAAGGTTGTTTTTAAGGATGTTAGTTGGGTTGTTATTAAGGTTGTTAGTAAGGTTGTTAGTTGGGTTGTTATTAAGGTTGTTATTAAGGTTGTTAGTTGGGTTGTTAGTTGGGTTGTTAGTTTGGTTGTTAGTAAGGTTGTTAGTAAGGTTGTTAGTTGGGTTGTTAGTAAGGTTGTTAGTTGGGTTGTTATTAAGGTTGTTATTAAGGTTGTTAGTTGGGTTGTTAGTTAAGGTTGTTATTAAGGTTGTTAGTTGGGTTGTTAGTTGGGTTGTTATTAAGGTTGTTATTAAGGTTGTTAGTAAGGTTGTTAGTTGGGTTGTTATTAAGGTTGTTAGTTGGGTTGTTATTAAGGTTGTTATTAAGGTTGTTTTTAAGGATGTTAGTTGGGTTGTTATTAAGGTTGTTAGTAAGGTTGTTAGTTGGGTTGTTATTAAGGTTGTTTGTTGGGTTGTTATTAAGGTTGTTAGTTGGGTTGTTAGTTGGGTTGTTAGTAAGGTTGTTAGTAAGGTTGTTAGTTGGGTTGTTAGTTGGGTTGTTAGTTGGGTTGTTATTAAGGTTGTTATTAAGGTTGTTAGTTGGGTTGTTATTAAGGTTGTTATTAAGGTTGTTAGTTGGGTTGTTAGTAAGGTTGTTATTAAGGTTGTTAGTTGGGTTGTTATTAAGGTTGTTATTAAGGTTGTTATTAAGGTTGTTAGTAAGGTTGTTATTAAGGTTGTTAGTTGGGTTGTTATTAAGGTTGTTAGTTGGGTTGTTATTAAGGTTGTTAGTTGGGTTGTTAGTAAGGTTGTTAGTAAGGTTGTTAGTTGGGTTGTTATTAAGGTTATTATTAAGGTTGTTAGTTGGGTTGTTAGTTGGGTTGTTATTAAGGTTGTTAGTAAGGTTGTTAGTTGGGTTGTTATTAAGGTTGTTATTAAGGTTGTTAGTAAGGTTCTTAGTTGGGTTGTTATTAAGGTTGTTATTAAGGTTGTTAGTTGGGTTGTTAGTTGGGTTGTTAGTTTGGTTGTTAGTAAGGTTGTTAGTAAGGTTGTTAGTTGGGTTGTTAGTTGGGTTGTTATTAAGGTTGTTATTAAGGTTGTTAGTTGGGTTGTTATTAAGGTTGTTAGTTGGGTTGTTATTAAGGTTGTTATTAAGGTTGTTAGTAAGGTTGTTATTAGGTTGTTAGTAAGGTTGTTAGTAAGGTTGTTAGTTGGGTTGTTATTAAGGTTGCTAGTAAGGTTGCTAGTAAGGTTGTTATTAAGGTTGTTAGTTGGGTTGTTATTAAGGTTGTTATTAAGGTTGTTAGCAAGGTTGTTTGTTGGGTTGTTATTAAGGTTGTTAGTAAAGTTGTTAGCTGGGTTGTTAGTTGGGTTGTTAGTAAGGTTGTTAGTAAGGTTGTTAGTAAGGTTGTTAGTAAGGTTGTTAGTTGGGTTGTTATTAAGGTTGTTAGTAAAGTTGTTAGCTGGGTTGTTAGTTGGGTTGATATTAAGGTTGTTAGTAAGGTTGTTAGTAAGGTTGTTAGTTGGGTTGTTAGTAAGGTTGTTAGTTTGGTTGTTATTAAGGTTGTTAGTAAGGTTGTTAGTAAGGTTGTTAGTTGGGTTGTTAGTAAGGTTGTTATTTGGGTTGTTAGTTGGGTTGTTATTAAGGTTGTTAGTAAGGTTGTTAGTTGGGTTGTTATTAAGGTTGTTAGTAAGGTTGTTAGTTGGGTTGTTATTAAGGTTGTTAGTAAGGTTGTTATTAAGGTTGTTAGTAAGGTTGTTATTAAGGTTGTTATTAAGGTTGTTAGTAAGGTTCTTAGTTGGGTTGTTATTAAGGTTGTTATTAAGGTTGTTAGTTGGGTTGTTAGTTGGGTTGTTATTAAGGTTGTTAGTTTGGTTGTTAGTAAGGTTGTTATTAAGGTTGTTAGTAAGGTTGTTAGTTGGGTTGTTAGTTGGGTTGTTATTAAGGTTGTTAGTTGGGTTGTTAAGGTTGTTATTAAGGTTGTTAGTTGGGTTGTTAGTTGGGTTGTTATTAAGGTTGTTAGTTGGGTTGTTATTAAGGTTGTTAGTAAGGTTGTTAGTAAGGTTGTTAGTAAGGTTGTTAGTTGGGTTGTTAGTTGGGTTGTTAGTTGGGTTGTTATTAAGGTTGTTAGTAAGGTTGTTAGTTGGGTTGTTATTAAGGTTGTTATTAAGGTTGTTAGTTGGGTTGTTAGTTGGGTTGTTATTAAGGTTGTTAGTAAGGTTGTTAGTTGGGTTGTTATTAAGGTTGTTAGTAAGGTTGTTAGTTGGGTTGTTATTAAGGTTCTTAGTTGGGTTGTTAGTAAGGTTGTTATTAAGGTTGTTATTGGGTTGTTAGTTGGGTTGTTATTAAGGTTGTTAGTTTGGTTGTTAGTTGGGTTGTTATTAAGGTTGTTATTAAGGTTGTTAGTAAGGTTGTTATTAGGTTGTTATTAAGGTTGTTAGTTGGGTTGTAATTAAGGTTGTTATTAAGGTTGTTAGTTGGGTTGTTAGTTGGGTTGTTATTAAGGTTATTAGTTGGGTTGTTATTAAGGTTGTTAGTTGGGTTCTTATTAAGGTTGTTATTAAGGTTGTTTTTAAGGATGTTAGTTGGGTTGTTAGTTGGGTTGTTAGTAAGGTTGTTAGTTGGGTTGTTAGTAAGGTTGTTAGTTGGGTTGTTATTAAGGTTGTTAGTTGGGTTGTTATTAGGTTGTTAGTTAGGTTGTTAGTAAGGTTGTTATTAAGGTTGTTAGTTGGGTTGTTATTAAGGTTGTTAGTTGGGTTGTTATTAAGGTTGTTAGTTGGGTTGTTAGTAGGGTTGTTAGTAAGGTTGTTAAGGTTGTTAGTTGGGTTGTTATTAAGGTTGTTATTAAGGTTATTAGTTGGGTTGTTATTAAGGTTGTTAGTAGGGTTGTTATTAAGGTTGTTAGTTGGGTTGTTATTAAGGTTGTTAGTAAGGTTGTTATTAAGGTTGTTAGTAAGGTTGTTAGTAAGGTTGTTAGTTGGGTTGTTAGTTGGGTTGTTATTAAGGTTGTTATTAAGGTTGTTAGTTGGGTTGTTATTAAGGTTGTTAGTAAGGTTG
>NC_138301.1:93023012-93403012 GCF_965601325.2 Salmo salar
AAAAGCTGGTTTTTGATATAAATACGTACTTGATTGAACAAAACATGCATGTATTGTATAACATAATGTCCTAGGAGTGTCATCTGATGAAGATCATCAAAGGTCAGTGCTGCATTTAGCTGTGGTTTTGGTTTTTGTGACATTATATGCTAGCTTGAAAAATGGGTGTCTGATTATTTCTGGCTGGGTACTCTGCTGACATAATCTAATGTTTTGCTTTCGTTGTAAAGCCTTTTTGAAATCGGACAGTGTGGTTAGATAAAGGAGAGTCTTGTCTTTAAAATGGTGTAAAATAGTCATATGTTTGAAAAATGGAAGTTTTCGCATTTTCGAGGAGTTTGTATTTCGCGCCACGCCCTATCATTGGATATTGGAGTGGTGTTCCGCTAGCGGAACGTCTAGATGTAAGAGGTTAATTGAAATGCATTCCAGGTGACTACCTCATGAAGCTGGTTGAGAGAATACCAAGAGTGTGCAAAGCTGTCATCAAAGCAAAGGGTGGCTACTCATAAGAATCTAAAATATAAAATGTATTTTGATTTGTTGAAGTGCAACACTGGCGGATGTGGTGGGTTGAGATGCATCCATGCAAAAAAAACTGATATTGGTGGGAATTTGTCTATTATGTAACCGGTGCGTCAATCAACTCTGGGGGTTAAACACTATTATGCAACTTATTAGGAGAGGAATGGGGAATACCTAGTCAGTTGTACAACTAAATGCCTTCAACTGAAATGTGTCATTTAACCCAACCCCTTTGAATCAGAGAGGTGACTTGTTGAGCACATTTTTACTCCTGAACTTATTTAGGCTTGCCATACCAAAAGGGGTTGAATACTTATTGACTCAAGACTTTTCAGCTTTTCATTTTTAATTAATTTTTGAAAATGTCTAAAGACATCATTTCCACCTCCCGAGTGTCGCAGCGGTCTAAGGCACTGCATCGTGGTGCTTAAGGCGTCACTACAGCCCCGGGTTTGATCCCAGTCTGTGTCACAACTGGCCATGACCGGGAGTCCATAGGTCGGCGCACAGTTGTCCAATCATCATCAGGTTAGGGGATGGTTTGGCCAGGGGGGCTTTACTTGGCTCATCGTGCTCTAGTGACTCTTTGTGGCGGGCCTGCAGGCTGACTTTGATCGTCAGTTGAACAGTGTTTCCACTGACACATTGGTGCAGCTGGCTTCTGGGTTAAGTGGGCAGGTGTTAAGAAGCTGGGTGAAGCGGGCAGGATGCATGACTTGACCTTCGCCTCTCCCAATGAGACAAGATCGTAATTGGATCTCAATTGGATATCATGAAATTGGTGAGAAAAACAGGTTAAAAAAATAAAAACAGAATTACACTTTGACATTATGAGGTATTGTGTGTAGGCCAGTCACACACAATATCCATTTAATAATATTTTTATTTAGACTGTAACACAACAAAATATGGAAAAAGTAATGGGGTGTGAATACTTTCTGAAGGCACTGAGTATACAAAACATTAGGAAAACCTACTCATTCCATGGCATACTGACCAGCTGAATCCAGGTGAAGGCTATGATCCCTTATTGATGTCACATGTTAAGTACATTTCAATCAGTGTAGATGAAGGGGAGGAGACAGGATAAAGAAGGATTTTTAAGCCTTGAGATAATTGAGACGGATTGCGTATGTGTGCCATTCAGAGGGTGAATGGGCAAGACAAAATATTTAAGTGCCTTTGAATGGGGAATGGTAGTAGGTGCCAGGCACACTGGTTTGAGTGTGTCAAGAACTGCAACGCACGCCTCTAGGAAGAGGGAACGCAACACCCTGCTACAACTCAACTCTCCGTGGTGTGAAAGAGGAATGGACTGTAGGTGCGAGTAAGGATGACAAAGGCAGAGAGTGGTACCATTTACAAGGAACTTATTCCGTCACACGGTAATTTTGGGGAAAAGGGGCTGGACGGAACCAAAGCAAAGAAAGTAATTATCAAAGCCCCATTACCTGCCTACCTAACTAGCACCACCTGGTACACTAACCAAAATACAGTGGATGGTCCGCCCAAGTCTTAGTGTGCATAGACAGTAAACTACTACGGGTTATGTATGCCTGCGGGCCTCTTGCCTAAGCACTCCCTAGGTGCCTTGCCCTTCGGGAACAAATGAAACAGAATAACACAAATGTAAGTAAACAATGTCAATCATCAAAATACTGCATCCTACTTACACACACAGGACTTACTAATTAGCTCTCTCTCAACAACCAACATCAAAGAAGCTTGCTCTGAGCAACAACCAATACAGGATATAACCCTCAGCTTCCTTCTGATCAACAGAACACTGGCTTATATAGCTGGAGAAGTAGCCTATATTGGGATACAGCTGTATCCTGACGAGGGGGCGTGGTCAGCTCTCCAATTAGCAATGGGGGCCGACCAATCAGCTGCTTGGGGGAATTCAGGAAGCCATCCTGAAACACACACATACAAATACACAAACTACAACACAGAAACCGGGGAACGTAACAAACGCTGCTAGGGGTTTCATGATCAATGGTTTCCCATGTGTATCAAGAATGGTCCACCACCCAAAGGACATCCAGCCAACTTGACACAACTGTTTTGGAGCCAACATGGGCCTCCTCTGTGGAACGCTTTCGACACCTTGTAGTCCATGCCCCGAAAAATGTAGGCTGTTCACTCAGTGTATATGACAGCAGGATTCAACACATACGGACCTTGAAGTTGTGGTAGAAAAATACTGCCTAGATAAAGTTGACTCATACTTTGCCGTGTATCATTCCAAGTGCTCTCAGCTGTAAAGCTACTCAGCTGTTCTAGGTCATGTTTAAATTGAAAGGGATTGTGCTGGATATCAGGATGGGCTGTATAGTGGGGCAGGAGGACAGTGGGCTAGCTAGGGCATTCCGTGTGATGAGTGTTTGATGTACAGTTTATTGGATTTCAGCAACCGTACCCTGAAAAGTGGGGTCATCTCTTCCAGACTTCCACTGAATAACCATTGTCACTGTGCATGAGCATGGCGTCAGCTTTTATTTTATCCACCACCATTATTCAACATTTAAACTCATTTTTTGGGAGAAACCATAATAATTCTGCTACTTTGAATAGACACACATTTGTGATTTTTTGCGCTATGCTAAAAGCTGTATTTGAAATCTCATTCTCTAGGTGTCCACTGCCAGGAGATGTCAGAAGACACCAAGAACCAAGCTCCCTTCCCTGTCTACCCCTCAGTGGGCTACCAGATCCTCAATGCAGACCACCTACTGCTGAGAGAGAATAGCCAAGAGCTGCTGGGGAACTCCGGCCTGCAGACCCAGAGGCAGGCCTTCCTCATCACCAACCCCGGGGCGGGCCTCCTGCGGCCGGCCGTCAATGCCACGTACGGCCCCCTGTCTGTGGAGAGGCCGATCGGCCGAGAGCTGCTCCTCAGCGGCCGTAGGATCCTTCCTGTCATCCTGGCCCGCCAGGTCCGCTCCTCTACGCCCATTGTCAGAATCCTCTTCCACATGCCCGATTTGGCCAGTGGAGGTGACGCTGGGATGAAGGCAGGGGAAAAAGAAGACAGGGGTAGTGGTGGGAGGAAGGGAGCGGCGGAGGAGGGGGCGCATTGTGTGACGGCGTATGCCTTCTGGGAGACACGGGAGGTGCGGGGGGCATGCCTGCTGTCTCCAGGGGGATTCTGTGTGGCCCAGTTGAAGCCTGAGCCAGCCTGGTTCAGCCCCAGGGAAAGACTGGGAGATGTGCAGGGGAACCCCGTAGAGATCTACTTCCAAAGCCGACGGGACCGGACGGGCCAGTGTGTGCCCCAGGACAGCCTGCAGCGTGTGGGGGTGGGGAGGGGCGGCCCAGTGGGGTCTGGTATACCAATGAGGAGGGTAGGGAGTGTCAACCTCCTAAAGGCCTCACCTGGGAACCCTACATTTCTGCGTCTGAGACTAGGGGGAGCCTTGGTGGTCCAGACCTCCTCCAAACCACTGAGAACCACCGACTTGGCCACTTTCTATGTGTTCCTGTCCAATGTGTCTGCTGTGGAGAGCTTCACTCTTAGGTAAGAACACTGCTTGGATATAATGTTTGTCTGTGCGTCTCTCTCATTGCATAGCTAGAATATCCAGGTCACAATCAGATTGTCTGATAAATTAGCTATGAATGTTGTACGTACTACTACTATGTTGTTGATATGACTTTACTGTCTATATATTGTATTGTACTGCTTTGTGTGCAGAACATATTCTGTATACACTGATGCACTCTCAAACACTGATGGCTTTTGATGACTATTGAGGATCAATTCTACATCCTATTTGTTCAATGTAGGTTTACTAATACTGCTAATATACTACTAAAACGAATGTGTTACTGCGTCCCCTCTGTTACTATGATGCATGCTACCATGATGTGCTGTCCCCTGGCTCAGAACATAAATCCATATGTAACATTAAATGTATAAATATGATTTATATGTTAACCTTTCATGTTAAGCGGATTTTATGAGTACGAAATACACTATATATACAAAAGTATATGGACACCCCTTCAAATTAGTGGATTGGGCTATTTCAGCCACACCCATTGCTGACAGGTGTATAAAATCGAGCACACAGCCATGAAGAGCTCAGTGACTTTCGATGTGGCACCGTCATAGGGTGCCACCTTTCCAACAAGTCAGTTTGTCAAAGTTCTGCCTTGCTAGAGCTGCCCCGGTCAACTGTAAGTCCTGTTATTTTGAAGTGGAAATGTCTAGGAGCAACAACGGCTCAGCCGCAAAGTGGTAGGCCACACAAGCTCACAGATCGGGACCACCGAGTGCTGAAGCGCGTAGGGCGTAAAAATCATCTGTCCTCGGTTGCAACACTCACTACCAAGTTACTTCCAGAGGCAGTTTGAAATGTCAGCACAAGAACTTTCAAGAACTGTTTGTCAGAGCTTCATGAAATGGGTTTCCATGGCCGAGCAGCCGCACACAAGCCTAAGATTACCATGCGCAATGCCAAGCGGTGGCTGGAGTAGTGTAAAGCTCCTCGCCATTGGTCTCTGGAGCAGTGGAAACGTGTTCTCTGGAGTGATGAATCACACTTCACCATCTGGCAGTCCGACGGATGAATCTGGGTTTGGTGGATGCCAGGAGAATGCTACCTACCCCAATGCATAGTGCCAACTGTAAAGTTTGGTGGATGAGGAATAATGGTCTGGGGCTGTCTTTCATGGCTTGGGCTACAGTAGGCTCCTTAGTTCCAGTGAAGGGAAATCTTAACTCTACAGCATACAATGCCATTCTAGATGATTCTGTGGCAAGAGTTTGAGGAAGACTCTTTCCTGTTTCTGCATGACTATGCCCCCTTGCACAAATCGAGATTCAATCAGAATTATATATATATAATATCTTTTTTTATTTATTACAAAAAACACAAGGAAGGGGTAACATTAAAGTATTAGAACATGAAGGACAAACAATACAGCATCAAGACACTATCAAACTTGTATCAGTCTTTCCGCAACATAGCCATCCTCATGTGTGAGGGTGCGTGTGCATGATAGTGATATAAAATATATGTCATAGTTTCCTTTTTCATGATCACAATCTTGTGAAACCCGAACCCTCCAAGATCCCCCCACAGATCCCCAATAGCTGTCCCTCAACCATTCGAGACCCCTCCCAAAGTCCCCCAAGAAGGGAAAAAAATAAAATAAAAATTAATTCCATTCCCCACCCCCAAGAACCCCCCAATGCACCAACAACCAAGAGAATGAACTAAAGAGAAAAAAAGGAAAAGATAGAAGAAAACAACAATGCAAAAAAAAAAATACATTTAAAACAAAGGACATCAAGGACAACTGAAATCATAACTGCAATGCCTACTTTATATGTTTCTGTGCATGTCTGGCACTATTACATGTATGTGTGTGTTCTTGTATGTGTTAATTTGAATGAGAGTGTGTGTATATGTGTACAAACACCTGCACGGCATCAGCCTCAGGCAAACCGGCATTAGTTGTAAAAACACTGCCACTTAGTGTCATTCAAATGTACTTTTATTATGTTTTCTTTTGACTTTTTTTTTCTCCTTCATCTTTTGACCATCATCCTCTCAATCAGAAATGGTTTGTTACGATCAGTGTGGAAGAACTTGACTGGCCTGCACAGAGCCCTGATCTCAACCCCATCGAACGCCTTTGGGATGAATTGGAATGCCAACTGCGAGCCAGGCCTAATCGCCTAACATCAGTGCCCGACCTCACTAATTCTCTTGTGGCTGAATGGACGCAAGTTCCTGCACCAATGTTCCAACATCTAGTGGAAAGCATTCCCAGAATAGTGGAGGCTGTTATAGCAACAAAGGGGGACCAACTCCATATGATTGACCATGATCTTGGAATGAGATGTTTGACTAGCAGGTGTCCACATACTTTTGGTCATGTAGTGTATGTTGGAGGAAGTTACCAAAAATAAATCAATAATTTGTGTCATTTTAGGCCTTGTGGGAAAGGTTTATGACCATGATGTATGGGAGAGGCACTTCATGAAGGATAAGTTCCATGCATTTAAATGGTAACTTAAGGCCACTTGATTGGCGCCAGGGCATGTCTCCAAGGCCATGCTGTGGGATGGTTGAACGCTGGTGTGGCTAGGAGTCATCTTGCAGTTCCGCTCCCTACACAGATTACAGACTTGTCGTATGCTAGTCCCCGTCTACTTCACTCCTGACTGAAAGAAGTTCACAAGTCGTTCTTCCATAGATGGGAAAATAATTGGGAAATTATTCGGCAGCCTTCATATCTTAACATCCTATTAATGTTTGAACAGGGATTTCTGGATATTTTCGTTCATAAATAATGCATCAATTTAATGGAGCAAGAAAACAAATAACTAACAGCTGCCTGACTCCTTTGGGCAGAAATTAACTTATTACGCAGGCAGCTCTATCGCGCCAAAACACACAATTCAATCTGTTTTGCAACAGCTCTACTCACTGCCTCGGATGCACATCACAGAGCAGAATAATATTGCTTTTATTGGAATGTTTTAGATGAGTATACTGAAAAACAGCAGAACATACTCTATCTTCTGATACAGTGATATCCCAAAGCATACCCTGACCTTGTGTTAATCCACAGTTCATATCCTATTATATGACTAAAAGGCACAGGGAGGGATATTCAGTACAGATAACAAAAGATGAAACCTCCACTAGATTAGTTATTGTCGAAATGGGACCTGTGACTGTCTGCCAAAAAATGTTACAAGTTTAATCATCTCTGAACCTGAAACTGACCTGGATTTGTTGCATTGCGTCGGTGGGGATCGAGGAGAGTTGAGTGAGAGATGCCTACCCTCTCTGGTCACAATATTTATTTGAGAGATCAATCTGTTTGCCACCTGAACTTCCTAAATCCATTGACCCACTGCAGATGCTGTTAGGCCTCTGTGCTTGAGTCCCATTGCTCTTCATAGCCCCATACTGGGATTTAGAGAGGGGAGACGAGTGAAGGGACTGAGCCGAGTGTTTTAAGGCCATGTGGAACCAGGTCTGGATTGGCTTGGCTCAGAGATGAGTGATTCTTCCTTGGGGAAATCCCTGCTCCACTTCACTCCTCCAGGCCCAAGATTGAGTCCAAACCCCAAGGGTTATGGCAGATAATCCCTGTTCTGATTGAAAACGATTCGAAGAGGTTAACCCTTTGGGTGGAGATGATCTGACCACCGTTCCATTACTGCCTCCTGGACTTGTGTGTGTGTGCGGTCGTAAATGTGTGAGTGTGTGCATTTGTGTTTGTTGGTAGTTCCAGTCCCATAGTCATTGGAACAAGGCTCTCGATTACAGTAAGCCTATTTGCTGCTCTACCTCATAGCCAGTACTCAGAGACCATCAGGAAAAAGTACCAACTGTCATATTTGAGTAAAAGTGAATATACCTGAATAGAAAATGACTCAAGTAAAAGTCACCCAGTAAAATTCTACTTGAGTAAAAGTATTTGGTTTAAAATATACTTACGTATCAAAAGTAAAAGTATAAATCATTTCAAATTCCTTATATTAAGCAAAACAGATGGCACAATGTTTTTGTTTTTTTAATTACAGAAAGCCACGGGCACACTCCAACATTCAGATTGGATAATTTACAAACTAAGCATGTTTATGTTTATTTTATATAAATAGCAAAGTAAAGTACAGATACCCAAAAAAACTACTTAAGTAGTACTTTAAAGTATTTTACCTAAGTACTTTACATTACTGGAGACCATCCATCCCCAGTCTGTCCAAAGTGGCTATCCCTTTTGCTCTTTCCCTCCATGAAAAAGCCCACAGTACAATATCAGCATATACAGAGATCATATGCTACAATGTATATTAAACTTTAACTAATTTGATATTCTCTACAAAGCCTTAGAGAGTTACTTGTGGAATTCATTTCAATATTTTTGGTGACCGAATTGGATTCTTCTCACATCAGTTTCTTTATAAACACTGTGTATTTAATTTGAAAGAAGAAAAAAAACATAAATTATACCAAGCTTACATTTACCAAGCTCACTCCTCTAGCCTAAGCTCTTAAGACTGTTAGAATCCTCAAAATCGAAAAATCTGAAATTAAAATGTCAGAAGCTAATATGAGGGTAGAGAGTCTTAGCGAGTCTTTACATTAGATATGAAGTGAACTTGGAATACCAAATCCACAGACACCTACTGTAATCTATGAAAATGAGCCCACTCTGTTTGTCCTCCTGCTGCATGGTTGGCTGGGAAAATTAGCTCGGTGAAAATGACGGTTGCATGACAAGTAATTTAATTTGCTTCGTAGAATTGTGGGTAACCTATGGACATTTCAGGCAGCCTCATTTTTTTTATCTGCAAAAAAATTGATTGCTTAGTCCAAAGGAATTAATACTTTGTGAAATTCAGGCCATGGGATGCTAACATTGTGTATTTTGAAAAGTGCTATTTTAGTGATGAGTTTGTGCTGTGCTTTAAGGGAGGTTCAGGAAGTCTCCGGCAGCAGTCTATTTAGCTGATAGCCTGTTGGCTGTTCCACACTAAATAGATTGTAAACGTGGGACATGTGAAGGTAGTAGATGAAGAGAGGAGCTGTAAAACATCACAAATGAGATGATGACGAGTTGACTTTGAGGAAGTCACACAGACAACTCTATCAAGTCTCCCTTAATTTCCCCCCTTTTCTACATGATCTCAGGCAAAGGATTTATTTAATCAACCTCCTCATTGACTCTCGTTTCCTTTACCATCCTGATCTCATACTTAGACTGTTTACTGATCCAGCCAGGCTTAAAATAGACTGTTGTCATCCGGCTTTGCCCCTGTTGGTCTGAATTCCTCCTGGTTCCTTGTACTGGCCAACTAGATTGAGATATATATGTAAAACAACATGTCCTAATTTATATTAATGGGAAAATCCACTCAAACTATCTTTTAGTATTTTTTTCCATTAGTCCACTGTAAATATAGTCCACAAAATGTTTGCATGTCAGCAGTCAAGTTTAGAAGATGTAGGACTTTCAAGCAGGCTGTGTTTCTGCCGTTTTTGAGTGGATTTCTCTTTTAACAGGAGTAATGATATGTTTGGTTGGCTGTAATGCTGGCCTTGCCTCAACAAACCTAGCTGAGAGTTGATTAGTCTGGCTCCTGACCCAGGCCTCGGCCCTGCCTGGGTTAGTATTCATCAGAATACCAGCTGTCAGAGAGCACCAGTCTTTGTATGTTTGACTGACTAACACCCCTGCAGGTGGACAGGACAGGGGGAGGGTGTGTGTGTGTGTGTGTCTAACCCCTGTTATCATATTTTATGAAGTTGCCTTGCCAGTGTGTTTGTGTTTTGTGGAGACTAGGAGTTGTATGTCTGGCAGCGTGTGACTTTAAGCCACTGGGCTTTCACTTCATGACCACACTATTCTGATGTCCTCCCCATTATCTGAATATTTTCCCCTCTAATACCATTTCTGTAATAGACCTAATGGAGGAGTATTTCTGTCTTTGATCCTGTTTGTGCTGTTTCAAACAGTCAGCTCAGTTTAAAGAATAATGAAATGTTAGTACTTTATAAGACAACACCCTGCTAAGCAATTAGTATTCCAATCGCAAATTCAAATACCTACCTATGAAAGCAAATCATTTTCTGTCTGACACACACACACACACGGCACTGATGGGCGCTATCTGATATTATGATCCACAGCTGCATCATATGCCAGTCACATTTTCCTTTAATGCCACATAAAGAGCATCAGTGATTCCTATCACATGTGCGTTTAAAGGTGACAGGCAAAGGTCTCCACAAAACTATAACACTTAATAATAATGCTCATGTAGACTTCATTAAATAAGCCTCCACACCAAAAACTATGACTACATTTTAGCTGTCATTTCTACTTTTTGGTGAATGCCATTTTCTGTCCGTAGAATTCAAGGATGACATAATTTGAGGGCAAAAGGAAAATAACAATTGCTCACTGCAAGGAACACAAGCTACAGACATGGCTTTTATGAGTAATTTTCTGGATCAGAAATGAAACAAATGATACTGACATGATCTGGGAAATAAACATGTATGTCAATAATGATTATACTCATATGCAGATAATGCAGCCAGGTCACCCGTGATATGTCAGTGTTCAACATTCATCCATGTCTGATGACGTGGAAACCAGACACTAGGGACAACAGTGAGCGCTGTTACCTTGAAGTAGGTTTCGGTTTTGCTAGGGAATTGTAAACAGGGATGGCGGATGGGTGTAAGCATGTTTCTAATCCAATGATAGAAAGTTATTTTGAGATTTTTGATTTAAGCCTATCCCAAACCCTAACCCTTACCTTAACCATTCAGAGTTAATGCCTAACCTTAAGATTTCGGAGATAATGCCTAAACTTAACCCTAACCTAAAAAAATATTCAAATAATGCCTAAACTTAATCTTAAACACTTTGAAATTTGATGTTTGGAACAACTTCGAAATTTGAAGTTTGTGAAACATGAAGGAACGTCTAATTATGACATGAGACTGTGAAAGCAAGTAGAGATAATGAGATCCAGTATGATCTAGCTAGTTAGTTAGCTAGCTATAGCCAGACAGTGTATTCCCAATCAATTTGATGAGGCTCCCATTCATACAGCTAAGATTAGCTAAATGTTTTAGTTGATAATACTTGTTGGATGATACAACACATGTACAGTATAATGAATGTTAGCTAGCTAGTTACCTAGCTAATACACTTAGTTTACTTCTTGGGAAACAATATTTCTGCTATCTAGCTAGCCATTTCTGCTGCAGCCAGCAAGCTATCTAATCAAAATGTGGCTAACGACCACATGAAAATAATTTAGCTATTACTGGTCAAATGTTACCATATATACATCTCATTCTGCAGCATAAATCTGACCGACCACCAACTGTCACAATTACCAAGTTTCCATCAACAGTTTTTTATGTGAGTAAAGTCATAACGTTTAAAAGATATCACAACAGCTGTGATGGGAACAGGAAGTTTCGGTACAATAATTTGGACATGGTGGAATCTTTTTGTGTCGGTAAAATGAATTATGCGAGAAATGGCAGTGAAAACTCCTTTATGCGCAAATACTGATATAATAACAGTCATATATGTGCAAATATTGATATAATAGCCATCATATCAAAATAAACTTGGATTAACACGGTGATGGTGTGTCCTCCAACTACGACTTGAGAAACAATGCAATTTATTAGGCTACAGATTAAATAAATGACGATGAACATCACAGTGTGGTGAAAGTGAACTGTGATCTAGATGCTCTTTTCCAATAAATATCGAGGGTCTTCTGGTGACATGATGATCGAAGCTTCACAGCCTTTTGACAAATACAAATATTCTTGCTCTTATCCATAATAATCTCATTATGTAGAATAGCCAACCCGCACAGCCTAACCTCATTATATCTAGAGCACACTAGCCAAGACCAGGGTAGGCACATTTGCTTTTTAACGCAACAATTTTTGTGACAAAACTGTAAGTGGAGTTGAAAATGCGATGGGAACAAATTCTAGAGTATTTACATGAAAATCTGTCGCCAATTGGATCGAAACCTAGCTAATGCAACACAAGTGAAAAATGAAAACTACTTTGAAATAGCTGGATCAAATGTAAAACTTGAAATAGAGTTCTGATTTTGTTCAACAGTACAATACCGAGCATGTGAGCTCAGAAATGTGTGAAATTGTGCACTAAAATCAGACAACTTTGAACGTTTTCCAAGAATTCCAATAGAGCAAGTTGACAAAGTCATAACATTTAAAAGTCATAA
This sequence comes from Salmo salar, assembly GCF_965601325.2. Classification (NCBI taxonomy): domain Eukaryota; kingdom Metazoa; phylum Chordata; class Actinopteri; order Salmoniformes; family Salmonidae; genus Salmo; species Salmo salar. The sequence continues at coordinate 93,035,302 of NC_138301.1, forward strand.
CTTTATATCAAGGATACAAAATCTACCCTGACCAAAATATTATTTCAGACCATTTTAAGATGTATTTAGCTGTTGTATTCAGAAAGGTTTGGAAAAACAGGGACATCTTTGCCTGTCACCTTTTAATGCTGATGGGTTCTGACAAATAATCATGATTTAATCATCTTTTCTAGGAAAGGTATTTTATTCCTGTTGAGATAGATGAGAGCGATAGATCAGTGACCTTTATCTCGCTGATGGAAGATGTGCCACTCCATATTACTTTACTTTATTTAGACAAGTATTATATTAACTAGACTGCTCTCACATGTAGTGGCCTCCAGTTCTCAGTGTAATAAATATGTACAAGTAGGGATTTGTAAAAAAGGCACTGACTGCGTAAACATTGCTATGGTGGTTTTGACTAAATTCAACTTCCGGGCAACCCCTGGTCGGCCTTCAAAATCTATCACTCGGTCTCCTCCCACGCCTTGAAGTCTCACGTGTTCTTGTTCTGTTCTGTCCCCTCTCTAAGCCTTTATGTTCGCTGGGAGGAACAGACAAGCTGTCTGGCCTATGGATTGAGTCGAAAAAAGCTTAAGGCAGAGCGGAGAAAGCTCCAGGGCCATGTTGCACAGCTGGAAGAAACCCAAAAGGAGAGGAGATTAGTGCTTCTTAGGCCACACAATCAACGGGCCTGATTAAGAAACAATGTTACAGGCACTTCTCCATTTAGATATACACACACACACACACACACACACAATGATGGAGAGAAATGGGCCTGGTCAAAAGTACTGCACTACATAGGGAATAGGGTGCCATTTGGGATACAGACTCAGTCAGCCCAGACTCAGCCAGGACAGAATCACTCCATCTAAATAAGCTTGTATGTTTTCATGTAAAGAGAAACACACAGATGACTATATGTATTACATCACATTAAACATATATTGCAAATGTACAGTATATACTGTAGTGGACAGATTGACATACATTTAGGTTATATCGGTTATATCTCACACGCATACACAAGATTAAAGACTTACTTTAACTCCTTGTACTCCTTGTACCCACCCCCAATGCACATACAGTGCCGACGTCCAGGTCCTGAACCTCCCCTAGGTTCTTACTGTGGAATGCAGTGTTTGGTTTTCGCCAGACATAATGGGATACATCTCGTCCAAAAAGTTGACTGAAGTTTGCCAAAAAAGCACCAGGATGCACCTGGATGATCATCAAGACTCTTGGAAGAATGTTCTATGGACAGATGAGTCCGAAGTATACCTTTTTGGAAGACATGGGTACTATTATTCCTGGCAAAAACCAAACAATGTATTCCACAGTATGAACCTTATACCAATTCTCAAGCATGGTGGTGGTGGTAGTGTGATGGTTTGAGGATGCTTTGCTGCCTCAGGACCTGGACGACTTGCCTTAATAGAGGGAACCATTATTTCTGCTCTGTATCAGAGAATTCTTAAATCAAATCAAATTAAATTTGATTTGTCACATGCGCCGAATACAACAGGTGTAGACCTTACCGTGAAATGCTTACTTACATGACCTTAAGCAACAATGCAGTTCAAGACATAGAGTTAAGAAAATATTTACTAAATAAACTAAAGTAAAAAATAAAAAGTAACAATAAAATAACAATGACGAGGCTATATACAGAGGCTGCTAGTACAGAGTCAATTGTTTTATTTAACCTTTATTTAACTAGGCAAGTCAGTTAAGAACAAATTCTTATTTACAATGATGGCCTAGGAACAGTGGGTTAACTGCCTTGTTCAGGGGCAGAACGACAGATTTTTACCTTGTCAGCTCGGGGATTCAATCTAGCAACCTTTCGGTTACTGGCCCAATGCTCTAACCACTAGGCTACCTGCCATCAATGTGCGGGGGTACAGGTGCGTCAAGGTAATTTGTACATGTAGTTAGGGATAAAGTGACTACACATAGATAATAAACAGCGTGTAGCAGCAGTGTAAAAACTATGTGGTGGTGGGTGGGACCTAGACTTGATGCTCTGGTACCGCTTGCCTTGCTGTAGCAGTGAGAACAGTCTATGACTTGGGTGACTGGAGTCTGACAATTTTTGGGCCTTTTTCTGACACCACCTAGTATATAGATCCTGGATGGCAGGAAGCTTGGCCCCAGTGATGTACTGAGAGGTATGATTTATCCTCTGTAGCACCTTACGGTCGGATGCCGAGCAGTTGCCATACCAGGCGATGATGCTCTCGATGGTGCAGCTGTAAAACCTTTTGAGGATCTAGTGACCCATGACAAATTTTTTCAGTATCCTGAGGGGGAAAAGGTGTTGTTGTGCCCTCTTCACGACTGTCTTGGTGTGTTTGGGCCATGATAGTTTGTTGGTGATGTGGACACCAAGGAACTTGAAACTCGGGACCCACTCCACTACAGCCCTGTCGATGTGAATGGGGGCATGTTCGGCCCTCCTTTTCCTGTAGTCCACAATCAGCTCCTTTGTCTTCCTCATGTTGAGGGAGAGGTTGTTGTCCTGGCACTACACTGCCAGGTCTCGGACCTCCTCCCTATAGGCTGTCTCATCGTTGTCAGTGATCAGGCCTACCATTGTTGTGTCGTCAGCTAACTTAATGATGGTTTTGGAGTCGTGCTTGGCTACGCTGTCGTGGGTAAATAGGGAGTACAGGAGGGGACTAAGCACGCACACCTGAGGGGCCCCCGTGTTGAGGATCAGCGTGCCAGATGTGTTGTTGCCATCCCTTACCACCTGAGGGCGGTCCGTCAGGAAGTCCAGGATCCAGTTGCAGAGGGAGGTGTTTAGTCCCAGGGTCCTTAGCTTGGTGATGAGCCTTCAAATCAAATCAAACCGTATTTGTCACATGCGGCAAATACAAGTGTAGGCATTACCGTGAAATGCTTACTTAAAACCCCTTAACCAACATTGCAGTTAAGAAGAGTTAAGAAAATATTTACCAAATAAAGTTTAAAAAATATATATAATAATAACAATAATAATAAAAAGTAACACAATAACATAGCAATAACGAGGCTATATACAGGTTAGTTGAGGTCATTTGTACATGTAGGTAGGGGTGAAGTGACTATGCATAGATAATAAACAGCGTGTAGCAGCAGTGTACAAACAAATGGGGGGTGGGGGGGGTCAGTGTAATTGTTCATTAGTCTTATGGCTTGGGGGTAGAAGCTGTTAAGGAGCCTTTTGTACCTGGCGCTCTGGTACCACTTGCCGTGCGGCAGCAGAGTAAACAGTCTATGACTTGGGTGACTGGAGTCTCTGACAATTTTATGGGCTTTCCTCTGACACCGCCTAGTATATAGGTCCTGGATGGCAGAAAGCTTGGCCCCAGTGATGTACTGGGCCGTAAACACTACCCTATGTAGCGCCTTACGGTCAGATGCTGAGCAGTTGCCATACCAGGCGGTGATGCAACTGGTTATGATGCTCTCGATGGTGCAGCTGTAAAACTTTTTGAGGATCTGGGGACCCATGCCAAATCTTTTAAGTCTCCTGAGGTGGAAAAGGTTTTCTCATGCCCTCTTCACGACTGTCTTGGTGTGTTTCGACCATGATAGTTTGTTGTTGATGTGGACACCAAGGAACTTGAAAATCTCACCCGCTCCACTACAGCCCCGTTGATATTAATGGGGGCCTGTTTGGCCCACCTTTTCCTGTAGTCCATGATCAGTCCACACTGCCAGTTCTCTGACCTCCTCCGAGTCATGACTGAACGACGACGCGGATAGTATAGAGCTGGCAGGATTTTCAATTCACCGGCAGAACAGAGAAGCTACGTCTGGTAAGACGAGGGGTCGGGGTGTGTGTCTTTTTATCAATAACAGCTGGTGCGCGACTTTAGACTACCTTTACTCCACACACAGAGATGCGTACAAAGCTCTCCCCCACCCTCCATTTGGCAAATCTGACCGTAATTCTATCCTCTTGATTCCTGCTTACAAGCTAAAACTAAAGCAGGAAATACCAGTGACTCGCTCAATACGGAAGTGGTCAGATGATGCAATGCTACACTACAGGACTGTTTTGCGAGCACAGACTGGAATATGTTCCGGGATTCATCCAATGGCATTGAGGAGTATACCACCTCAGTCATCGGCTTCATCAATAAGTTGTCATGTCTTCACTATTTGTGATGTCATGCTATTTTCAAATCGATTACCTAACGTTTAATTATTTGATTAAATGAATCAGGCAATAACTAACTCATTTGGAATCCGGGGCACCACGGAAGCATTAGTTTATAGAGAGGGCTATCTCCCGAATCAACTCTTAAAGATCTGAAGATCTTTTATATCAATAGCAGTCAATCATTAATTATTCTTTGCCTTCTATCAGTCTCATCTGAAAGTCGTAAAATTCTTGGTTATCTGCTCGAACCCTAATATAAATTATGATTCAGCGATGTGCAAATTGGCTTAATTATTTATTTACTAACTAATCAAATCACAGACATACAGAAAATACACAGTACATTGGGTTGCTACATGATACAACTAAAAAGTCCCTAGTGGAAGAAACCGATATGACGGCTTGGTAGACAAAAGAAAAGGGGTGTGCAGTTCAAGAGCGGGAAACTCATAGAGGAAAATGACACTCATAGAAATTGCTAACGCTTTACATGAACGACTGCTCATTTGAAAATAAATTGCAATTTATATTTACGCCCGTACGTCGTTGTTGTCTTCTCTGTTGGAATCCAGTCCGTCTGCTGGAGAGTGTCGACAGAAAAGCCTCTGGTTGCGTTTCCCCGAAGATCAAAGTGTTTCATGGATGTTAGAATGGGTACTTCAGAGTACCATTCGGAAATGTTCTCATAGATAAATGTTTCGGCAGTTGACTGTGTTCTTGTCCCAGATTTACGTAATTTCTAACTTCAGACTAGTTATTAGTGTCGTCTAGAATTTCTCACTTATTCAGTAGTGAATTGATAGTCTCAGAGTTTAACCATATCCAGCCTTGTAGCCAATGCTCCACGTGGGATGGTTTTCTAGTCTTATAGTTTCTAGAGGTCTTAACCTCTATGGGCTAGGTGGGACGCCCACCTACTCAACAGCCAGTTGAATCCTGTGGCGCGTTATTCAAATACCTTAGAAATGCTATTACTTCAATTTTTCAAAAATATGACTATTTTACACCATTTTAAAGATAAGACTCTCCTTAATCTAACCACACTGTCCGATTTCAAAAAGGCTTTACAACGAAAGCAAAACATTAGATTATGTCAGCAGAGTACCCAGCCAGAAATAATCAGACACCCATTTTTCAAGCTAGCATATAATGTCACATAAACCCAAACCACAGCTAAATGTAGCACTAACCTTTGATGATCTTCATCAGATGACAACCCTAGGACATTATGTTATACAATACATGCATGTTTTGTTCAATCAAGTTCATATTTATATCAAAAACCAGCTTTTTACATTAGCATGTGACTAGCATGTGACTAGCATTCCCACCGAACACTGCCGGTGAATTTACTAAATTACTCACGATAAACGTTCACAAAAAGCATAACAATTATTTTAAGAATTATAGATACAGAACTCCTCTATGCACTCTATGTCCGATTTTAAAATAGCTTTTCGGTGAAAGCACATTTTGCAATATTCTCAGTAGATAGCCTGGCATCACAGGGCTAGCTATTTAGACACCCAGCAAGTTTAGCACTCATCAAAGTCAGATTTACTATAAGAAAAATGTTATTACCTTTGTTGTCTTCGTCAGAATGCACTCCCAGGACTTCTACTTCAATAATTAACAAATGTTGGTTTGGTCCAAAATAATTCATCGTTATATCCAAACAGCGGCGTTTTGTTCGTGCGTTCAAGACACTATCCTAAAGGGTAAAATAGGGTGGCAAGCATGGCGCAATTCGTGACAAAAAAATTCGAAATATTCCATTACCGTACTTCGAAGCATGTCAACCGCTGTTTAAAATCAATTTTAAAGCCATTTTTCTCATAAAAAAGCGATAATATTCCGACCGGGAATCTGCGTTTAGGTAAACAGACAAAGGAAAAGAAAGCATTCGGTCGAAGCGGGCACGCGCCTAAGCCCATAGTACTCTGAGTGGCCACTTGCCAAAAGCGATAAAGTGTTTCAGCCAGAGCCTGCCTCGATATCGTTCAGCTTTTTCCCGGGCTCTGAGACCCTATGGAAGCCGTAGGAAGTGTCACGTTATTGCACAGATCCTGAGTCTTCAATAAAAAGAGCCAAGATGAAACACTACTTCTCAGACAGGCCACTTCCTGCTTGAAATCTTCTCAGGTTTTGGCCTGCCATATGAGTTCTGTTATACTCACAGACACCATTCAAACAGTTTTAGAAACTTTAGGGTGTTTTCTATCCAAAGCCAATAATTATATGCATATTCTAGTTACTGGGCAGGAGTAGTAACCAGATTAAATCAGGTACGTTTTTTATCCGGCTGTGTCAATACTGCCCCCTAGCCCTAACAGGTTAACCATTCGAGACGTCCGGCTTACCGTGTGTCTCTTTGGCACCTTGTAGTTTTAACTACTTCACACACCAGCGTCACCCGGCATGTTTTGGTCTTAGAAATTCAACCATTTGCAACCTTAGCTTACACCGGGGTTTGCGTGGTCTGGTGTGAATTTCATCAGGAGTGGGTTTTATACGTTTCAGTAGAAAATGGCTGTTCCATGAAGCCAAATGTGATGTCTGGGCTCATGGGGGTGTGGCCACTGACTAGTTCATCTTCATATGAAAATCCATAGTCTTGTTTAGAAGGTTAATATCACATTACATCTTTTCACAAATAGTTTCATGTTTATTCACATACTTTTCACAATATTTAGATGTAAACCTGACAGCTGGGAAATATACACTTTAACCTCTATGGGCTAGGTGGGACGCTAGCGTGCCACCCGTGGTGCACTCCATCAACAGCAGGTGCATTTCAAGAGCGGCAAATTTGAATCCAAATAAATGTCAAAATTCTAATTTTTCAAACATACAACTATTTTACACCCTTTGAAAGATAAACATCTCCTTAATCTAACCACGTTTTACGATTTCAAAAAGGTTTTACGGCGAAAGCATAAATTTAGAGTATGTTAGGACAGTACATTTACAAGAGTTGTGTGTAATGTTTTGTCAATTCAAAGACAGGGTCACCAAAACCATAAAACCAGCTAAAATGATGCACTAACCTTTTACAATCTCCATCAGATGACACTCCTAGGACATTATGTTAGACAATGCATGCATTTTTAGTTCTATCAAGTTCATATTTATATCCAAAAACAGCGTTTTACTATGGCATTGATGTTGAGGAAATCGTTTCCCTCCAATAACCGGCAGTCAAGTCAGCGTCACAAATTAAATAATTAAAATTAGAAAACATTGGTAAAATATTATATTGTCATTTAAAGAATTATAGATTTACATCTCTTGAACGCAATCAACTTGCCAGATTTAAAAATAACCTTACTGGGAAATCACACTTTGCAATAATCTGAGCACTGCGCCCAGAAAAATACGCGTTGCGATACAGACTAGACGTCATGTTGGGGAGATCTAAAATCGAAAATACTATGTAAATAATCCATTACCTTTGATTCTCTTCATCAGATGTCACTTCCAGGTATCACAGGTCCATAACGAATGTAGTTTTGTTCAAAAAAGCTCATCATTTATGTCCAAAAATCTCCGTCTTGTTAGCACATGATCTAAGCCAGCCGGACTTCTCGTCATGAACGAGGGGAAAAAATATATTTACGTTCGTTCAAACATGTCAAACGTTGTATAGCATAAATCATTAGGGCCTTTTTTAACCAGAACATGAATAATATTCAAGGTGGACGAATGCATACTCTTTTATAACGTATTGGAACGAGGGTACCCAACATGAACTCGCGCGCCAGGTGTCTAATGGGCCATCATCGTTCCATGGCTCTTGTTCGGTCAGATCTCCCTCCAGAAGACTCAAAACACTTTGTAAAGGCTGGTGACATCTAGTGGAAGCAATAGGAAGTGCCAAAATATTCCTCAGCCCCTGCGTTTTTCAATGGGATAGGTTTAAAGGTAATACAACACATCAGGTATCCACTTCCTGTCAGAAAATGTCTCAGGGTTTTGCCTGCCAAATGAGTTCTGTTATACTCACAGACACCATTCAAACAGTTTTAGAAAATGTAGGGTGTTTTCTATCCATATGTAATAAGTATATGCATATTCTAGTTACTGGGTAGGAGTGGTAACCAGATTAAATCGGGTATGTTTTTTTATCCAGCCGTGTCAATACTGCCCCCTAGCCCTAACAGGTTAAGAGATACCGTTATGTGTGTTTCCTGTCCTTCATGAGATCACCAAATGAAACACACTCGTCATAACTGTCCCTTAAGTGTCCAGGGACCATTCATCACTAAGTATTGAACGCTGAGCTGTAGTCAATGAACAACATTCTCACATAGGTGTTCCTTTTGTCCAGGTGGGATAGGGCAGTGTGGAATGCGATTGAGATTGTGACATCTGTGGATTTGTTGGGGCGATATGCGAATTGGAGTGGGTCTAGGGTTTCTGAGATGATGGTGTTGATATGAGCCATGACCAGCCTTTCAAAGCACTTCATGGCTACCGACGTGAGTGCTACAGGATAATATCATGCCATCCGTCTTTGAGTTGAAGCTGAAGCACAGCTGGGTCATGCAGCAAGACAATCATCCAAAACACACATTCAAGTCAACATGAAAATGGCTAAAAAGTAACACATTTGAAGTTTTGGAATGGCCTAGTGAAAGTCCAGACTTAATCCCAATTGAGAGGTTGTGGCATGACTTTAAATGAGCAGTTCATGCTTGAAAACCCACAAATCTCTGTTCGGCATGGAAGAGTGGGCCAAAATTCCTCCACAGCGATGTGAGAGACTGCTCAACAACTACAGGAAGTGTTGTTTTTGCAGTTTAAGATGGCTCCACCAGTTATTGAGTGTAAGGGGGCAATTGGTTTTTCACACAGGGACATTGGGTGTTGCATAACTTTGTTTATGAAATAAGTATGTCATTGTTCACTTAAGTTCCCTTTATCTAATATTAGGTTTTGGTTGAAGATCTGATAACATTCAGTATCAAAAATATGCAAAAGTAGAGAGAATTAGAAAGGTGAAAATATTGTTTCACAGCACTGTACATGCTTATTCAATCATTCCAGGAATAAGTCTGATGACAAGATCTCCATGGTCAGGCCATGTTAGAGAGCATTCTTTACCCACACTGGGTCACCCCGTCCTAGGGAGTTTGTATGAGGGCCTCGTACTGCCACCCTGCCTGGTCCTCCCACCCTTAGAGGCGCGTAATGAGGGCTCCTGCTCTGCTGTTGACTGGAGAGATAGACGGGATGATTCACACAGCAGATTAAATGATCCTTGGTTCCCCAGCAAGCAGCTAAAGGTGATGGGAATAAGATGTGCCTGCTGATTCTCGGTTTGCAGGCAGGGAGGTAAACATCACTTCTCCGATGTCTTTCAGCACACCTCATTAGAACACACACACATGCATATATATATATACACACACACACACACACACACACACACACACACACACACACACACACACACACACACACCAGCCAAACAGTGGTAAAAACATGTTGATCTTCTTTCAAATTCAACTTTCACCAACCAGGCAGCTTTAGATGCTGAGCACAGAGCAGTGCAACCTCCATAGACAAACATTGGCATTAGAATGGCCCGTAATGAAGAGTGACTTTTAACTTGGCACCATCATAGGATGCCACCTTTCCTAAAAGTCAGTTCGTCAAATGTCTGCCCTTCTAGAGCTTCCCCGGTCAACTGTAAGTGCTGTTATTGTGAAGTGAAAACGTCTAGGAGCAACAACGGTGCAGCCACGAAGTGGTAGGCCATACAAGATCACAGAACAGGACCGCCAAGTGCTGATGCGCATTGCACGTTAAAATCGTCTGTCATCGGTTCCAACACTCACTACCGAGTTCCAAACTGCCTCTGGAAGCAATGTCAGCATAAGAACAATACGTCAGGAGCTTTATGAAATGGGTTTCCATGGCTGAGTAGCCTGCACACAAACCTAAGATCACCATGTGCAATGCCAAACGTCGTCCAACATCAGTGCCCGACCTCACTAATGCTCGTGGCTGAATGGAATCAAGTCCCTGCAGCAATTTTCCAACATCTGGTGGAAAGCCTTCCCAGATGAGTAGAGGCTGTTACAGCAGCGAAGGGGGGGACCAACTCCATATTAATGCCCATGATTTCGGAATGAGATGTTCAACGAGCAGGTGTCCACATACTTTTGGTCATGTAGTGTACGTCAGGCTTCTATCATTATCTAAGGTTCTCAGGTGATCTTAGATAGACCCACCTCCCATGCAGCAGATACTCATGGGTCAATAATATTCAAACAGATACGTGGAGATTCTGTTGATATCAACTCAAGTAGCCTGTGTTTGTACAGTATGTGTGTATGTCAACTAACCTGTGTGTGTTACAGTAACTGTGTGTCTGTGTGTTCCAGAGCCACAGTGAGGAAGGGCATGTCATTCACTACAGCGAGGCCCAGTGACTCAGCCTTATGGGACATCGCCCTGGAGTCTGGCAGAGGGGGCGCAAACACCATCTCCGCCGTGTGTCAGAGGAAAACAACCACCACCAGGAAAAGGTGTGTGTTCAAGAATGAGATGGGTTCCTAACCAACCTCTACTGAATTCAAAAAAATGAAACTACAAATGGTTCTGAACATCTTATTCATTACAAAACTGAATGATTGCCAAATTTCTAGAAGCCCTACATTTTCCGCTTTCTTAAATGGCCTTCCTCTGTCCTGTTACTACTGACTGATATAAGTAGTGTACAATTGTTGATGCACAGCACGTGTCCAAAGACAAGGGTAGAAGAAACAAACAGGTTGTTTGTTATAGATTTTTTTACCTTTTTTTAACCTTTTTTTTACCTTTACTTAACTAGACAAGTCAGTTAAGAACAAATTCTTATTAACAATGACAGCCTAGGAACAGTGGGTTAACTGCTTTGTTCAGGGGCAGAACGACAGATTTTTATCTGTCAGCTTGGGGATTCGATCCACCAACCTTTCGGTTACTGGCTCAACGCTCTAACCACTAGGCTACCTGCCGCCCCATCTGTTAAAATAGGAAGAAGGAAGAAATTGCAAATCTAGAATTTTGATTGAGGAAGAAAACTATTGAATTTCATCAGTTGCCTTGTTGGTGTGGTCATGGCATCTTTGCGACAGCCTGTTATTGTATGAAGCAGGTCTATGTTACATTGTGATGAATCACTCTCATTGTAAATAGACTGAAGGGACTATTCAAATAACTCATTAGGGAACTATTTTAACGGATACAGTATATGTGACATAGTTATTTGCTTTAGGCAGTAATTCCCCTGATTTACATTAGATATATTATGGGACCCAGTGATTTCCCTGGTCAGGTGAGGTCATGCGGTCAGGAAAAAACTCTGGGCCCTAGTTATAATCTTATGCAATGGTTTCCCGGACAGAGATCTAGCCTAGTGCTGACTAAAAAAGCATTCCCCAATGAAGAATATTAATTGAAATGGACTATACGACTAATCTTTGACCTGGGAAACCAGCCCTATAAATACAAGGAAAAACATACAGTAGTTGACAATGCAAATCAGTTGTTTGTAATACTCTGAGATTATGATGACATTAGTAAGAACGTTAGTATTCCTGCTGTCTACCACAGTGGGGGAGGGATCAACTGGGTTAATATGAACACTTTAAAACCCTCAAACTCAACTCTGGACCTCGAAGCCTGTTCCACTGCCTTTTTTCATTGTTCCCCTCTAGTCAGGGCCTTCTTTAGATCTGGGATACCAGGTGGGTGCAATTCATTATCAAGTAGAACACAAAACTAGCAGGCTCCGGACCTCGTAGGGCAGGTATTCCCAGGGGTACGCGCAATGTTGTCGGGTGTACGCCAAATAAAAATGTGATTCACGTTTTTTTTTAAATAAATTTATAAACAGTACATTTATATTTTCCAACGGGGCTATACATTTGTGTGAGATTTTTTCTCTCGCCTGAGTAGCCTAGTTTCACTGCCAAAAATAAAATGTAACCATCTAGTGTTTAGCGAAATAATACAATGTCAAATACAGGTAGCCTAGTTAAATAATGAACTACCAATCATATTAACCGTTACTCTCTCACGGTAAACCTTCACTCTTGCGCAGACATTTAGAAACTAAACATGACAAGCCACAGGAGTTTTTTGAGCGAGAGTAAAGACGACTTTTGAGTAGTAAGACATGTATAAAAGCAACAGATACTATTAATAAGAAAGGGCTAGAAGCATCTTATATTGTGAGCTACCGAGTGGTAATGGCTGGGACAATGCTGGGAGAAAAGTAAAAAAAAAATATACAAACAATTACTTCATTAAACAACACTGTTTCACGACGCATCAGTGACATGGCAGGAGATGTTTGGAAACAATTACTGCTTTGCGTACATGCTAGTGAATTATATGTGTTACAGTTGGATGAGTCAGTAGATGTGGCGGGCCTGGCACAGCTCCTGGTATATGTCCATTACATTTATGGGGGGGGGGGTCAATTAAGGAGGACAATACGAGAGGATATTTTTAAAGTACTGGACAGCTTTTTGACATCAAATTGACTTTGGTGGTCAAGATGTGTTGGTATCTGTACTGATGGCGCAAAAGCCATGACAGGGAGACATAGTGGAGTGGTAACGCGCGTGGAAGCAGTTGCTCCCGACGCCACTTGGGTACACTGCAGCATCCACCGAGAGGCTCTTGCTGCCAAGGGAATGCCTGACAGCTTGAAAGACACTACAATGAAAATTGTTATCTTTGTTAAAGCAAGGCCCCTGAACTCTCGTGTATTTTCTGCGTTATGCAATGATATGGGCAGCGACCATGTAACGCTTTTACAACATACAGATGTGCGCTGGTTGTCAAGTGGCAAAGAATTGACCCGTTTTTTTAAATTGAGAGATGAGCTTAAAGTTTTCTTTACTGACCATAATTTTCACTTGTCTGACCGCTTGCATGATGATGAGTTTCTCACACGACTGGCCTATCTGGGTGATGTTTTTTCTCACCTGCATGATCTGAATCTAGGATTACAGGCACTCTCCGCAACTACACTCAATGTGCAGGACAACATTGAAGCTGTGATTAAGAAGTTGGAGCTCTTTTCTGTCTGTATGAACTCGGACAACACACAAGTCTTTCCGTCATTGTATGATTTTTAGTGTGCAATTGAACTCAAGCTGACGGACAATGTCAAATGTGATATAGAGAAGCAACTGAGTGAGCTGAGTATGCAATTACGCAGGTATTTTCCCAAAACGGATGACACAAAATACTGGAGTCTTTATCCCTTTCATGCCCTGCCTACACTTACCAATATCTGAACAAGAGATCCTCATTAAAATTGCAGCAAGCGGTTCTGTGAAAATTTAATTTAATCAGAAACCATTGCCAGATTTCTGGATAGGGCTGCGCTCAGAGTTTCTTGCCTTGGCAAATGACACTGATGCCCTTTGCAACCACGTACCTATTTGAGAGTGGGTTCTCGGCCCTCACTAGCATGACAACTAAATACAGGCACAGACTGTGTGTGGAAAATGAATAAGACTGAGACTCTCTCCAATACAACCCAACATTGCAGAGTTATGTGCATCTTTTAAAGCACACCCTTCTCATTAACCTGTGGTGAGTTATTCACCATTTTTTATGAACAAATAAGGTTTTATATGTAAGGTGGCTAAATAAAGAGCAAAATCGAATAGTGTGTGTGTGTGTGTGTGGCAGGGTTTAAATGATGGCAACAAAAAAAAACATTTGAGAGTGCACTGACCCTGGTGCTAGAGGGGGTACGCAGCTGGAGGTTGAATGTTTGAAGGGGTACAGGACTATAAAACGTTTGCGAACCACTATCATAGGGAAGGAGTTGAATACCTCTGGTTTAGATTATTTCTTCATGATGTGATCTTGTAATCCCCCATCTTTATATCAGACACATCTTGTTATTGACAACTCATGTCCATTTGTCAATTGTTATTTTGTCATTAAAGGCATTTGATCTATGTACTCAAGTGATGTACACAAGTCACTGCTGCCAATAGATTTGAGTTGCTATATTATTAATGTATGTATTTAATTGAAAACATTCGGAAAAGTTGGCACCATACTGTATATGACACTTCATTTTTTTCTCATGGACACATGAAGAATTGCAACAGGCCAGGTAACGTGATGTTTTACAGATGCACATCTACAGTATTTATTGGTGGACTAGACATGTTGGCTTTAGAGGACAGCATCACGCGTCACATTATCAAAAATGGAACGTCAACATGGAACATTGTGTGCTGCTATCACAGCACTACCTGATCCAGATGGCAAAACAAACCTCTGCCCAGCAACCTCCCAGCACTTGCTCTCCCCCTCAGGCAAACACACACACACACACTCCAACCCGGCTCAGCATGCCGCCTGTCCGACCCACTTATCTGTAATCATCAGTAATCATCAGTGCGTTATCCGGGCTTAAGCACTGGCTGGCGTGCTCCAGGGAAGATTAGGAGCCCAGATATTCCAAGTCCCAGCAGTGGTATTAACTAGTGAATAACCAGTGAACACCCAGGCTGGTGGACAGAGGTTTCCACCCCCCCCCCATGCACCCACTCTGGAACTGATGATAGGAAGCTTTACAGGCTGTGACCACCAAAGCCCTCAAAGAGGGAAATTTTCCACTTTTTTCAACTCCATTCCTGTCTAGTAGTAATTGTGTGGAATCATGGTGAAAATGGTCCCAATGAACCACCAAGAATCCTGTCCAATCACTTTTTTTGAGAAAGAAGTGAATGTAGAGCAAAGCTATCTAGAGGTCCTATCTGAGTGTTAGAGATGCTGTCAAGGCTCTGACTGGTTTAAAAATCCTTAGGAGTCGAATGAGTTACCTGTGCGGCCATCAAAATCCATCCGTTTAAGATAGAGATATCAGTTTTTTTATGGGCTGCGTCTCAATCCACCACATCCGCCCAGGTCGGCCTTCAGATACGCTGCTGTTTGTCAGACCAGGAGACCGGTCTTCTCACAAAAACGTCTGTAGTGTCTGAATGGTTTTGCCTAAAGGCAAATATGATCACTCTATGGAAAGATGAGACTCTCACGAACACGATGGTAATCCCCCGGGACTCGTCTGAAGGTAACCTGGTACCGGAAGTATGGAAGTAGTTTTATACCAACAAATAAAACGGGATAAATATGTGTCCCAAATAAAATATATTTCCTGAGCTTTCTTATATCTCCTAGATATAGGACAGACACTTCAAACCCTATTTTGCCATTTGTGAATGTGTTATTCAATGTGTTTCTATGGGCTATAGTAGTAAAGGCAAAATTATATATTTTCTTTTTTTTTTTATTCTTATTTTATACATACAGGGGTCCTAAAATTCTAAATCAAATAGCTGAATGGTATGACCGTTGAAGTGACGTTGATATCTGCTAGGTTGGAGGAACATGAACAACTATGATACCCAAACTATGACTGTCAACACTTACCTACACAACAGTATAACCAAAGTGTATGTTAGAACGGGATCGTTTTATAATAACACTGGGACTTTGAATGTGCATGTTAGATCTTGTTGATTGCAGCATTCATGTCCATTCATGAGCTGTGAAACATTGTATTGAATGCTTTTGTGAAAATCATTAGAATGCAGAATGGGAATGTAACTCTATTCCAGGATTGTCAGGGGTCTGTTGGAGGTATTGCAGCTTGACTTTGAGACCAAGGAGTTGACTGATCAACAATCAGAGAGCCAGATGATCACATGGCGTTTTGAAACAGGAAACATCAAGGATGTCGGCGTCATGAGGATCTATACCACTCAGAGAGACTACGTGGGTCTGGCACCACTGGTCATGGTGAGGAGTGTGTGTGTGTGTCAAATCAAATGTTATTTGTCACATGCGCCGAATACAACAGGTGTAATGTGTGTGTGTGTGTGTGTGTGTGTGTGTGTGTGTGTGTGTGTGTGTGTGTGTGTGTGTGTGTGTGTGCTCGAGTGTGTGCGTGCATGGGTGGCATTTTATTACTATGTGTGCATGCACATCTTTGTGTATGCCAGTTTGTATGGCACAGCAGCAGCTGCATTAACAGTAACACCACCATTGTATTCGCCCCGCAGCTTAACTGTGAGTTGAATTAAACTCCCCTGGACGTGCAATTAAGTGTAGGCTGGGTGTACCATCATTTTACCTCTATTGTTCTCTCATCGGGTTTGATGTTTTATGGAGGCGATAAAGGAACAATAAAGCGTGTGTGTAAATGATTGGGAGAGCCCTGGAGAGGGGATGTCAGGGGGGTGTCGATGTGTTAATTGTTGTACGGCTGAGTGCCAGCTCCCTTGGCCTCTAGCTTTGATCAATTCTGTCCCAGGTCACACTCTCCCTCAGTCAGTGTTAATGAATTTGACGTTCATTGAGAGGATCAAACGGCTCCAACCTAGCAGGTAGGAATGAACCATCTTTTTAATGAAGCCACAATGCATATTGATTTATAAAATGTCTCCCTAAGTATGTACTAAGTACAGATCTGGATTGTCAGAAGACACTAATACCACCTGCGTACTTGTGACCGAAATCAAGCACACTTCCATTACGTTTGTCAGTACTTTACACATTCACAGCAGTGTTTGCTTCAGTATAGTAGGTTTGTACCAATAGTCAGTTAGGTTTGGGTGACTTTCAGAGGCAGAACTAGAGCTTGCCCTTTCTGAATCGCGGTCAGCAGCTGTTGTGCTGTGCTGCTGAGTTTAGAACGGCTGACAGGCTGCCCTGCAACATCTGTCGAGTGCTTCAGTTAAATCTACACCAGGCCAGCCACTGTTTCCACCCCTACAACTCCTAGATTAGGAAGACATTTTATTAGAGAGCACCACGGCCAGAAAACTGTTTTGAATCAATGTTCAAAGAGAGGTTATGGAGCTATAAGAGAGATTTCATCAGCCGTGGATCAACGTTGACTTGTCTATTCATGTTGAGAACTTATACCTAACAGTTAAACACAATAAACAGTACAAGGGAATGTGTGTGCATGTGACTGTGTGTGGGCATGCATTGGTGCATGCATGTGTATGTACAGTACATGCCAATTTTTGTATGTATTTGTGTGATAATCTGCCTGCCTCACACGGTCACTCTGTCCTGTCTTGCCCCCTGTAGGACAGTGACGTGCTGAACACAGCTGTTCTGACTGCTAAGAAGGTGTCTGTCCCAGTCAGGACTCTGGCTGTGGAGTCTGACGGCTCCGTCACTGATGTCACCAACTACACCAACTGCAGGTCCACTGATGAAAACGTGCTGAAGGTACAGCATTGGAACCCCTGTTTCAATATTCACTGTTTCCCTATGTTGCAAGATAACAAGACAAGACCTGAGAGAGTGAGAGACTCTGAATACCCCATATACTCATAAACAAATCAATATTGTTAACCAGTTTGTAATAGGCTGTCCCCGTATACTATTATTTTGGGTCTTCCATATTGCTAATTTAGCTGCCCCTAACTCAAAATTAAGCAAAATAACTACACCCCTTCGACTAAACCTATACTTAAGCCAAAATATAAACAGTTGGGAAGAGAACCTCTCCCAAAGCTGAGAACCAAGAAGTGATCAGGTCAATCATCCCGACCAACCTGGGACACTGTAAAAACAGATGTGCCAGAGTTTGACTCAGCACAGAATGGACACCCTTCCCCAACTGTCGGATCCAGATGTACCAGATGCATATTGGTGGCTATGGCTCCATGTATTATCCTCCATTGGAGGTCAGCTATCCTCTTTTCAATAGGCAGTTTGTGAAAAAGAGGCTCTTCAAAAAGCCACATCCCTGGTGGCATGCCGGCTTACGGGACTTGACAAGAACTCTCCAAGCCTGCATAACAGACTCATAAAATGGAGTCAGGCCAGGCAAATCACCCCCCTCCAGCTTTAAGAGGAAAAGGTGCTTGTCTAAGCCCAAACAGCCCGCTCTCCTCATCATTGTGTAGGCTGTGTCCAGCTATAACCGTCACTGTACAACAGTCTCTGGGCTGCTTGAAACCGGAAAGCCATGATCCTGGAAGAAATGTCCACCAGGCCTTTCCCATCCTCATGCAGTGGCAGGTACAGGGCTGCAGCTTTAATCCAGTGTTGTCCAGACCAGAAGAAATTGACAAGGGTCTTCTGAAGCTCTTGTATCAGACCCCCCGGTGGCTGTAAAATCATTAGTCTGAGCCACAGGGTAGAGGCAGCAAGGTTATTAGCTACCAGCACCCTTCCCCTATAAGACAGCTGGGGTAGCACCCATTTCCACCTTGACAGTCTGGCACACACTTTCTCCACTACACCCTCCCAAAACATGACATCATGTAACAACTTAACATTAAAATTCCAGTAACATGATGACCTTCGTGGACAGGACAAGTGAATATCAACAGTAACAATATGGTGATCAGAGAAACCCACAGGAGTAATATCACACCTTCCAACCCTACGACAGTAGTGCTCAGATACATACAACCTGTCTAACCTTGCTGCACTGACACAACCTTCATTAACTTTTAGCCATGTGTACTGCCTAACTTTTGCATTCCTTACTCTCCACACATCAGAAAGCTCAAACTCAGTTAATAGACCAGACAGGCAAGTGGCTGACCGCAGGTGAGGTTCTTCAGCGGTGCGGTCAACAGTAAAATCCACTGTACAGTTCCAGTCCCCCCCTAAAACCATACACCCCTCTTGGTCACACTGTCTTAAGGTTTCCTTTATTTTATCAAATACAGCAATACACTCTGTACCCTCATTAGGAGCATAAACATAAAAAAAACGAATAAAAAACCCATAACATCCACCTTGACCAATAAAACCCGTCCCTTGACAATCTCTGTTGTAGATACCACATTCACCCCTAAGCCTGAGGAAAACAAAATTGCCACCCCAGCACTGAAATTAGTACCATGACTGAGTATATGCTGCCCCTCCCACCACATACCCCAGTCAACCTCATTAGCCTCATCACTATGTGTCTCCTGTAGAAAAACTACATTAAGCCTTTTCTGTTTTATTACTTCTAATACCCAAGCCCTCTTATTCCTGTCCCTTCCCCCATTAATATTGAGAGAACCTACCCTCAGTACCTCCATATAGAAAAGAGAAAGGAAAAGCAGAAGAAACCACAAAGAAACCAAAGAGAAAAAAGACACCCTATGAGTCATCATCATCATCATTGTTATAATTTTCTCTTAACCTGACCACGTTTCCCACTACCTTTTGCTGCTGGGACAGCAGTAACACATTTCCTCAAGCGAAAACGCTTCTTCTCACTCAACTGGTCTAACCCCACCATCTTCTGTAACATCACAGCTGACCTCACAAACTTATCAATATCCAAAAAATCTGCCAATTTGACAGATTTCCCAAAAGTCTGATTCAGGAACCCATTTACCTCCTCTAGATTGTAAATTGAGTCGTCACCAGCTGCTATCTTATCAATAGAGATATCCTTATCCTGATCCTCCTCAACTGAGGCCACAGACCACTGACTCCCTTCTACCACATCCCTCTCAACACTCCCCACTTGCACCCAATCACTCGTATCAGGCATCTCCTCCACTACCTGGGAGACTAGCCCCACCTGCACCCCCTCCTGTACCCCATTACTCATAGTGGGCATCTCCTCCACTACCTGGGAGATTAGCTCCACATGAACCCCCTCATGTACCCCAGCACTCGTACTGGGCACCTCCTCACCAGTCTGAGGAAATGGCTCTTCAGATCCATCCTTACCTTCTACAACAATATTTTTCTGCTGCATAACATTTCCCTCTGGTACAAGTTGCAACTCCGTGCCCTCAACACTGACAACTTGTTCCTCAGCAACAGGTGCTTGTGGCTGCTCTACCGCTGTCGTCCTACCTCTCCCTACATCAGTGGGCCCAGGCGTTACGAGACCACCTGCGCCCCTCCCTCTGCCTTCTCCCTTTTCGGGCAAGCATGTCGCTTATGACCAACATCCCCACACTCAAAACACTGTTGACTACCCGTACTAGCATAAGCCATATACAATCTGTTGTCATACTTGACTTTAAACGATAACTCCAAAGTCTGCTCCGGTGAGTCCAAAAACATAAACACCTGTCGCTTAAACGACATTACCTGTTTCAAAGCCGGGTGTTTGCAACCCAACGGGACAATCTTAATTGAACTTGCAAACTTCCCAAACTGCAATAACTCGCGCTCCAATAGCTCATTGGGAATAAACAGAGCGGTACATTCGAAATCGTTACCCGTGTTGACGGAGAAAAAAGCGGCATAACTTGAATAAACATTCCTTTAAGATGTACGCCATGCTCAACCATACGATCAACAAGGCGCACTTTAAGAAAAACCACCACCGCTTTATTCATCCGTGACGCATAAGCAACATTCTCATATCCTACCTTCTCTCCCACGGCGACCAGAAACTCCTCCACAGTGACAGTAGCTTCAGTAACACACCTAAAGCCGTGTCGAAGTGACAGGGACGGCGTCCCCATGTGGGTCGCCATCCCCGCCAAAACCAGGGTAATTTCGACACGAAAAACAATATACTTAATTTTACCACAACAACTAAATAAAAATAATGATAACCTTAATCATGCATAGGAAGAAAAAAAAAATAGCACCAAAAAAAGGAAGCGTAAAAGAAAACCCAAGATATCTAACTCTACACAACACTCGCACTCACACACACAATTCCCAGCATGCACGAAACACTCCCAGCATGCAGAGAGAAAGAGAGCGAGAGAGAGAGCCGGGCAGGTCTTTTCAAGGTTAGCCCTGGAACTTTATCCAGTTTCTTTCATATCACTCTCTCTAAGAGTGACCCCTCTTAGAGTAAAGCACCTTACTGGGTCAGGGTAAAGGATGATCCCCGAACATGGATACATTTCTATACACATAAACACAGATAGAGTAAGATGGTTCAACAGCATGCTCTTTCTCTCTTCTCTCTCTCGGCACTTAGATGGATAAGCCTACAGTATGTGACTATGGGCACAGGGACCTCACGTTTGATAGAACTCTTGCTAACCACTTAAATAACTCCACATGGAGAGGTTGTGTTCTTTAACTCAACCTCCCCCTGCCCCCCCCCCCCTCCCCCCAGGTGTCAGATCGTTGTGACTATGTGTTTGTGAACGGGAAGGAGACGAGGGGGAGGATGAGGACGGTGCTCAACTTCACCTACAGCTACCTGAGCGCCCAGCTGGAGATGAGTGTGTGGATGCCCAGCCTCCCCCTGGTCATCGACGTGGCTGACCCCGAGCTCAGCCAGATCAAGGGCTGGAGGGTCCCGGTGGCCGCTGGCAACAAGAGGTATGGTTTTGTTTGTTTACAACTCTCCACATATTGATGTTGGCAGAGCTTTCGTCTTGGTCAATGCTATTTTAAAGCCACAGTACAGAATGGGAGAGCTGATGCCATGACCTGCTGGAGTTTGGCATTCATTACATTTTAAAGAAGGATTTGATCAATTGTGAGTTGCACAAACGTCATAACAAATCATCACAAGAGCTACTGGTAGTGGCCCACTGCATAGTGACAAAGGATGAAATCAAAGAACATTAAATGTAAGTAGGATTTCACAGAGCTATACCCAGAATCCTAAACCCCTAAACCACAAAATAGTGTTTGTTTACCAGCCTCATAAACTAGAGCTGTGCTGTTCAGACAGA
Organism: Salmo salar; assembly: GCF_965601325.2. Taxonomy (NCBI): domain Eukaryota; kingdom Metazoa; phylum Chordata; class Actinopteri; order Salmoniformes; family Salmonidae; genus Salmo; species Salmo salar. The sequence continues at coordinate 93,057,097 of NC_138301.1, forward strand.
TAGATGAATTCATAAATGCAAGAAGTACAGTAAGTACTATGACAGAGAGGGTACGGAATGGAAATCTCCGAGCTTACCAGCCTTGCCTAATGCATATTACAGAGAGACTCTATAATAATCAACTATAATCACATCACTGTTAGTTACATAAGTGTGTTATGCCCTGTAGATGGGACTGTATAGACATGCTCTCAGGAAACAGGTCAGTAGGGTCTCTCTCAATACTGAGTGCCGTACCGCTGCCTGGTTCTCACTCAATACACTGACGTGGATGGATGGATTGTGTAGGGTGTTGTTGTTTTTCTCTGGAGATATCTTAACCTGGTTATGGGTGGTGTCAGAGCCAGCTACCCAAGCCCATTTAACCCTCAGTTATTTTTGCAGACGTCTGTCAGTTAGTGGTTTAAGTATACTTAAGCAATAAGGCCCTAGGGAGGGTGGTAATATGGCCAATATCGTCTCATATACACACGGGTGGGTGGTTGGGTTGAGCCAATTAGCACCCAGTATCAAAACTACCCGGTTTACACAATTTATACAATTATGTTTTGTCTTGCATTACTCTGGTCATAGCCATAAATCCCCTGTGTCTCTGTGTGTGTGTGTTTCAGGACCAGCTGGGACAGTGAGGAAGAGGAGGAGATGAGGAAGGGCAGGGGCTGCATGCTACAGTACCAACACACTGTGGTTAGGGTGCTCACACCCTTTGTAGCCGAGCCGTCGGACCCAGCTCCAGACCCCATGGCAGGGAAAGTGGGGGGGGCTCTGGAGAGTTTCCTGGGGACAGACTGGCAGGTGGATGTCACCAGGCTGGTGCGTTACTCTTTCAGGGTGAGAGACCCAGCTATAGCCAGACTACAGGCTGGGACTGTACTGCAGGGACGCTCGGCAGGGACCACGACTCTACAGGTAATGTGTGTGTGTTTGCATGTGTGTATACGTGTGTACATACAATGCCTTCAGAAGGTATTCACACCCTTGATTTTGTCCACATTTTGGTGTGTTACAGCCTGCCTTTAAAATGGATTCAATGGATATTTTGTGTCACCGGCCTACACATAATACCCCATAATGTCAAAGTGGAATTATGTGTTTTTTTGTATTATTACACATTTAATTGAAATGAAAAGCTGAAATGTCTTGAGTCAATAAGTATTCAAACCCTTTGTCATGGCAAGCCTAAATAAGTTCAGGAGTAAAAAAGGGGTTAACAAGTCACATAATAAATTGCATGGACAATGTGTGCAATAATAGTGTTTAACCTCTATCAGGATCAGTAACTCTACCTACATGTATATATTACCTCAACTAACCGGTGCCCCCTCTCATTGACTCTCATTGTACCAATACCCCCTGTATATAGTCTCACTATTTTTATTTTACTGCTGCTCATTAATTACATGTTACTTTTGTTTCTTTGTTTCTTTTTCCTTTCCGTATTGTTTAAAACTGCATTGTTGGTTAGGGGCTCGTAAGTAAGCATTTCACTGTAAGGTCTACACCTGTTGTATTTGGCGCATGTGGCTAATACAATTTGATTTGATTTGAAAGGAACAAGAACATTTTCCAGCACATAGACATATCTGATATGGGCAGAAAGCTTAAATTGTTGTTAATCTTACTGCACTGTCTAGTTTACAGTAACTATTACAGTGAAAGAATAGCTTGCTATTGTTTGATGAGAGTGCACAGTTATGAACTTGAAAATGTATTAATAAACCAATTAGGCACATTTGGGCAGACATGATACAACATTTTGAGCAGAAATACAATGGTGCATTGGATCAGTCTAACATGTTGCACATACAATGCTGCCATCTAGTGGCCAAAATCTAAATTGCGCCAAAGCTGGAATAATACATTGCGGCCTTTCTCTTGAATTTCAAAGATGATTATAAAAAATGAATTATTTGTATTATCTTTTACCAGATCTAATGTATTATATTCTCCTACATTAATTTCACATTTACACAAACTTCAAAGTGTTTCCTTTCAAATGGTATCAAGAATATGCATATCCTTGCTTCAGGTCCTGAGCTACAGGCAATTAGATTTGGGTATGTCATTTTAGGCGAAAATTGAAAAAAAGAGTCCGATCCTATGAACTTGATTTTTGAATGACTACCTCATCTCTGTGCCCAACACATACAGTTATCTGTAAGGTCCCTCAATGGTGAAGTTATTCATTACACTTTGGATGGTGTATAAATACACCCAGTCACTGCAAAAATAGAGACGTCCTTCCTAACTCAGTTGCCAGAGAGGCCAATGGTGATGGATGGATCAACAACATTGTAGTTACTCCACAATACTAACCTAAATGGCAGATTGAAACTAAGGAAGCCTGTATAGAAAAAACATATTCCAAAACATGCATACTGTTTGCAATAAGGCACCAAAGTAAAACTTCAAAAAATGTGGCAGCTTTATGTCCTGAATACAACGTGTTATGTTTGGGGCAAACACAACACATCACTGAGTACCACTCTTCATATTTTCAAGCAGGGTGGTGGCTGCATCATGTTATGGGAATACTTGTCATAGGCAAGAACTAGGGAGTTTTTTTTAATCATAAAAAGAAATGTAATAGAGCTAAGCACAAGCCAAATCCTAGAGGAAACCTGGTTCAGTCTGCTTTCCAACAGACACTGGGAGACAAATTCACCTTTCAGCAGGACAATAACCTAAAACATGAGGCCAAATATACACTGCCGTTGCTTACCAAGACAACATTGAATGTTTCTCAGTGGCCTAATTGAATCCCAATTTGTAATTCAACAAAATGTGGAAAAAGTCAATGTTTTGAATACTTTCTGAAGGCACTGTATGCGTCTGTGTATATACTAATGTGTGTGTATGATGTTGCAGGTGATTTCTCCTCTGTCTGACTTAATCCTGGCTGAGCGGATGGTCAGGGTTCTGGATGACAAAGTGAGCGTGACAGAGCTGGGAGTGCAGCTGGTCTCTGGCCTCTCTCTGTCCCTCCAGCTCAGCTCAGGGAGCAACAGGGCCATCGTTGCCATGGCTACCACACAGGAAGTCATGCAGAAACCCAAACAGGTAACTAGCTGTAAAATAAAACCTGTATCAAACCTATTATGCAAAAATATAGAACTTCCAATATAATACTTTTTCCAAAGAACAAGCCCCAACACATTGTGCCATTCAGAAGCTGGGGCACTGCTAGAAAACTACCCTCAAAGCCCTTCACAGATATTACGCAAGAAAATTATCAATTTCACAGTGTAACCTGGTGGTCTAGTAGCATATGTTTTGTCCCTGTGATTTCTGTGTGTGTGATTTAATGGTGTCCACAGCTCAGGCCTGTAGTACAGTGGCCACGCTGTGAGTCAGGCAGGGAGCACGCACACAGTTTAACAGCTCACACATTAGCCGGGCAGCATGCCCATTCAAAAACACTTCCCAAACTGTGAGCGGGGAAACCATTAGGCAGTTGTCCATACTTCATAGCCAGCATTATGACAGCCCTGTGCTGCCTTGGGGCCTGGTGAACCGCTAGCTTGACCCAGTCAATACTCAAGCTATTAGAATGGAGCTAGCGCACATGCCCATTTGTTTCTGTGATGGGCTGTGTTAATGTAAAATTCTGGGCTATGCATAATGTATTTCCCCTCAGAATATAGGCCAGGCCTCTTGCTCTAATCGTTCATATCAGCTAACAGCTCTCTGGTTCTATGGTAACTGGACTGACTTGTGGTGGGGGTAATTACCCACATTGCGCCCTCTGGTGGCTATTGTTAACAGTGTTTGTTATGCATCTACTGTATATTGATATTGATCCCCTGTGGTTAAATTGAGTTTCAAAGCATGATTTGATAGGACTGTGGTGTGTGGTACAATAGCCTCCGATCTAATTATAAAGAGATTAACAGAGGCAGTTCTTAGATACCAACAAAAGGAGGGATTATCTAAAATGGCAACCCAACCGACAAAACACTGAGGCAGGAAATTAAATAACTGTGGAATTGTGAACCATTGGGTTGCTTGAGGATCCTTTGGAAAGATACAGAATCAGATCAGCTCCTGATTTACCACCTACTATTATGCATTATCACAAGATCTATTTATGAGAGGGAATATTTGGAAATAAATTGCTCAACAAAACTTGGGGAGAATATTGATGTCATTGTTGCATTTTGTCCTACTTTAGGATTTCCATTGTCCTCTCCTGATCCAGTCTCTGTATTGTCTCTCCTTAGGAGGCACTGGTCAGCTGCTGGGTCCAGTTCAGTGATGGCTCAGTGACCCCTCTGGACCTCTTCGACCGCAGCGTCTACTCCCTGACTGTGACTTCATGGGACGAGAGAGTGGCGACTGTGCGCCGGACCCCCCAGTCAGCGTTTGTGGTGGCGGAGGGCGAGGGTCAGGGGGCGCTGGTGAAGGCAGAGCTGAGGATTTGTGAGGAGTGCCAGAAGTCCAAGAGAAAGAGCAAGCTGGTGGTGGGCAACGGGCTTCTCAGGGTCACTTTCCAGATGGGCAGCAGGCCCGACGGAGGGGACACTGGTGGGGGTGTTGCTGAGTATGGCAATGATGGTTCAGAATCAGAGGGAGAGCCTAAGCCTGTTGTGACATTACCATGGGAGCCCACAGCAGTCGTGGCATCACAACGAGAGCCTGAGCGCGTTGTGACCTCACCACAGATTCTAACTGAGGGGGACGGAGACAGACGCTTGTTCAGGAGCACTGTGCCAGACTTCCAGGAGACCATCATGACTGACGTCACCACATCATCTAGCAGGGCTCAGGAAGTGGCTGGAGGTGGCATCTCTACCATCAGCACCACTACCACCAACACTGACAGTAGTACCACCACCATGGGCAAACCTGGCACTGACAAACCTCTGGTGACTGGCAGACCTGGCAGGGATAGAACCCTGGGAAGAGGACAGGGGCTGAGGAGAGACTGGGGAAACCTGGTGGAAAACCCCAACAAGAAGAAAGAGATGCCCAAAGCAGAGGCACCACCCCAGAAAGAGCAGCCCAAGCAGTCCAAGCCGCCGCTGGTGGTGGAGAGTGACCTGGTGAGGACATTTAGAGCCATGTCAGACCTAGAGATCGGTATCTTCGCCCTGGTGGGGGTCTCCGTGGTGGCCATCCTGGCCTTCCTGCTAAACTGCACCTCCTATAACCTCTGCTTCCGGGGCCACAAGACCCCCATCCAGGGCAACCCAGATCCCAACAGCCCTAAGGAGCACAGGAATGACTGGGTGTCGCTGGGGACCACCACAGGTCCCCAAGTCTCCACCCTCAAGCGGGAGAACCACCGCTCAATGGAGTCCAACTGCAGCCTGCAAAGTCACAGCTCCATAGATACCCACCGGGCCCTGGAGAGCAGTCTGAGTATGAGTGCTATCCCAGAGAGGACAGCCACCCTGGGCAGGAGGACCAGCTCCCAGCAGGTTCCCGCCCTGGATCCCACTGCCCAGCGTTCAGCCACCCTCCTAGCCAAGCCCACCAGCAGCGATCCCCTCCACTCCCCCACCAGCAAGAGGAACCAGGTCCAGTTCACCACCTTCACCACGCTGGACATTAAGCACCTGGCTGCCCTGAAGAGGAACGAAGTGGACTTTAACTGGCCCAGTCAGGCTGGGGGAGCTGGGGAGCCTCAGGGGCCCCTACCTGACATGCCATGGCCTGTAGTTAGACCCCTGGGCGATCCAAAGTGAGATTCCACATGGTTTGTGTGTGTGTGTGCGTGCGTGCATGCGTGTGCATGCATTTGTGTGTTCTGAACCTGTTTAAGTGTATAAACTGTGTAAGTAGAGTATACACATAATAATAGGTGTATGGACACTGTCATTCCATTATGTCACACATATTATGTCACACACATGAACAAATTATACACATGACTAAATTACCAAATGAATGACCAGACCTCATTAATATGGGATGGTAAAAAATGTATATTTCTACAGATTATTGTTTACACTGTTTAAATGCAGTTTAATCATTTTCCTTTCGCTTTTATATATTTCTATGACTCCTCCACAAAATAGCTTCAGATTTCACTTTGTACCAGTTGTTAGGGTAATTGCAATATGAAAGACATTATTTGTAGTTGGTTATATACTTTCCAGCCTTTGTATATTTGTATGATTCCTCAACAGAATAGTTTAAGAGTTTGAACAATTGGTCAGAGAAAATGCAATATTTATGAATATTATTGGAAAATGATTTTATACAAACCACCCTTTTGAATGGACATTTATTCAAATTGTATGTGCTATGCAAACACAGTTCATGTTCATGTAGAGTTTGAATTGTATGTACAAGAATTGTCTTGGGGGAAAGAGTTCCTCCATTTGAAAAAATAAAGTATAATCTTGTCCTCAACATAGAGCAATACATTTTAAAAGAGAGGATTATTTCATGTGTAAATGAAGACGAATGGTGCTCTGTCTGTGCAAAGCTGTTTTGATGTTCAATTCCTATGAGATTAACCAATAAATTACTGAATGAAGGACAAAATGTATGTTTTGGGAGCAGAATTTCATCAGTATTGTCTTCTACCATTATTCCTTTTTATTTAAAATAATGTGATTATTTTATATTCAAAACTCATAATAATGGGTGATATTGTCCAAAATATATTTTGTGTATTACTATAAAAGCCAATGGAAATTGTGAGATTCTCTGAGCTTTGGTTTGTCTCTGTATGTCATGTGGCATACAGTACAATATGTCAGTGGCATCACAAGAGTAGGTCTTGCTGCAGTCCCCCTCCTCTATGTGGCCTGTGAAATGAAGGAACTTTTCACGCCACTTTGATACAAAGTGATTTTCATAGCAGGTTAGGAGGGAATTTTCGCTAACCCTTTTCCTAACCTTAACCTGATCTCCTAACCTACTACATTAATTATCCTAACCTGCTGCGTAAGTTCTCCTAACCTGTTACGAAAAAGTCACTTTGGTATTGAAGTGGTGTAAAAAGTGTTTCCCGTTAACTGAAGTCACCCACTGAATGAGGTCCATTTTGAGTGATAGGAGTAAGTGAGAGTGAATGAGTGAGTGAGAGAGAAAGATGGCAAGAGAGAGATCTCCCTTTTGCTTATTGCGATAGCGCCAACACACTCCTGAGGAAATGCTGTTTGTTATCTTCTGCCGAGGTACACAACTCCCTGGCTCCCTCTCTATGGTGTAACCGTGGCGACACATCTCTAAATTACATTTCAGCAGTAAAAAAACCTGTACAAGCTTAAACTAACCCAGATAATCTGATGTGCTGATGCACTGAACCTCAAACTGACAGTAGAGGATTTGACAGCATGTGTCATTTCCTTCTGCTGTAGAGGGGGACGGATTTGAAGTGTTGATAAAGGCTATTTAATACATTTTCCCAGAATTCTCTCCCTTTACACATCCAGCATGTTTTCTAGCTATGTGGGTAGACTTTCTCCCCTTCAAACAGTTTATCTTTCTTACAGGAGCTGGAGAGTTAAATACACTTTCACCTGCGACAGTTCCCGTGAATCTCTGCAGTGTTTCTGACCACAAAATTACTGTAATAATAGAGATTACATCAACTGACATTAATGTGTAAAGGCAAATATTAAAAATTATACTCAATATCAATTTTCTATATGTAGATCAGCTATAATATTGCAGATAGATTGTAGCTACCATCAATGTAATTCTCTGCATCATTTCCAATCGATCTTTTATTTTTTTGTAAATATACTACCGTTCAAAAGTTTGGGGTCACTTAGAAATTTCCTTGTTATCGAAAGAAAATGATTTTTTTTGTCCATTAAAATAACATCAAATTGATCAGATATACAGTGTAGACAGCTAATCCAAGTTTATCATTATAAAAGGCTAATTGATCATTAGAAAACCCTTTTGCAATTATGCTAGCACAGCTGAAAACTGTTGTTCTGATTAAAGAAGCAATAAAACTGGCCTTCCTTAGGCTAGTTGAGTATCTGGAGCATCAGCATTTGTGTGTTCGTTACAGGTTCAAAATGGCCAGAAACAAATAACTTTCTTCTGAAACTCGTTTGTCTATTATTGTTCATGAAATAGTACACGCAAAACAATACCCGCAAAACACCAGTCTCAACGTCAACAGTGAAGAAGCAACTCCGGGATGCTGGCCTTCTAGGCAGAGTTGCAAAGAAAAAGCCATATCTCAGACTGGCCAATAAAAATAAATGATTACGATGGACAAAAGAACACAGACAGTGGACAGAGGAACTCTGCCTAGAAGGCCAGCATCCCGGAGTTACCTTTTCACTGTTGACGTTAAGACTGGTGTTTTGCGGGTACTATTTAATGAAGCTGCCAGTTGAAGACTTGTGAGGCGTCTGTTTCTCAAACTAGACACTCTAATGTACTTGTCCTCTCGCTTAGTTGTGCACTGAGGCCTCCCACTCCTCTTTCTATTAAGGTTAGTGCCAGTTTGCGCTGTTCTGTGAAGGGAGTAGTACACAGCGTTGTACAAGATCTTCAGTTTCTTGGCAATTTCTCACATGGAATAGCCTTAATTTCTAACACAACGTGCCGTTGGAACACAGGAGTGATGGTTGCTGATAATGGGCCTCTGTACGCAGTTGAAGATATTCCCCAAAAAATAATAAGCTGTTTCCAGCTACAATAGTAATTTACAAAATTAACAATGTCTACAATGCTTTTCTCTCAAAAACAAGTACATTTCTAAGTGACCCCAAACTTTTGAACGGCAGTGTGTGTACATATATATATATATATATACTGTACCATTCAAAAGTTTGGACACACCTACTCATTCAAAGGTTTATCTTTATTTGTACTATTATCTACATTACAGAACAATAGTGAAGAACTATGAAATAACACACAGTTTAGAGAGAATTATTTCTTTCCGTTTTTTTTTTCTTGCATCACATTCCCAGTGGGTCAGAAGTTTACATACACTCAATTAGTATTTTGTAGCATTGCCTTTAAATTGTTTAACTTGGGTCAAACATTTCGGGCAGCCTTCAACAAGCTTCCCACAATAAGTTGGGCGAATTTTGGCCCATTCCTCCTGACAGAGCTGGTGCAAATGAGTCAGGGTTGTAGGCCTCCTTGCTCGCACACGCTTTTTCGGTTCTTCCCACAAATTTTCTATAGGATTAAGGTCGGGGCTTTGTGATGGTCACTCCAATACCTTGACTTTGTTGTCCTTAAGCCATTTTGCCACAACTTTGGAACTATGCTTGGGGTCATTGTCCATTTGGAAGACCCATTTGCGACCAAGCTTTAACTTACTGACTGATGTCTGGAGATGTTGTTTCAATATATCCACAACATTTTCCTTCCTCATGATGCCATCTATTTTGTGAAGTGCACCAGTCCCTCCTGCAGCAAAGCACCCCCACAACATGATGCTGCCACCTACATGCTTCACGGTTGGGATGGTGTTCTTCGGCTTGCAAGTCTCCCCCTTTTTCCTCCAAACATAACAATGGTCATTATGGCCAAGCAGTTCTATTTCTGTTTCATCAGACCAGAGGACATTTTTCCAAAAAGTACAATCTTTGTCCCCATGTGAAGTTGCAAAACATAGTCTGGCTTTTTATGGCGATTTTGGAGCAGTGGCTTCCTCCTTGCTGAGCGGCCTTTCAGGTTATGTCAATATAGGACTCGTTTTACTGTGATATAGATACTTTTTTACCTGTTTCCTCCAGCATCTTCACAAGGTCCTTTGCTGTTGTTCTGGGATTGATTTGCACTTTTCGCACCAAAGTACATTCATCTCTAGGAGACAGAACACGTGTCTCCTTCCTGAGCGGTATGACGGCTGCGTGGTCCCATGGTGTTTATACTTGCATAGTATTGTTTGTACAGATGAACGTTGTACCTTCAGGTGTTTGGAAATTGCTCCCAAGGATGAACCAGACTTGTGGAGGTCTACTATTTATTTTCTGTGGTCTTGGCTGATTTCTTTTGATTTTCCCATGATGTCAAGCAAAGAGGCACTGGGTTTTAAGGTAGGCTTTGAAACACATCCACAGGTACACCTCCAATTGACTCAAATGATGTAAATTAGCTTACCAGAAGCTTCGAAAGCCATGGCATCCTTTTCTGGAATTTTCCAAGCCCTGTGCGGCCTCCGTCCCGTATGCGGGACGGACATCCAGCGAAAAATCCTATCGCCATTAGCATAACAAAATGTAATAATTTAATTTATTTTTAATTTTTTTAAATTATATTGTTTTATAGATACACCTCTCCTGAATCGAACCACGTTGTCCGATTTCAAAAAGGCTTTACAGCAAAAGCAAAACATTAGATTATGATAGAGGAGTATATCGTAAAAGTAGCCACATAGCCATTTTCCGACCAACCACATGCATCACAAATAACCAAAAAACAGCTAAATGCAGCACTAACCTTTGACAATCTTCATCAGATGACACACCTAGGACATCATGTTACACAATACATGCTTTCTTTTGTTCGATAAAGTTCATATTTATATATAAAAACAGCATTTTACATCGGTGCGTAACGTTGACTAACTATTTTCCCTCAAATGCATCCGATGAAACAGCGCTACAATTTACTAAATTACTATTGGAAAACATTTTTAAAATGTAATATTGTCATTCTAAGATGTATAGATGAATATCTCTTGAAAGCACCTGTAATGCCAGATTTAAAAATAACTTTACTGGGTAATCACACTTTGCGATAAAAGGGGATGCGATACTCAGAACAATAGGCTAGCAATACAGGTCAGCGCCATCTTGGAACAATCACATATCAAATCTAGTCTTGTATACTATTGTCAATAATCCCTTACCTTTGATTATCTTCATCCTTAGGCACTTCCAGGAATCCCAGGTCCACAACAAATGTATTTTCTTTCGAAAAAGTTCATCCTTTATGTTCCATTAGCTTGTTGTTGTTAGCGCGTTCTGAAGGCTGCACCAAAAGCTCCGTGGCCGCGGGACTATTCTTTCAACAAAATGCATTTTTTTCTTATTTAGGTTCGTTCAAACATGTCAAACGTTGTATAACATAAATCTTTAGGGCCTTTTTCAACCAGAGCTCCAATAAGATTCAAGGGGGACGATTGCATTGTCTTTATAAACGTTTCGAAAGGGGAGGGTAGCCAGGGGCGCCGGCGTCATAATGGTGATGGCCCTCTCCGTGTGACCACGTTCCACAGCGTGTCATTCTGTTAGTTTTCACAGTAGGAGACTCAAATCACTTTGTAAAGACTGGGGACATCTAGTGGAAGCAATAGGAAGTGCTCAATGAACCATAGCTCACGGTGTGATTAATAGGCAACGTGATGAAGTTGAGTCCGCAATTCAGAATTCCACTTCCTGTTTCGATCTGTCTCGGGGTTTTGACTGCCATATGAGTTCTGTTATACTCACAGACACCATTCAAACAGTTTTAGAAACTTTAGGGTGTTTTCTATCCACAAGTATTAATTATATGCATATCCTAGCTTCTGAGTTTGAGTAGTAGGCCGTTTAAAATGGGCACACATTTTTTTCAAAATGCGCTGTGGCTCCCCCTATCCTAGGCGACCGTCAAGAGGTTAAAGGCAGAGTCAACTTAGTGTATGTAAACTTCTGACCCACTGAAATTGTGATACAGTGAATTATAAGTGAAATAATCTGTCTGTAAACAATTGTTGGAAAAATGACTTGTGTCATGCAAAAAGTAGATGTCCTAACCGACTTGCCAAAACTATTGTTTGTTAACAAGAATTTTGTGGAGTGGTTGAAAAACAAGTTTTAATGACTCCAACCTAAGTGAATGTAAACTTCCGACTTCAACTGTATGGAATTATTTAGTCACCAAAAAGGTGTTAAACAAATCTAAATATATTTTATCTTTTGAGATTCTTCAAAGTAGCCACCCTTTGCCTTGATGACAGCTTTGCACACTCTTGGCCAAGTCCACATTATGGCAAGAACAGCTCAGATAAGCAAAGAGAAACAACAGTCCATCATTACATCATGAACTTTTTAAGTTTCTTCAAGTGCAGTTGTGAAAACCATCTAGTGCTATGATGAAACTGGCTCTCATGAGCACAGGAAAGCAAGACCCAGAGTTACCTCTGCCGCAGAGGATAAGTTCATTAGAGTTACCAGCCTTAGAAACTGCAGCCCAAACAAATGCTTCGGTGGAAGCATTTAGATCGGTGGAAATCTGTCTTTTGGTCTGAATAGTCCTAATTTGAGATTTTTGGTTCCAACCGCTATGTCTTTGTAAGACGCAGAGAAGGTGAATGGATGATCTCAGCATGTATGGTTCCCATCGTGAAGCATGGAGTATGGAGGTGTGATGGTGTGGAGGTGCGTTGCTGGTGACACTGTCTGTGATTTATTTAGAATTCAAGGCATACTTAACTAGCATGGCTTCCACAGCATTCTGCAGTGATACGCCATCCCATCTGGTTTGTGCTTAGTGGGTCTATCATTTGTTTTTCAACAGGACACTGACTCAAAACACACCTCTAGGCTGTGTAAGGGCTATTTGACCAAGGAGAGTGATGGTCCACAATCACCTGACCTCAACCCAATTGAGATGCTTTGGGATGAGTTGGACCGCAGAGTGAAGGAAAAGCAGCTAACAAGTGCTCAGCATATGTGGGAACTCCTTCAAGACTGTTGTAAAAACAATCCTCACGAAGCTGGTTGAGAGAATGCCAAGAGTGTGCAATGCTGTCTTCAAGGGAAAGGTTGGCTACTTTAAAGAATCTCAAATATAAAATATATTTTGATTTGTTTAACACTTTTTTGGTTACTACATGATTCCATATGTGTTATTTCATACTTGTGATGCCTTCACTCTTGTTCTACAATCTATTAAATAGTAAAAAATAAAAAGTTTTGACTCATACTGTATAGTGTACTTTATACTTTACATTTTATAGGCATTTTCAAATGTACCCCAATGTAAAAAAAGGAAAGGTAGTTGAGACATTTGTCTAGATAAAAAATATTTGGGTTTGACAAGCACTTTGCGTTTCCTGCTTGTCATTCATGAACAACAGGGAGGAAGGACAATCTCCCTACATCCGCAGTATCATTACAGTGGCCCTTTAATCTGGCGCATCAGCTTCCCTATTGACATTGAAGGGATTGGGGTCGTTATGTTGGGCTGGGATTAGTGTGCATTAGTGGACCCTCTCCATGGCACATGCCCTTTAATGTGGGCCAGAGAAGACAAGGTTGCTTACTTGTTGCTATGTTAACAACACTACCCTGGGTCATATTCAGCACGCTCAATGGGGCAAATGCTGTCGAACTGAAATCGAGTAGGAGCGTTCGTGTACTGGACAGGTTTGGATGGTGCCATCTCGTTTTGAACGTGACTCTGCTTCTGATTTGCCATAATAGATGGAATGTTATTCTAATGTTGTCTTTTCTACTAATGATATACAGTGCCTCTAACCTTACACTTGTTCTTTCATGTAGGCTACAGTATTTCCTTATTGAATCCTCTGATATGCTACTGTTGAAGGAAGTTTAGATGTGAGTGGTGTTTAATAGAAAGGATATTGCCCCAGATACTGTTTAAGTCTTCAGATGAATAAGAGAAATCACTAACAGTGAAGTGACGCAGTGTGCAATGGCAGTTCTGCCTGGTGCTTCATTAACTCACAAAAGGCAGGCATCAACAGATCTCCCTGGTGCACTTGCCGTAACACATCTCGCAGATCTCACTGATCAACAGTCTCCCATTTTACTCATTGATACGCAACGATAATGTCATTCTGTAAAGCAGGGCAGGTTAACTACGGAGCACGATGAGGATGAACACAAATGAAACAGTGGCAGAAGAAAATAAACCAGGCCAGTAGAGCATAGCAGCCAAGTCGACTGACATCTGGAAAACAGAGGAAGGAAGAGAGAGAGAAAGAGAGAGAGAGAGAGAGAGAGAGAGGGAGAAGTTGGGAGCAAGAGAGAGAGGGTAGATATGGAGAGAGAGGACACAATAAAACGAGACGATTAAGCCCACAGCAGCCTGTGTATAATGAGGTAGTCAGTCAAGCCTGTGATGAGGACCTGAGTGGGACCACACAGTCAATGCCCCAAGGGCCCCTGGGACAGACACTCTCAGGTCAGGGGGCCGCTGGAGCAGAACAAACAAGGACATCCATTTTTCCTCTCTCTGCGGAACCCGAACTGGCCAATCAATACCCTAGCCTGAGGGGCTGGAATGTGACTAAAAATGTTTTTAGGGAGAGTGAGAGCTCTCACTTACAACGTGTATAGATCGTTTCTGAGGAAGAAGATTTAAACTGCTGGCAGATACAGTACATATTTTTTGTACGATAAATGTCTTCAGCAGTCTAAATCTATAAGATTATCACTCCATGATTACAGTGTCTTCAGAAAGTATTCACACCCCTTGACTTTTTCCACATTTTATGTTATACCCTGAATTTAAAATGGATTAAATTGAGATTTTCTGTCACTGGCCTACACACAATAACCCATAATGTCAAAGTAGAATTATGTTTTTAGACTTTAGAAATGTCTTGAGTCAGTAAGTATTCAAGACTAAATAAATTCAGGAGTAAAAATGTCCCTGACAAGTCACAAAATAAGTTGCATGGACTTTGTGTGCAATAATAGTGTTTAACCTTATTTTTGAATGACTCTATCATCTCTGTACCCGACACATACAATTATCTGTAAGGTCCCTCGGTCGAGCAGTGAATTTCAAACACAGATTCAGCCACAAAGACCAGGGAGGTATTCCAATGCCTCGCAAAGAAGTGCAGTTATTGGTAGAAAAAAATAAATAAGCAGACATATCCCTTTGAGCATGGTGAAGTTATTAAATTTTTTTTAAAATGTAGTCATTTTAGCAGACGCTCTTATCCAGAGCGATGCATGAATGCATACATTTCATTTAAAAAAAAATGCATTTTTTTCCGTTTTTTTTCCATAAATAAGTTATAAATTACACTTTGGATGGTGTAGCAATAAACCCAGTCACCACAAAGATACAGGGGTCATTCCTAACCTCAGTTGCCGGAGAAGAAGGAAACCGCTCAGGGATTTCACCATGAGATCAACAGTTACAGAGAGTAACAGCTGTGATAGAAGAAAACTGAGGATGGCCCAACAACATTGTAGTTACTCCACAATACTAACCTAAATGACAGAGTGAAAAGAAGGAAGCCTGTACAAAATAAAAAATATTCCAAAACATGCATCCTGTTTGCAATAAGGCACTAAAGTAGAACTGCAAAACATCTGGCAAAGAAATGAATGTTATGTCCTGAATACAAAGTGTTGTGTTTGGGGCAAATCCAACACAACACATTACAGAGTACCGCTCTTCATATTTTCAAGCATGGTGGTGGCATCTTGTTATGGGTATGCTTATCATCGGCAAGGACGAGGAAGATATTTAGGATAAAAAATAAATGGAATAGAGCTAAGCACAGGCAAAATCCTATAGAAGAAAACCTGGTTCAGTCTGCTTTCCAAAAGACACAGAGAGACAAATTCCCCAGGACAGCATGACAATTCAGTAGGACAATAACCTAAAACCTGTCATGACGTTGCTATCGTTAATGTGATGACATGCCATTTATCGAATAATTAACTATGTTTATTATTACATAATTCAATGAGTCATGTAACAATTAACTCAGTAACCTGGGGCACGACGGGAAAGTTTGTTTAATGAGTTACCATTTCCCAAATTAACTCAAAGAATATCAGAATATATCGATTTCGTAGCAGTCACTAATTAATGAATTCCCTCATCAATCTCATTCTGAACATCTCATAATTTGTAAATCTGCACAAACCTCTCACTAATCATTCTGTACCACACAAATAGAGCTGATTATTTATTTACTATCAAGCTAAATGATAAAATTATATCTATATACACAAACAGTCTGGGTTATTGGTTAGAAATTAATACAGTGGCAACAGGTCCCTAGCGGACCAACACAATATGACACATGTTACACAAGATGGAGATTTAAAGAGAGAGAGAGAGAGAGAGAGAGAGAGAGAGAGAGAGAGAGAGAGAGAGAGAGAGAGAGAGAGAGAAGCAGCACTTGGATACATTTGTAAACTATGCTTAGTTTTAACCCTAACACCTTGCCCCAAACTGCCGCTCTTATGGGTAAGAATTGTAATGCCTGTATTTATGTGTTAAAGGTCTCTGTTGGGTATCTCTTCGTGTATCTCTGATGGGCTCAGGCCTTCATGGGCTGCGTTCTTCTTCGTGGGTCTTGTTCTTCGTATGGCCGGGTGTAAGTCTCTGATTGTCCATAAGATGTCACAATGTCCTTTCTCTTAGTTGTCTGTTTCCTTGCACACGTTCTGTGAGAGTGGGCTTCGGAGGAGGCTAATCAGCTGTGTCGACGCTCCCAGCGTGGGTAGGAGGACCGTGTAGACAACCGGTGACTTGAAAAGAATAACCGGGTGGTCCTGCTTGAATTCACCTTCTTAGATACAGTACTCAACCATAGCATTGATTGTTAAGAGGTTCCTTTGTCCTCTTCAACAACTATTCGTAGACCTCGGCTGCACCGTGTGGTCAACTTACTCTTGTATGTTAATTCTTAACTCACATGCTTTATACCCTCGGGTCAAAAGGGGGCGTTTCTGTCTTAATGACATGCTCTCTGGGTTCCCTGGAGCGTAGCTCGTTACGAGGCAAGGTATTAGAATTTACTATGATCTTGTTTAGACAACTAAAATCACAGTTTATCATTAAAAAACATTCTCTTTAATCTGGATATTTTCTACACAATGTAAAGGATGTAAACATCATATACACATGATGAAAACTCTTCGCTACAATGTTTTCCTTCTAACGTCCTCATTTAACTTTTAATAACGTCAGAAAATAGACATACATTTTCATATTCTGTCATTATTTCCACCATTTGGCTGATCAAATATATTGTCCCAAAGTCCATTAATTTGATGTTTTAGTTTTGGTCTGTAAAGTCTTCATAAGGCACACAGACATTCCGATCTCTCACATTAGACCAGAAAGGAGTTGGTATGCTGCCTTACAATTTACAATGGGCGTGAGGTCATAAACCCCCCCCCACCCCCCATGTGATTCCAGCATGTATTAACTCAGGGGTGTGATTACTTATGTAAATGTGATATTTCTGTATTTAATTTTCAATAAATGTGCAAAAATGTCTAAAAACATATTTTCACAATAAAAAATGATTTAATCCATTTTGATTTCAGGCTTTAATACAAGAAAATGTTGAAAAAGTCAAGGGGTATACTTTCTGAAGGCACTGTATATTAGTACAGGGTGTACATTCTTGATCAACTATTGATAAACCTATAGGATGAATTTACTCTACCATATACCAGTGCAGATTTGCTTTTTGATTAATCATCTTAACAGTATACTCAGTTTATTAGGTACACCACCCCGTTCACAAACATGGTTCACTCCCACAGACAGTGAGTCGTGTCCGTGGCTTGCTATAAAAAAGCAGGCAGACAGGCGTCGAGGCATTCAGTTAGTGTTCGATTTGGTGTTTTATTAGGGTCCTCATTAGCTGTTGCAAAAGCCGCAGATAATCTTCCCGGGGTCCACACAAAACATGAAACATGACATAATACAGAACATTAAGAGACAATTACAGCTCAAGGACGTAACTACATCAATAAAAATGTGAACACACACGTAGCCTATGTAACAGTGTAGGTTCCGTCCCTCTCTTCGCCCCAACCTGGGCTCGAACCAGGGACCCTTGCACACATCAACAACTGACACCTACGAAGCATCGTTACCCATCGCGCCACAAAGGGCGCGGCTTTTGCAACGCAAGGGGAAACCCTACTTCAAGTCTCTGAGCGAGTGACGTCACTGATTGAAATGCTATTAGCACGCACCACCGCTAACTAACTAGCCCTTTCACATCGGTTACACTCACCCCCCCTTTGACCTCCTTTTTCCGCAGCAACCAATGATCCGGGTCAACAGCATCAATGTAACAGTGTAGGTTCCGTCCCTCTCTTCGCCCCAACCCGGGACCCTTGCACACATCAACAACTGACACCCACCGAAGCATCGTTACCCATCGCGCCACAAAGGGTGCGGCTTTTGCAACGCAAGGGGAAACCCTACTTCAAGTCTCTGAGCGAGTGACGTCACTGATTGAAATGCTATTAGCACGCACCACCGCTAACTAACTAGCCATTTCACATCGGTTACACCTACATATCAATACATACACACAAACTATCTAGGTCAAATAGGGGAGAGGAGTTGTGCCGTAAGGTGTTGCTTTATCTGGGGTTTTATAAACCAGGTTTGCTGTTCATTTGTGGTCCCGTGTTGCTCAGTTGGTAGAGCATGGTGTTTGCAACGCCAGGGTTGTGGGTTCGATTCCCATGGGGGACCAGTACGGGGGAAAAAATGTATGAAATCTGGATAAGACTGTCTGCTAAATTACTAAAATGTAAATTTGAGCAACATGAGATTGAAGTTTGAAGCAATAATGGCTCTATATAACACTGTACACTTTCTTGGATTTGTTCTGCATTTGCAGACTGTGACAAAACCACTGGTGGCTTGTCTGGTGGGGTAAGTGTGTGTAAGTTGACTATGTAAACAATTTGGAATTTTTAACAAACTGTTTCTTACAAATAGAAGAAGTGATACAGTCAGTCTCTCCTCAACTCTTAGCCAAGGGAGACTGACATGTATAGTATTTATATCAGCCCTCTGATTACAATGAAGAGCAAGACGTGCCGCTCTCTTCTGGTCCAGCTGCAGCTTAACTAGGTCTTTCCTCGCAGCACTCGTCTGGACAATAATCAAGATAAGACAAAACTAGAGCCTGCAGGACTTGCTTTTTGGAGTGTGGTGTCAAAAAAGCAGAGCATCTCTTTATTACAGACAGACCTCTCCCCATTTTACAAATATTGAATATATGTGACCCGATTCAGGAAACTAGGCATATGTCATAAGTCACGACTTCACAGGAGAGCTGTTTGAACATAAAAAATATTATTTTATCAAAATGCGTTTTTGTTTGGCAGAAATGCCTTCTCGAACATGTGAACTTTCATGTGCCTCAATATCAAACTTGTGTGCCATCTGTAAATACAAATAAAATTGTTAAATTACGAGCCTAGTTGGTTTAGCCACAAAAAAAGTGAGCAACCTTCACACTAGCCATGATTGGCTGAGACAATGAGTGGGCTGGACATGCCGAGAGATGAGTTTGGATTGATCTACCATATGAGTTTATTTGAGTTTATTTTATTTTTACAGGGACAGTGCACATTAATCAACGTTTCAGTAAAAGTGCCGGTTTTAGCCAGCCGGCTAATTTTCAACCGCAGTCCCTGGGCAGGTTATTAAAAACAATTACAATTCAGACAGTCATTGAGCAGTGAGCACATTCAGAGCAACATAGGATAATTAAGCAAGACATAGTATACAGACAGAGCAACATAGAACAAAAAGCAACAAGACAAAATCCATAAAAGCAACAAAGTGTTTCCATACCTCACAAGCTACAGACAACAGACAACATGGAAAGCGGCAATACACAGCTAGGGATTATGTTCACAAATCTGATTGACCTTTAGCCATGTCTTCATGCATTTTGTGAAAGTGTGATATGTGGTGCAGTTATGTGTGTCTGATGGCAGTGTATTCCAGACATGGGAAGCTCTTACAGAGAAAGCAGATTTACTAAAGGTGCTTTCCTTAACCTGTTAGGGCTAGGGGGCAGTATTGACACGGCTGGATAAAAACGTACCCGATTTAATCTGGTTACTACTCCTGCCCAGTAACTAGAATATGCATATAATTATTGGCTTTGGATAGAAAACACCCTAAAGTTTCTAAAACTGTTTGAATGGTGTCTGTGAGTATAACAGAACTCATATGGCAGGCCAAAACCTGAGAAGATTCCATGCAGGAAGTGGCCTGTCTGACAAGTTGTGTTTCATCTTGTCACAGAGGTTGTTATGTAGAGTAGAGGACCAAGGCGCAGCGGGATTGTGGACACTCATGTTTATTAAAGGAAACATATAAAGCATCCACTTGAACAAGAAAACAATAAACAGTACTTACAATGGTAACAGTGTGGCAGGCTCAAACCAACGCAGTGCACACAAACAACCACCCACAACCCCAAAGAAAAACACACACACCTATATAGGACTTCCATTCAAAGGCAACTCAACACACCTGCCTTCAATTGGAAGTCCCAATCACCCACACAACATTTAACAAACACAAACCACCTGCCACATCCTGACCAAGACTAACACAATACACCCTCTGCTGGTCAGGACGTGACACATCTGGGCTCTTTTTATTGAAGATTTAGGATCTTTGCAATAACATGACACTTCCTACGGCTCCCATAGGCTCTCAGAGCCCGGGAAAAAGCTGAAGGATATCGAGGCAGGCTCTGGCTGAAACACATTATCGCGTTTGGCAAGTGGCCGCTCAGAGTACTGTGGGCTTAGGCGCGTGCCCGAGTCGACCGAATGCTTTATTTTCTTTCCTCTGTTTACCTAAATGCAGATTCCCGGTCGGTATATTATCGCTTTTATACGAGAAAAATGGCATAAAAATTGATTTTAAACAGCGGTTGACATGCTTCGAAGTACGTTAATGGAATATTTAGAATTTTTTTGTCACGAATTGCGCCATGCTCGTCACCCTTATTTACCCTTTCGGATAGTGTCTTGAACGCACGAACAAAACGCCGCTGTTTGGATATAACTATGGATTATTTTGAACCAAACCAACATTTGTTATTGAAGTAGAAGTCCTGGGAGTGCATTCTGACGAAGACAGCAAAGGAAATAACATTTTTCTTATAGTAAATGTGACTTTTCTGAGTGCTAAACTTGCTGGGTGTCTAAATAGCTAGCCCTGTGATGCCGGGCTATCTACTGAGAATATTGCAAAATGTGCTTTCACCGAAAGGCTATTTTAAAATCGGACATATTGAGTGCATAGAGGAGTTCTGTATCTATAATTCTTAAAATAATTGTTATGCTTTTTGTGAACGTTTATCGTGAGTAGTTTAGTAAATTCACCGGCAGTGTTCGGTGGGAATGCTAGTCACATGCTAGTCACATGCTAATGTAAAAAGCTGGTTTTTGATATAAATATGAACTTGATTGAACAAAACATGCATGTATTGTATAACATAATGTCCTAGGGTTGTCATCTGATGAAGATCATCAAAGGTTAGTGCTGCATTTAGCTGTGGTTTGGGTTTATGTGACATTATATGCTAGCTTGAAAAATGGGTGTCTGATTATTTCTGGCTGGGTACTCTGCTGACATAATCTAATGTTTTGTTTTCGTTGTAAAGCCTTTTTGAAATCGGACAGTGTGGTTAGATTAACAAGAGTCTTGTCTTTAAAATGGTGTAAAATAGTCATATGTTTGAAAAATTGAGGTTTTTGCATTTCTAAGGTTTTTGAATAACGCGCCACGGGATTACACTGGCTGTTACGTAGGTGGGACGATTTGGTGCCACCTATCCTAGAGAGGTTAAGGGAACTATACAGTCACCTCTCATGGCAGACCTTGTGGATCTGCTGCCATATGTTTGGGTTTTCTGTTTAACAAAAATACTGAGTGGAGGGGGAGCCAGGCCATTTAGGATCTTGAATACAAGACATGCGTCGGTGTATTGCACAAGATTTTCCCAACTCAGGAGCTCATGCTTTCTGAGGATGTAACAGTGATGATGGCTATTGGGCTTCCTATCAAGCACTTTGAGAGCCTGTTTGTAGACAGACTGAATAGGTTTTAATGTTGTACAGCAAGCTTGGGCCCAAAAAGTCAAGCAGTATGTTAAGTGGGGGAGTATCATAGATTTGAAGTACAGTGTTGCAACCTCTGTAGTCAAACAATTTCGTATAAATCGGAAATTAGCTAGGTTGAACTTGGTTATTTGAATTAACTTTTTCACATGCTTTTTAAAAGAGAGGTTGGAATCAAGTATGATGCCAAGGTACTTAAAATCAGATACCACCTGGAGCTTCTCCCCTGACACATAGACATCTGGCTCAGTAGCATCTGTTGCCCTCTTTGTGAAGAACATGCAAACAGTTTTTTTTCACATTGAGATGCAAACACGAGTCACTGAGCCACTTTGTAACCTGGACCATTACAGTAGTGAGTTCTTGTGCAGCTTGTTGTTTGCTCTTTGCATGCACATATATCACTGTATCATATGCATATATTTGAACTTCAGACCCAGTACAGACAGAACACAGATCATTAATGTACAGGCTGAACAGGAGGGGCCCCAGTATTGACCCTTGGGGCACGCCCACATCATAGCTAAGTGTGTGCGACAGCTCATTGCTCACTCTGACACACTGAGTTCTACCTTCAAGGTATGATTTCATCCATCTCAAGGCATCGGGGGAAAAGTTGAACTTGGACAATTTTGTGATGAGAATCTCATGGCTAACAGTATCAAAAGCCTTCCTTAGGTCCAGAAACACAGCCCCAACAACGCCCCGTTTGTCCATCTTGGACTTCACATTTTCCAGAAGAAAGCAGTTGGCCGTTTCTGTGGAGTGTTTCGCTCTGAAGCCAAACTGCATGGAGTGTAATGTGAAGGGGCTGTTGTTGAGGTGGGAAATCAGTTGTTCTGCTACACACTTTTCAACAACCTTCGACACCACAGGTAGTATACTAATGGGCCTGTAGTTACTCATGTCAGCAGGGTTGCCCGATTTAAAGATGGCCGTTATTATGGCCTACTTCCATACCCTTGGAAACACCCCCAGGCCAGTAGATGTGTTGGTGACCTTAGTAATGGGGCCAATGAGTGACTCTTTATAGTTTTTAAGAAAGGTAGAGTCCAGCCCAAACACATCTTTGGCTTTAGAGTTCTTTAGTGAGCTAATCACCTTGTTCACCTTTGACTCAGAAATCCTCCCTTATGATGAAGACAGGTTGAGCGTCATTCACTATCACTGAGCCCAATAAACCAGTGGAGGGGTTCTGTGTCAGTACCCTGACAGAGTCAATAAAGGAATTGAAGGCTATTGCTATTTCGACTGCATCCTGTGTTAGATTGTTATTCACCATGATTTCTAGTCTTTTTGCAGTGTTACTATGTTCTTTCCCTGTTAACTTTTTTAGATTCTCCAAGATCAATTTAGAATTTCTCTTTGTTTCACCAATTATGTTAATAAAAAAAGTTTGCCTTGGCCTGTCTGATTTCTTTCATCACCTTATTTCTCAACATGGTAAACCTACATCTGTCATGCTCTAATTTGGATTTTAGGGTTGTTTTTAGAGCATAATCTCGTTCTTTCATCAATTTCCAGATTTCTCCATTTAGCCAAGGAAGAATGCTCTTTTGACGAGGTTTGGATTTGATTTTCTTTAGGAAACCATTTATTGTAGTCTGGATTGTGGATAGAAAAACCTGACTATCAGCTCCCATGTCTGTATAGGACAAGAGATCATTCCAGTTAATTCCCTTAATTGCGTTTTCAAAATAGTTTAATTCACTCTTAGGTTTTCTTAGTTGATCAGGCTTTCTAACAGTAGAGAGGTTAAACCTGCTCTTAGACAGCTTTCTGGCTATAAGTGTCAGATTATGATCAGATAGCCCAGTAACCATATTGAATGATTTAGTCACTCTCTCTGGTTTATTACTGAACACCAAATCAGCCTGTGTTTTAGAGCAACAAGTCACCCTGGTTGGCCCTTTAACTAGCTGTGTAAGGTCAAAGGTATTAGTGATCCGTCTGAGGGTTTTCCTACAAGACTTGTCTTCATAATTAATATTAAAATCTCCCTTTAACCTCTATGGGCTAAAATCTTTGAAAGCCAAGTTAACCTCTCAACAGCCAGTGTAATCCCGTGTCGCGATATTCAAATACCTCAAAAATGCAAAAACCTCAATTTTTCAAACATATGACTATTTTACACCATTTTAAAGACAAGACTCTCGTTAATCTAACCACACTGTCCGATTTCAAAAAGGCTTTACAACGAAAGCAAAACATTAGATTATGTCAGCAGAGTACCCAGCCAGAAATAATCAGACACCCATTTTTCAAGCTAGCATATAATGTCACATAAACCCAAACCACAGCTAAATGCAGCACTAACCTTTGATGATCTTCATCAGATGACAACCCTAGGACATTATGTTATACAATACATGCATGTTTTGTTCAATCAAGTTCATATTTATATCAAAAACCAGCTTTTTACATTAGCATGTGACTAGCATGTGACTAGCATTCCCACCGAACACTGCCGGTGAATTTACTAAATTACTCACGATAAACGTTCACAAAAAACATAACAATTATTTTAAGAATTATAGATACAGAACTCCTCTATGCAGTCGATATGTCCGATTTTAAAATAGCTTTTCGGTGAAAGCACATTTTGCAATATTCTCAGTAGATAGCCCGGCATCACAGGGCTAGCTATTTAGACACACAGCAAGTTTAGCACTCACCAAAGTCAGATTTACTATAAGAAAAATGTTATTACCTTTGCTGTTCTTCGTCAGAATGCACTCCCAGGACTTCTACTTCAATAACAAATGTTGGTTTGGTCCCAAATAATCCATTGTTATATCCAAATAGCGGCGTTTTGTTCGTGCGTTCAAGACACTATCCGAAAGAGTAAATAAGGGTGACGAGCATGGCGCATTTCGTGACAAAAAAAATTCTAAATATTCCATTACCGTACTTTGAAGCATGTCAACCGCTGTTTAACCTGTTATGGCTAGGGGGCAGTATTTTCACGGCTGGATAAAAAACGTACCCGATTTAATCTGATTATTACTCCTGTCCAGAAACTAGAATATGCATATAATTATTAGCTTTGGATAGAAAACACTCCAAAGTTTCTAAAACTGTTTGAATGGTGTCTGTGAGTATAACAGAACTCAAATGGCAGGTCAAAACCTGAGAGATTCCTTTACAGGAAG
Source organism: Salmo salar (assembly GCF_965601325.2). Taxonomy (NCBI): domain Eukaryota; kingdom Metazoa; phylum Chordata; class Actinopteri; order Salmoniformes; family Salmonidae; genus Salmo; species Salmo salar. Next base: position 93,082,019 of record NC_138301.1, read on the forward strand.
TGGCCTGTCTGACCATTTATTGTCTTTCTTTGACATCTCATTCCATTACAAAGGATCTCTGCGGTAACGTGACACTTCCCACGGCTCCAATAGGCTCTCAGAGCCCGGGAAAAACCTGAATGTCGTCATTCCAGCCCCAGGCTGAAACACATTATCGCCTTTCTCAAGTGGCCGATCAAGGGACTGTGGGCTTAGGCGCGTGCACTGGCCGCCCCCGTCTTTGTGTTTTTTCCTCTGTTTACCGAAAAGGAGATTCCCGGTCGGAATATTATCGCTTTTTTACGAGATAAATTGCATAAAAATTGATTTTAAACAGCGATTGACACGCTTCGAAGTACGGTAATGGTATATTTAGAATTTTTTGTCACGAAATGCGCCATGCGCACGACCCTGATTTACCATTTCGGATAGTTTCTGGAACGCACGAACAAAACGCCGCTATTCGGATATAACGATGGATTATTTTGGACCAAACCAACATTTGTTATTGAAGTAGCAGTCCTGGGAGTGCATTCTGACGAAGACAACAAAAGGTAATCAAACTTTTGTAATAGTAAATCTGATTTTGGTGAAGGCTAAACTTGCCGGGTGTCTAAATAGCTAGCCCGTGATGGGCTATGTACTTAGAATATTGCAAAATATGCTTTCACCAAAAAGCTATTTTAAAATCGGACATATCTAGTGCATAGAGGAGTTCTGTATCTATAATTCTTAAAATAATTGTTATGTTTTTTGTGAACGTTTATCGTGAGTAATTTAGTAAATTGTTAGTAAATTCCCCGGAAGTTTGCTGTGGGTATGCTAGTTCTGAACGTCACATGCTAATGTAAAAAGCAGTTTTTTGATATAAATATGAACTTGATTGAACAAAACATGCATGTATTGTATAACATAATGTCCTAGGTGTGTCATCTGATGAAGATCATCAAAGGTTAGTGCTGCATTTAGCTGTCTTCTGGGTTTTTGTGACATTATATGCTAGCTTGAAAAATGGGTGTCTGATTATTTCTGGCTGGGTACTCTGCTGACATAATCTAATGTTTTGCTTTCGCTGTAAAGCCTTTTTGAAATCGGACAGTGTGGTTAGATTAATGAGAGTCTTGTCTTTAAAATGCTGTGAAATAGTCATATGTTTGAAAAATTGAAGTTTTCGGATTTTAGAGGAATTTGTATTTCGCGCCACGCCCATCATTGGATATTGGAGCAGGTGTTCCGCTAGCGGAACGTCTAGATGTAAGAGGTTAAAATCAATTTTTATGCAATTTTTCTCGTAAAAAAGTGATAATATTCCGACCGGGAATCTGCGTTCAGGTAAAAAGAGGAAAGAAAATAAAGCACGGGGTCGACTCGTGCACGCGCCTAAGCCCATTGTCCTCTGATCGGCCACTTGCCAAACGCGATAATGTGTTTCAGCCAGAGGCTGCCTCGATATCATTCAGCTTTTTCCCGGGCTCTGAGAGCCTATGGGAGCCGTAGGAAGTGTCACGTTACAGCAAAGATCCTCAGTCTTCAATAAAAAGAGCCAAGATGAACAACAACTTGTCAGACAGGCCACTTCCTGTTCAGAATCTTCTCAGGTTTTTGCCTGCCATTTGAGTTCTGTTATACTCACAGACACCATTCAAACAGTTTTAGAAACTTTAGGGTATTTTCTATCCAAATCCAATAATGATATGCATATTCTAGTTACTGGGCAGGAGTAGTAACCAGATTAAATCGGGTACGTTTTTTATCCGGCCTTGTCAATACTGCCCCCTAGCCCTAACAGGTTTAAGATGACCTCTTTCCCAAAATCACATTCCCTAAGCATGTTATTCAATTGATTAAAAAACACACACTTTTGGTGGAAGGTGGTATATACATTCCAATAAGGGTAAAATACATTTGGGGAGACAGTGTAACGTTCAGGCCAATACATTCTAGTTCATTATCACATGACCACATGACCATGTTTACATCGGATATGTTCTTTAATGTAAATCATCAGACCCCCTCCTCTTCCTTCAATCCTGTCTCTCCTGAAAACATTGTAGCCAGGCACAATCAAAGCAGCATATGGAGAGTTTTTATGGAGCCATGTCTCTGAGAGGCAGAGGAAGTCAAGGTTGGAGTCTGTGAGAAGATGTTGAATTTGATCACTTTTTGGAATGACAGTACGAATGTTCATATAGGATGCATCTGTCTATTGGAACTGATCAGTATGCTTAGGTAAACGCGTCAAACGCGGCTTAAAAAAATGTGTTGTCTAGAAAAACTACATAAACCTAATGTCAAGTTAAAGTGTTATGTTAGCTAGCTAACGTTAGCTGGCTGGCTTGCTAGCTAACATTATGTGTATGCTATCCACTTTCTGGAGGACCGAGTTTTGAAATCAGTGGAATTCAAGTATGATAGCTAAGGAGATGGAGAAAATACCGGTCTGGAATACATCATCAAACTTAGGCAACCATGCATGGCATCAGACAGGAGATGCGTCCAATCATGATGTATACTGGTAAGATTTTCAGATTTTACACATTTCTAATTTTGGCAGAAAATGTTTTTATTTCAAGTGCTAACGTTCAAGCTAACGTTAGCTGGCTGGGTCGCTAGCTAACATTATGTGTATGATTTATTCTTCGTGTCTCAGACACATTTGCTTGACAAGTTACATGTCTTAATAAAAGACTCGACTCTAATTTTGACAAAGTATTTTCATTTCAAGTTTAGCTAGCTAGCTAACGTTAGCTGGCTGGCTCGCTAACTAACGTTATGTCATGCGTTGGGATTCATTGTATACCTAGCTGGCTATCTAGCTACATTTCTTAACAAAAGACTCTTGTCTTACTGTGCCAGAGTGCAGAATAACTGATGCATTTTTGAACACTCAACACCCGTTTAATATGTCCGGTGTCAGTAAACGTTTGCAACAAAGCGGCACAGGTACAGTCACCAACGCTCTGTATAACATGAAAAAAGCCTAACCAGCTTTGATAGGGTGAGTAAAATGGTCAGAGTGGGGTGTTCTCTCGTTATGTGTCTGGAAGTAGCTAGCCAATGTTTGCCAGTTAGCTTGGGTGCTTGACTGTAGTTGTGAGGTCAGAGCTTTCAGAACAACCCTACTGGCTAGAGCATCCAGTGTGCACTATGAACGCGAAAGCACAGAGTGATAGGGCGAGTAATGTTCAGTGAGCTGTTCTCTCTCTCTTAGATGTCTGGAAGTAGCTAGCAAGTTAGTAAAGAATGGTTGGATCAACCTTTAAAGAGATAGGTTGGGCTAAGGCTTAATTAAGAGGGTGTGAACAATGCTGAATGGTTGTAGACAAAGAAGGGCTCTCCAATAGTAGTACCAAAACATTGAAAGACGGTTTTCTCAAAAGTGAAGTAGATAGTAAGTGGTAGCTAACCAACCAGGTTCTATGGCTATAACTAGTCAAGCAAATGTGTCTGAGATACGAAGAATAAGATCATACACATAAAATTTGCTAGTGACCCAGCCAGCTAAGGTTAGCTAGGTAACAGTACAATTGAAATGAAACCACTGTCACGAATTCCACCGAAGGTGGCTCCCCTGCCTGCTCGGGCGGCGCTCGGCAGTCGTCGTCACCGGCCTACTAGCCGCCGCTGATCCCTTTTTCCTTTTCGTTTGGTATGTCTTATTGTTTGCACCTGTTCCCCATTTGGTTCTCTTGATTTATGGTTATTTAAGCCTGTTTAGCCCGCCCAGGTTTGTGCGGGATTGTGTCGAGTGTGGAGATGTGCTGGCGATCGACAAGTATTATTTTATATGCATGCTGTGTACCTGTTGTTCTGGGCACTGCATTTTTTCACGCCCCGGTTGTGTTGGCGTCGACCGTTTTTGTGTTTATTGGAATAAACACAAATTTCCTTACCTCTGCTCTCTGCGCCTGACTCCTACCACCATTCCTAGCAGTTACTGACAGAATCCCGCACCAGCTATGGAGTCAGCAGGAGCAGCCTCCCCTCCTCTCCCATCGATGGAAGAACGGGTCCTCCATCATACCACCATTCTCCACCGAATCGGCTCAGCGATGGATCAGATGATGGAGAGGATGGACCGCATCCCCCGCACCAACTCCCCCCCCAACAGCTACCCCTCCACCGGCGTCCGGACCCGGAGCCTTGCGCCTGGCTCTCCCCAGGGAATACGATGGAGCGGCGGCTGGGTGCCAGGGGTTCCTGCTACAGTTGGAGTTGTACCTGGCTACCGTTCGTCCGACTCCCTCGGGAGAGGAGAGCGTAAGCGTCCTCGTCTCCTACTTAACGGGACGTGTCCTGGAGTGGGCCAACGCAGTGTGGTATGGCCCAGACTCGGCAAGGGATCACTACCCCGAGTTCACCCGCCGTTTCCGGGCCGTGTTCGACCACCCAGCAGAGGGCCGGGCGGCGGGTGAACAGCTGTTCCACCTGCGGCAGGAGACAAGGAGCGCACAGGACTTTGCTCTGGAGTTCCGGACCCTGGCTGCTGGAGCGGGGTGGAACGACAGGGCCCTGATGGACCACTATCGGTGTAGCCTCCGGGAGGACGTCCGCCGGGAGCTAGCCTGTCGGGACACTACCCTCTCACTGGATGAACTAATAGACATGTCCATTCGTCTCGACAACCTGCTGGCTGCTCGCGGGCGTCCGGACCGGGCCCTGTTGGTTCCACCTCCAGGTCCTCCAGCACCCGTCCCTATGGAGCTAGGGGGGGCCGCATCCAGGGGAACCGGAGGAGGAGGCTCCTCCTGTACCCAGTGTGGTCGGAGAGGACACACTACCGACCGGTGCTGGGGGAGCTCCTCTGGGAATCGGGATGGCAGGCGGAGCACTCCTCGTTCACCTCAGGTGAGTAAGCACCAACCTCACCCAGAGCTCCCTGTTGGTCATATGTTCGTTTTAGTAACTTTCCCCTTGTTTTCTCCCTCTTTCCAGCATAAGGCGCTAGTCGATTCAGGCGCAGCTGGAAACTTTATGGATCGTGGGCTCGCGTTAAGGCTAGGGATTCCCCTGGTGTCGTTGGACCAACCTTTCCCCATGCACTCCTTAGATAGCCAACCATTAGGGTCAGGACTGGTCAGGGAGGCCACGGTGCCACTGGACATGGTAACGCAGGGGGATCATGGGGAACGGATTAGTCTCTTCCTCATTGATTCGCCTGCGTTTCCGGTGGTGCTGGAGATTCCCTGGCTGGCCAATCACAATCCTAATATTTCGTGGAGACAGGGGGCTCTCAGAGGGTGGTCAGAGGAGTGCTCAGGCAGGTGTAAGGGAGTTTCCATCGGTGCGACGATGGTGGCGAGTCCAGACCAGGTTTCCACTGTGCGCATTCCCTCAGAATATGCCGATTTGGCTATCGCCTTCTGTAGAAAGAGGGCGACCCGATTACCACCTCATCGACGAGGGGATTGCGTGATAAACCTCCAGGTAAACGCTACACTTCCCAGGAGTCACGTGTACCCATTGTCACAGGAGGAAACGTTGGCTATGGAGACATATGTCACGGAATCTCTGAGACAGGGGTACATTCGGCCCTCCATGTCACCCGTCTCCTCGAGTTTCTTTTTCGTGAAGAAAAAGGATGGAGGGCTGCGTCCGTGCATTGATTATCGAGGTCTAAATTCTATCACAGTAGGGTTTAGTTATCCGCTACCTCTCATCGCTACGGCGGTGGAATCATTTCACGGCGCGCGTTTTTTTCACGAAACTGGACCTCAGGAGCGCATACAATCTGGTGCGTATCCGGGGAGGAGACGAGTGGAAAACCGCATTCAGTACCACATCGGGCCACTATGAGTACCTCGTCATGCCGTATGGGTTAAAGAATGCTCCAGCCGTCTTTCAATCCTTTGTTGACGAGATTCTCAGGGACCTGAACGGGCAGGGGGTGGTGGTGTATATTGATGACATCCTGATCTATTCCGCCACCCGCGCCGCGCATGTCTCCCTGGTGCGCAAGGTGCTTGGGCGACTGCTGGAGAATGACCTGTACGTTAAGGCTGAGAAATGTGAGTTTTTCAAACGAGCCGTTTCCTTCCTGGGGTATCGCATTTCCACCTCGGGGGTGGTGATGGAGGATGACCGCGTTAAAGCCGTGCGTAATTGGCCGACTCCGACCACGGTAAAGGAGGTGCAGCGGTTTTTAGGGTTTGCCAATTACTACCGGAGGTTTATCCGGGGCTTTGGTCAAGTTGCTGCTCCCATTACCTCACTGCTGAAGGGGGGTCCGGCGCGCTTGCACTGGTCAGCAGAGGCGAACAGAGCGTTCAGTCGCCTGAAGGAGCTGTTTACCGACACTCCCGTGCTGGCTCATCCGAACCCCTCTTTGGCATTCATAGTGGAGGTGGACGCGTCCGAGACTGGGGTGGGGGCCTGCTATCACAGCGCTCGGGCACGCCACTCAAACTCCGCCCGTGCGCTTTCTTTTCCAGGAAGCTCAGGCCGGCGGAGCAGAACTATGACGTGGGGGACCGGGAGTTGTTCGGCCATGTTCTTTACCCGTTTCCGGTTCACGATCTCTTATCGGCCAGGTGCACAGAACACAAAGGCCGACGCACTGTCCCGCCTATATGACACCGAGGAGAAGGCCATCGATCCGGCTCCCATCATTCCAGCGTCGTGCTTGGTAGCTCCGGTGGTATGGGAGTTGGACGCGGAGATCGAGCGGGCGTTACGGTTGGAACATGCACCATCGCAGTGTCCGGCAGGTGTTCAGTACGTGCCGCTTGGTCTCCGTGATCGATTGATTCGATGGGCCCATAATCTCCCCTCTTCGGGTCACCCTGGGATCGAGAGGACAGTGCGGAACCTGAGGGGAAAGTACTGGTGGCCCAACTTGGCCAAGGACGTGCGGTTGTATGTTTCCTCCTGCTCGGTGTGCGCTCAGAGCAAGGCTCCTCGACACCTGCCTAGAGGGAAATTACACCCCCTCCCTGTTCCACAGCGGCCGTGGTCGCACTTGTCAGTGGACTTCCTCACTGACCTTCCCGTCTCTCAGGGGAACACCACTATCCTGGTCGTTGTGGATCGGTTCTCGAAGTCCTGCCGTCTCATCCCGTTGCCCGGTCTCCCTACGGCTCTGCAGACTGCGGAGGCCCTGTTTACCCATGTCTTCCGGCACTACGGGGTGCCCGAGGACATCGTTTCTGATCGGGGTCCCCAGTTCACGTCCAGAGTTTGGAGGGCGTTCATGGAACGTTTGGGGGTCTCGGTCAGCCTGACCTCGGGTTTCCACCCCGAAAGTAATGGGCAGGTGGAGAGAGTGAACCAAGAGGTGGGTAGGTTTCTAAGGACGTATTGCCGGGACCGGCCCAGGGAATGGGCGAGATACGTCCCATGGGCAGAAATAGCCCAAAATTCCCTACGTCACTCATCGACCAACATGTCACTGTTCCAGTGTGTTGGGCTACCAGCCGGTCCTGGCTCCATGGCACCAGAGCCAGACCGAGGCTCCTGCGGTGGAGGATTGGGTGCAGCGCTCGAAGGACACTTGGAGAGCCGTCCAAGACGCACTCACTAAGGCGAGTGGACGGCAGAAGAAGATCGCTGACCAGCACCGCAGTGAGACCCCTGTGTTTGCACCAGGGGATCGAGTCTGGCTCTCGGCTAGAAACCTGCCCCTCCGCATGCCCTGCCGGAAGCTGGGCCTGCAGTGTGTAGGGCCGTTTAAAGTCCTGAGGAGGATAAACGAGGTGTGTTACTGGTTACAACTTCCATCTTACTACCGTATTAACCCCTCGTTTCATGTGTCTCTCCTCAGGCCGGTGGTGGCTGGTCCCATGCAGGAAGGTGAGGTGCCGGAGGTTCCTCCACCCCCGCTGGACATTGGGGGGTCCCCGGCGTATAAGATACGCGCCATTCTGGACTCCAGACTTCGGGGAAGGGGGGGGGGGGGGGGGCTACAGTACCTCGTCGACTGGGAGGGGTACGGCGCGGAGGAGAGGTGCTGGGTACCTAGGAAGGACATTTTGGACCCCCCACTACTGAGGGAATTCCACCGCCTTCATGGGGATCGCCCTGCGCCTCGTCCTCCGGGTCGCCCTCGAGGCCGGTGGCGGCGCGTTGCGGGAGCTGCGTGTCAGGAGGGGGGGTACTGTCACGAATTCCACCGAAGGTGGCTCCCCTGCCTGCTCGGGCGGCGCTCGGCGGTCGTCGTCACCGGCCTACTAGCCGCCGCTGATCCCTTTTTCCTTTTCGTTTGGTATGTCTTATTGTTTGCACCTGTTCCCCATTTGGTTCTCTTGATTTATGGTTATTTAAGCCTGTTTAGCCCGCCCAGGTTTGTGCGGGATTATTTTGCGTCAGAGTGCGTATTGTTATTGGATGTGCTGGCGATCGACAAGTATTATTTTATATGCATGCTGTGTACCTGTTGTTCTGGGCACTTTGCATTTTGGCGTCGACCGTTTTTGTGTTTATTGGAATAAACACAAATTTCCTTACCTCTGCTCTCTGCGCCTGACTCCTACCACCACTCCTAGCAGTTACTGACAACCACATTCTGTCAAAATTAGAAACGTGTAATATCTGAAAATCTTACCAGTGTACATCATGGTTGGACGCGTCTCCTGTCTGATGCCTTAGTTTGACGATCTCCTTAGCCATAATACTCGAATTCCACTGATTTCAAAACTCGGTCCTCCAAAGAGTGGAGAGCATACACTCTTTGTTAGCTTGCGAGCCAGTCAGCTAATGTTAGCTAGCTAACAGTACACTTTAACTTGACATTAGGTTAATGTAGTTTTACTACGCGATACATTTTTTTTAAGCTGCGTTAGACATGATTTACCTAAACATACTGACCAGCTCCAATAGACAGACGCATGCTATATGGTAGACCAATCCAAAAGCATCTCTCGGCATGTCCAGCTGTAAGGGGTGCGTAACCGGTGGCAGGGAAGTCAGACACAGGAGAGCAGAACTAGGTAATAGCCGAAGCAGTTTAATAGCAAAACAAACGGCATAAAGAGTAACAAGGCATGGGTACAAAACCCGTTGCGCACCAGTCAACATGTACACAAGCACTTACAATAAACAATACCACACAAAGACATGGGGGAAACGAGGGCTAAATACACAACACGTAATGAGGAAATGAAAACCAGGTGTGTGGGAGAACAAGACAAAACAAATGGAAAATGAAAAATGGATTGGCGATGGCTAGAAGACCGGTGACATCGACCGCCGAACACCGCCCGAAGAAGGAGAGGAACCGACTTTGGCAGAAGTCGTGACACCAGCCCACTCATTATCTAAGCTAATCATGGCTAGCAGGAGGTTGTTCACTTTTTCTGTGGCTAAACCAACTAGGCTCGTAATTTAAGAATTTGATTCGTATTTACAGACAGTATACATGTTTGATATTACGACACATGAAAGTTCACATTTCGAGAAGGCATTTTGATAAAAATATTTTTTTACGTTCAAACAGCTCTCCTGTGAAGTCATGACTTGCAACATACGTCAAGTTACCTGAATCGGGTCACATATATAATTACCGCAGTCCAAGGTAGGAGAGTCAGACACACACACACATGCAACAACATTACTCACATTTACTTCCGGTATTGGAGTTCTTGGTTCTGTGCGTGGGGTGAATAGGGCACCATCATCCTCCTCCTGAATCTCACTCACGATGGCTGCAGAAGCTGGGGTACTTGGGATATGTTACCTCCTCCTAACTGGAGGTCTTACCAATGCCTTGCCCAGCTCCTCGAGAAATATCCATCTTATCTGGAGCTTCCCGATGTTCCAATCTGGTTTCAACTCCATCCAGATGACAATCGCATTGTACACCGTGATGTCCAAGATGTTGAAGAATATCACAAGTGGCCAGCGTAGGGTTCTTCTTTTGCAGCTGTAACCAGTCACCAGCTTCTCTAAATTCTCCATCCCTCCTTTTGTGGCATAGTAATCCATTATGATTTTTGGTTTTTGATGTTCCTGGCCAAAGATTTTCCCATCCCTATGCAGAGTACTCATGAGTACCACATTTTTTACTTTCTTTGGCACATAGGACACTAGGGACGTGTCGGCCTTGAACACAAACATAGAAGAATTGATAGGCCTGTTCTGTCTATTCAACAGCTGAGGTGGGAACTCTGGTATGTTTTTTCGTACTGTTCCTACCATCGTCAGCTTCCTCTTGAGAAGCTCCTGTCCCAGCTTGTGTGAAGTAAAAAAGTTATTGCATGTGATGTTGTGGCCACGTAGTCCCTGTGTCAAGTCCAGGACAACCTGCATCCCTTGGTTCTTCTCAGGGGCTCCTCCATCTGGCTTCCCCGTATACACTTGCAAGTTCTACGTATATGATGAAGCAGCATCACAGGCAGCCCAGATCTTGATTATTTTGCGGGTTTAGTCGATATGTACTGCCTGAACGGGCAGCGTCCCTTAAATGGCATAAGCCGCTAATCAACAGTAGCGTTGGGCCCAGGGTTGTACAACAGGGAAAGGCGGTCCACCCACTTGTCCCACACTGACCTGATTGCAGCTAGCTTGTCTCTCTGCTGCCGAACTGGTCTGGTGTCTCAGTTATCGAACTGAATAATCCCTGAAACAATGTGGAAGTTTTCCAGAGACATTGTTGCACAGAAAGGTTATCTGCCAGTTTCTGCATCCCACAGGGATTCTGTGGATTCCCCATTGGATCTGAAAACACCAGCAAGGATAAGAACCCCAATGTATGCATGTAATTGAGTTTTGTCCATCTCCAAAAATACGCCTTCCCTTCAAATTAGTGCAGTCCAGAATAATTTTCTGAATGGTGTCTGGGATGTACAGTTCAAAAGTAGACTTTATGTCCTGTACATGAGTAACTGCCATCTGTGTTGGCCCTGGTTACATCCTTATCACATTGGTAGCAATGCGGGGTGGCTCATTCCTTGGGCAAGAAGACAATTGAATTTAAAAAAAAATGGACATCCATATTTCTCCTCCTGCAGGCTGCTGATGAGTTGTTTACTGATGGGCTTTTTTTTATCAGAGATAATTTTTGCCATACTGATTGATTGTGGTAAGGAGCCACACACGCAAAGCTATTTATTTGTTGTGTCCCTCCCCCAATTTTCACCTGTCTGGGGTAGAGTGTGGAAAAATATTTGTATTTTTTTTACAATGTATCGAAATAATGTATCGGAATAATGTATTGTAAAAACATTGTGCAGGTTCCTGCAAGACAATGTGTAGTTTCACACACTACAAAGGGTAAAGAGTGTGAGAAAAACGGGAGCCAGACAGCCAGGCACGGAGACAGACAGGTTCTTGGTGCTATGTTGAAACAGCAGGCCCAGGGAGGAGGAAGACAGAGTAAAGGCACACAGCAAACCTTTTTGTTAAATGTTTACTTGTTTTCACCTACATAGGTACTTTTCCACACTTTTATTACACTCAGGTCCAGTGGACCCAAACACCACATATGTAAAATAAATGTGTACGGGGTGCACAGTGTGCATTCAATGAAAATGTGTTATTTTACATGTTCTTCACAGAAAATGAGCCAAAGCCATTGAGTCTCAAGTTTAAAAAATCATTAATTGTATAATTTTTATTTTTGTAAACATTGAAAATGGGTCCCACAGACCCGTACACCACACAAGGGTTAAAAGATCCTTCACCTGTGATAGAGAGACACCGCTGTCATCAACGGTACTCTCGGCGGCTTATGGTCTTTGTCATGGTAGCTAGCAAAGTAGATTACGCAGTTACTCCTCGTAGTTCCAGACAGGGTTCCTAGTCACAGGGAAGATAGAAAACAACAACAAACAGCAGGGATCTAGACAGCCACAAACCTGGGACAATCTGCGGTCCCAGCCACAATGGCTAACCGCATCGCGGGCTGCATTCAAGCCCTCAAGAAAACCCTGCTAGTTTGATAGGCAGCTAGCTAGCAGATAGGCTAGCTGCTATGCCAAATCGCCCCTCAGACACGGCCTTGGTCGGCACGATCACTGGACAGAGAGTAGCAGTCCCAGCAACTGATGCCAACTGCTTCGTGGGATCCAAACTCAAAAGTTAGCTGGCTACTAAGAAACTTTTCAAAACACTTTCAAAACAACAAACTTTCCAAAACAACAAACCAAGCTCTCCCTCATTCCGCGTTCAACAGGAAGCTGTTTTCGTCCACAGGACTGCCGCTGACTAGATGTTCTTTGTTTGTCGCTCATTCGCAGTAAACCCTAGCCACTGTCATGTGTGAAAAGCCCAGGAAGCTGGCCGTTAAAACGGAACATTAAAATGGACAAACCAGTATTTTTTTATTTATTTCACCTTTATTTAACCAGGTAAGCTAGTTGAGAAGAAGTTCTCATTTACAACTGCGTCCTGGCCAAGATAAAGCAAAGCAGTGCGACACAAACAACAACACAGAGTTACACATGGAATAAACAAACATACAATCAATAACACATTAGAGAAAAAAAAGTCTATATACAGTGTGTGCACATTCTGTAAGAGAAATAGGCCATAGTGGTGAAATAATTACAATTTAGCAATTAAACACCGGAGTGATAGATGTGCAGAAGATGAATGTGCAAGTAGAGATACTGGGGTGCAAAGGAGAAAAAAGAAAAAAGAAAAAATACCAGTATGGGGATGAGGTTGTTGGATAGGCTATTTCCAGATGGGCTATGTACAGGTGCAGTGATCTGTTAGCTGCTCTGACAGCTGGTGCTTGAAGTTAGTGAGGGAGATATGGGTCTCCAGCTTCAGTGATTTTTGCAATTTGTTCCAGTCATTGGCAGCAGAGAACTGGAAGGAACTGGGAGGAATTGAAAGGAGGAATTGGCTTTGGGGGTGACCAGTGAAATATACCTGCTGGAGCACGTGCTACGGGTGGGTGCTGCTATGGTGACCAGTGAGCTGAGATAAGGCGGGGCTTTACATAGCAAAGACTTATAGATGACCTGTAGCCAGTGGGTTTGGCGATGAATATGAAGCAAGGTCCAGCCAACAAGAGCATACAGGTCGCAGTGGTGGGTGGTATATGGGGCTTTGGTGACAAAACGGATGGCACTGTGATAGACTGCATCCAATTTGCTGAGTAGACTGTTCTAGATTTAATTTTGGACTGGAGATGCTTAGCCTCTATGGGCTAAGCGTCCCACCTACGTAACAGCCACTTGCAGCCTGTGGCGCGATTTTCAAAACCTTAAAAATCCTATTACTTCAATTTCTCAAACATATGACTATTTTACAGCTATTTAAAGACAAGACTCTCGTTAATCTAACCACACTGTCCGATTTCAAAAAGGCTTTACAACGAAAGCAAAACATTAGATTATGTCAGCAGAGTACCAAGCCAGAAATAATCAGACACCCATTTTTCAAGCCAGCATATAATGTCACCAAAACCCAGAAGACAGCTAAATGCAGCACTCACCTTTGATGATCTTCATCAGATGACACACCTAGGACATTATGTTATACAATACATGCATGTTTTGTTCAATCAAGTTCATATTTATATCAAAAACCAGCTTTTTACATTAGCATGTGACGTTCAGAACTAGCATACCCCCCGCAAACTTCCGGGGAATTCGCTAACATTTTACTAAATTACTCACGATAAACGTTCACAAAAAGCATAACAATTATTTTAAGAATTATAGATACAGACCTCCTCTATGCACTCGATATGTCCGATTTTAAAATAGCTTTTTGGTGAAAGCACATTTTGCAATATTCTAAGTACATAGCCCAGGCATCACGGGCTCGCTATTTAGACACCCGGCAAGTTTAGCACTCACCATAATCATATTTACTATTATAAAAGTTTGATTACCTTTTGTTGTCTTCGTCAGAATGCACTCCCAGGTCTGCTACTTCAATAACAAATGTTGGTTTGGTCCAAAATAATCCATCGTTATATCCGAATAGCGGCGTTTTGTTCGTGCGTTCCAGACACTATCCGAAATGGTAAAGAAGTGTCGCGCGCATGGCGCAATTCGTGACAATAAAATTCTAAATATTCCATTACCGTACTTCGAAGCGTGTCAACCGCTGTTTAAAATCAATTTTTACGCCATTTTTCTCGTAGAAAAGCGATAATATTCCGACAGGGAATCTCCTTTTCGGCAAACAGAGGAAAAAATCCCAAAGGCGGGGGCGGTCGGGGTCACGCGCATAAGCCTAGTGTCTCTTGATGGGCCACTTGAGAAAGGCGATAATGTGTTTCAGCCTGGGGCTGGAATGACGACATTCTGTTTTTTCCCGGGCTCTGAGCGCCTATGGAAGACGTGGGAAGTGTCACGTTAGAGCAGAGATCCTTAGTAAAAGATAGAGATGGAAAAGAAGTTCAAGAAATGGTCAGACAGGCCACTTCCTGTAAAGGAATCTCTCAGGTTTTGACCTGCCATTTGAGTTCTGTTATACTCACAGACACCATTCAAACAGTTTTAGAAAATTTAGGGTGTTTTCTATCCATATGTAATAAGTATATGCATATTCTAGTTACTGAGTAGGAGTGGTAACCAGATTAAATCGGGTATGTTTTTTATCCAGCCATGTCAATACTGCCCCCTAGCCCTAACAGGTTAATGTGAGTCTGGAAGGAGAGTTTACAATCTAACCAGACACCTAGGTATTTAAAGTTGTCCACATATTCTAAGACAGAACCTTGCAGAGTAGTGATGCTGGACGGGCGGGCAGGTGTCGACAGTGATCGGTTGAAGAGCATGCATTTAGTTTTACTTGCATTTAAGAGCAGTTGGAGGCCACGGAAGGAGAGTTGTATGGCATTGAAGCTCGTCTGGAGGTTAGTTAACACAGTGTCCAAAGAAGGCCCAGAAGTATACAGAATGGTGTCGTCTGCATAGAGGTGGATCAGAGAATCACCAGCAGCAAGAGCGTCATCATTGATGTATACAGAGAAAAGAATCGGCCCGAGAATTGAACCCTGTGGCACCCCAATAGAGACTGCCAGAGGTCCGGACAACAGGCCCTCCCATTTGACACACTGAACTCTGTCTGAGAAGTAGTTGATGAACCAGGCGAGGCAGTCATTTGAGAAACCAAGGCTGTTGAGTCTGCCGATAAGAATGTGGTGATTGACAGAGTTGAAAGCCTTGGCAAGGTCGATGAGTACAGCAGCACAGTATTGTCTCTTATCGATGGCGGTTATGATATCGTTTAGGACCTTGAGCGTGGCTGAGGTGCACCCATGACCAGCTCGGAAACCAGATTGCATAGCGGAGAAGGTACGGTGGGATCCGAAATGGTCGGTGATCTGTTTGTTCACTTGACTTTCGAAGACCTTAGAAAGGCAGGGTAGGATAGACATACAGTGAAGGAAAAAAGTATTTGATCCCCTGCTGATTTTGTACGTTTGCCCACTGACAAAGAAAGGATCAGTCTATAATTTTGATGGTAGGTTTATTTGAACAGTGAGAGACAGAATAACAACAAAAAAATCCAGAAAAACGCATGTCAAAAATGTTATAAATTGATTTGCATTTTAATGAGGGAAATAAGTATTTGACCCCCTCTCAATCAGAAAGATTTCTGGCTCCCAGGTGTCTTTTATACAGGTAACAAGCTGAGATTAGGAGCACACTCTTAAAGGGAGTGCTCCTTATCTACGCTTGTTACCTGTATAAAAGACACCTGTCCACAGAAGCAATGAATCAATCAGATTCCAAACTCTCCACCATGGCCATGACCAAAGAGCTCTCCAAAGATGTCAGGGACAAGGTTGTAGACCAACACAAGGCTGGAATGGGCTACAAGACCATATCCAAGCAGCTTGGTGAGAAGGTGACAACTGTTGGTGCAATTATTCGCAAATGGAAGAAACACAAAAGAACTGTCAATCTCCAACGGCCTGGAGCTCCATGCAAGATCTCACCTCGTGGAGTTGCAATGATCATGAGAACGGTGAGGAATCATCCCAGAACTAAACGGGAGGATCTTGTCAATGATCTCAAGGCAGCTTGGACCATAGTCACCAAGAAAACAATTGGTAACACATTACGCCGTGAAGGACTGAAATCCTGCAGCACCCGCAAGGTCCCCCTGCTCAAGAAAGCACATATACATGCCCGTCTGAAGTTTGCCAGTGAACATCTGAATGATTCAGAGGACAACTGGGTGAAAGTGTTGTGGTCAGATGAGACCAAAATGGAGCTCTTTGGCATCAACTCAACTCGCCGTGTTTGGAGGAGGAGGAATGCTGCCTATGACCCCAAAAACACCATCCCCACCGTCAAACATGGAGGTGGAAACATTATGCTTTGGGGGTGTTTTTCTGCTAAGGGGACAGGACAACTTCACCGCATCAAAGGGACGATGGACGGGGCCATGTACCGTCAACTTTGGGCGAGAACCTCCTTCCCTCAGCTAGGTCATTGAAAATGGGTCGTGGATGGGTATTCCAGCATGACAATGACCCAAAACACACGGCCAAGGCAACAAAGGAGTGGCTCAAGAAGAAGCACATTAAGGTCCTGCAGTGGCCTAGCCAGTCTCCAGACCTTAATCCCATAGAAAATCTGTGGAGGGAGCTGAAGGTTTGAGTTGCCAAACGTCAGCCTCGAAACCTTAATGACTTGGAGAAGATCTGCAAAGAGGAGTGGGACAAAATCCCTCCTGAGATGTGTGCAAACCTGGTGGCCAACTACAAGAAACGTCTGACCTCTGTGATTGCCAACAAGGGTTTTGCCACCAAGTACTAAGTCATGTTTTGCAGAGGTGTCAAATACTTATTTCCCTCATTAAAATGCAAATCATTTTATAACATTTTTGACATGTGTTTTTCTGGATTTTTTTGTTGTTATTCTGTCTCTCACTGTTCAAATAAACCTACCATTAAAATTATAGACTGATCATTTCTTTGTCAGTGGGCAAACGTACAAAATCAGCAGGGGATCAAATACTTTTTTCCCTCACTGTAAGTGTAGCAGTTTGAGTCTAGTGTCTCCCCCTTTGAAGAGGGGATGACCGTGGCAGCTTTCCAATCTTTGGGGATCTCAGACGATACGAAAGAGAGGTTGAGCAGGCTAGTAATAGTGGTTGCAACAATTTTGGCTGATCATTTTAGAAAGAGAGGGTCCAGATTGTCTAGCCCTGCTGATTTGTAGGGGTCCAGATTTTGCAGCTCTTTCAGAACATCGGCTATCTGGATTTTGGTGAAGGAGAAATGGGGGAGGCTTGGGCAAGTTGCTGTGGGGGGTGCAGGGCTGTTGACCAGGGTAGGGGTGGCCAGGTGGAAAGCATGGACAGCCGTAGAGAAATGCTTCTTGAAATTCTCAATTATTGTGGATTTATCGGTGGTGACAGTGTTTCCTAGCCTCAGTGCAGTGGCAGCTGGGAGGAGGTGCTCTTATTCTCCATGGACTTTACAGTGTGCCAGAACTTTTTGGAGTTTGTGCTGCAGGATGCAAATTTCTGTTTGAAAAAGCTAGCCTTTGCTTTCCTAACTGCCTATTTATATTGGTTTCTAACTTCCCTGAAAAGTTGCACATCGTGGGGGCTATTTGATGCTAATACCGTACGCCACAGGATGTTTTTGTGCTGGTCAAGGGCAGTCAGGTCTGGAGTGAACCATGGGCTATATCTGTTCCTGGTTCTACATTTTTTGAATGGGGCATACTTATTTAAGATTGTGAGGAAAGCACTTTTAAAGAATAACCAGGCATCTTCTACTGACGGAATGAGGCCAATATCCTTCCAGGATACCCGGGCCAGGTCGATTAGAAAGGCCTGCTCACTGAAATGTTTTAGGGAGCATTTGACAGTGATGAGGGGTGGTCGTTTGACCGCAAACCCATTATGGACGCAAGCAATGAGGCAGTGATCACTGAGATCCTGGTTGAAGACAGCAGAGGTGTATTTGGAGGGCAAGTTGGTTAGGATGATATCTATGAGGATGCCTGTGTTTACGGATTTGGGGTTGTACCTGGTAGGTTCATTGATCATTTGTGTGAGATTGAGGGCATCAAGCTTAGATTGTAGGATGGCCAGGGTGTTAAGCATGTCCCAGTTTAGGTCACTTAGAGTGATTTGAGCAACTTTGAGCGTGGTATGATAGTCGGTGCCATGCGCGCTGGTTCCAGTATCTCAGAAACGGCCGGCGTCCTGGGCTTTTTACACATGACAGTGGGTAGGGTTTAACGCGAATAGCGCGACAAACAAAAGACATCCAGTCAGCAACAGTCCTGTGGATGAGAGAGGTAAAAGGAGAATGGCAAGAATCGTGCAAGCTAACAGGCTGGCCACAAACAGGCAAAAAAACGGTATTGTACAACAGTGGTGTGCAGAACAGCATCTCGGAACGCACAACTTGTCAGTCCTTGTCACGGATGGGCCATTGCAGCAGATGACCACACCTTGTTCCAATCCTATCAGCTAAAAACAAGATGTGGCTCCAGTGGGCACAAGATCACCATCACTGGACAATTGAGGAGTGGAAAAACATCGCCTGGTCCGACGAATCCCGGTTCATGATGATGGCAGAGTCAGGATTTGGCGTAAGCAGCATGAGTCCATGGTCACATCCTGCCTGGTGTCAACGGTACAGGGTGGTGGCGGTGGTGCAATGGTGTGGGGAATGTTTTCCTGGCACTCGTTAGGTCCTTCAATTGAGCAAGGTTTGAACGCCACGCTCGTGATTTGTTGCGTGTTGTCTGTCTGAAGAAGACGCTCTCAGAACAATTCTTTCTCCTTTCGAAATGTCCAAGGGAATCCGACTTTCTCCCCAGACCTTGTGCTGTCGTTCCACTGTTGTTCCAATGTCTAGGTTTCCGAGACTAAACAATGTAGGGTCATCACGCTTCATTACAACTGTTCCGCTGTACAATGACTGTTTTGCTTCCAGAGATATGTAATACATTACATTCACTACACTTAAGTAATAACTGCAATTGCACATTGAGGGACAGCATCTATGGTTGTGATGTAGCTGTTTTATACTGGCACCAGGCCAAGAAGATTTGGATCATTAATTTAGCACAATGTACTGTACTTCACCATTTAGGCTTCTGAAAAAACATACACTATTGTATTGTATACAGTGCTGGTGTAAAGGTGGAATATAGTGAATTATTGGTACCAGGCTGGAAATAACATGTATTTATGTAGCCAGCTAAAAGTTCCAGCAAAAGTAGCAGCATAAAATATGTTTATTTCTAATGGAAAAATTACATTCATCCCAGAAATATGGAGGAACTAGTCTGGGTCTGCAGTTATTTTTCACTTAGCTTCAGATCTAAAGAGCACAGGAAGGTGTGCATTTGTGTTTACGTGTTTTTGTATAAGGATAAGAATGAAAGCAGCAAAAACAAAGTGGCCTGTCAATACGAGAAACACATGGAGTGTGAGTGTAATGAACACGAGGAGAGACAGAGAGCTGGTTTATTGCAAAGGACCACAGGAGGAGGCAGGTAGATGGGTCCAGGGGAAGGCAGAAGGTCATACACAGGGTTCCAAAAGGGCAACAGTACAGGCAGGGAAAAGGATAGTTACGTAGTCCGGGAGATCAGGCAATAGGTAGATAACAGGAAATCCGATAGACTAAAGTACAGGCAGGGAATAGGCAAAAGGCATCGTTAGTGAGGCAGGCAAAAACTATCATACACGGGAGGAGTAAATCTTGGGAAACCCAGGGCTCAGCACAACGTGTGTCACAAAACAAACAATACCTCACAGTGATGGGGTACAAAGAACTGAACTAAATAGTGTGGGATAATGACATACAGGTGTGTGAACAGGTGATTAGAATTCAGGTGATTGGGACCTAGGTGTTTGAGAGTGTGAGCTGGAAAGACTCCGGTAGAGAAGCTGGATTTTTTTTTCTTTGTTCAGCAGCGGAACATACTGTATTTGGACAAATTGTCAGTATCAGCCAACCCCATTTCTTTAGAGAACTGCTCCTGTCTTACATGTAGTAAGCAGATTGTGTGTTCTCTATCCCTTTGATCTCTGACAACTGTTATTTTTCTTCTCTCTACCTCCCTCTCTCCTTCCCTCGCAGCACAGTCTGCTGTCATCCATGCTGAGGCCCCGAACACTCTTTATCACTCACTCCTTCCTCTCTTCTTTTTCTGTCCCACTCCCTATTGCTCTCTTTTCCCTTCGGATTTCTGAAATGTGTCAACACTGTATTTTCTGTCATTTTTGGCCAATGGGGATTTGGGTATTAGGACTTTCAACCTTCTTTGAAAAAAATTGTGCTGGAAGTATGAGGCAATAGGTGAAACAGATGGAACAGTTCTCTCTCCCTCATGTGTACATTTTACTTTAAAAATGTTTATTGAACATTTAAGTCATTTAGTAGACACTCGTATCCAGAGCGACTTTCATACTTTTTCGTACTTTTTTATGTATCTACAAAGAAGTTCACGATCGATGCGCTGTCCACGGTCCTGAACCGACAGTGCATTACTCTTAATACTTCCTCTCTCTCTTTCTTTCTCTCTCTCTCTCTTTCTCTCTCTCTCATCCTCCTTCCCCCCCCCCTCTCTCTCTCTCTCTCTCTCTCTCTCTCTTTCTCTCTTTCTCTCATCCTCCTTCCTTCCTTCCCTCTCTCTCTCTCTCTCTCTCTCTCTCTCCCTCCTTCACTTTCTGCCAGGGGCCATTACACACTACTCAACAGGTCCTCACAATAACACAATTACAAAAAATGTGTTTTTAGTTTAGCTACTTACACAACTCTAGATTGTTTAACTCAGCTCTTTCCATCATTCAGGTTAGCAGCGTTCAGGTTAGCAGCATTCAGAGGGGAGAAACAACACCAGCAACGCCACAAATTAGGCAAGGTGTTGGGATGCTGTCACATGAAACGAGACTGTGCATGCTTGTGTGTGTGTGTTGGGGAGGTGAAGAGGGAGAGCGGGAGCCCTTTTAAGTAATGTTGTCAACACATGTAGCATCATCTGAGACTGAAAACACTCCTTTAAAATATAATAGTTCCCATTCCTTCTTCTCAGGATTGACAGCACAAATCTATTACATGAGTAGACTAGTTTTGAATGACAGAAACATAATGGTGTTCCTTTAGTTGTATAAGCTGTCTAAGCTGCTGGCTCTGGCTTAGTCCCAAACAATATCCTATCCTTTGTAGTGCACTACTTTTGAGCCCTATGGGCCCTGGTCAAAAGTAGTGCACTATATAAAGCATACTCTGTCATCTGTGTTGCATTTGGGGTTAGAGCTGTTCCCCTGCCAGTTTTATACAGCTAGGGCCCCTCCATCATGGCAAGGTCAGTATGTGTCCTCTGTATCTGCACTGCTCTAATACCAGCCCACGCACTCTGACTCTGTCTCTGTTCATGTGGGGGATGAGCCATTATCAGCCAGTAAAAAAGCAGCAGGTGATTTATCCCCTGTCGGCCGTGACACATCTTATCACGCTAGGCCCATTAAGGGTGTTTCCACGACGACATGATATATGACCCCCTTCGCTGGTCTGTTTGCACTCAGTGGGTTTTACTGCTGAAGAGCCATACATGTGTGTGTGTAAGTAGTGTATGTATGTGTGAGAGCCAGAGAGCCAGAGAGCCAGAGAGCCAGAGAGCGAGAGAGAGAAAGAGAGCGAGAGAGAGAAAGAGAGAGAGAGAGAGAGAGAGAGAGAGAATCATCTCACTTTCCCTGCTCCTTCCCCTTTATCCCCCATCTTCTCTATCACACCTCCTCACCTATCACATCTCCCCATTCCCCCTATCCCGGACCCAGGGTTCAATGGGTTCTTGCCCCAGGGAAAGAGAATGAGGTCTGGCTACAGTCCAGGGTCCTGGGTCCATCGTTCCATTTACTGTGCTGCAGTGGAGCCATGACCCTGGCAGAGGCTTGTACTGTACCGATCAATACAGCCCAGAGAGAAGGCTGTAAATTAGACTACTAATCCCATGCTTTTCTCTGGCACCTCTGCCCTTCCTTCCTCGCTCCACAACCTGTGCCATGACCTGAACAGTAAAAGCTATCTGTTTGTGTTGTTGTCTCTTATTTTCATGGACCCAGTACTGACCCTGGAAATGTTTAAACCGTTTTAAAGCTTGGCTAATGTTTGAAGCGCTGCTAGATGGTTATTGGCATTTCTTGGATCTGAGGTGAAAGAGAAGAAACATTCATGATATTTTCTCTCTGCGTTCGACTATTCATGTGAAATACCTTCAACACCTGCCTTTGTCACTTGGAACAATATACAGTACCACACACTATGGAATTGTTGCAGAAACTGGGTACATTTTGTAATTTTGTAATTTTGCTTTGTCAAATGCTTTGAAAATGAACTTTGCAAGGCTAGGCATTAGCTCAGAGATGTAACAGCTAGAGACATCTTCAGGTCTCAGGCACGGTTAATCATCACACAAGCATGATTCACAGTCTGTGTCCACAATTGAAATCTGATTAAGCTATGCAGGGCTAGACCTTCACCTACAAAGGAAGTGCTCAGCCACAGCAGTGACAACTTCAAAGGTTCTCACACACTATTTTAAAATCTGAGGGGAGAGTTGCAATAGAGTGAAAGTCTCCATCTTTCAGCGACATCCTTCACAGCACAACTAATGGCAGGGGCGTGTCCGTGACAGGTACGTATGACTCGGACGCCAGTTTCATCTCTGACACAAGGCTTTGATTACTGTGTAGAACGTCGCAGCCGCTGGATCTCACAAATCGTACCTGATTGGATTTCCTGATCAAGGGGCTGTGTGTGTGGGTGAGGGGAGCTGGGGTGTAGGGGGTGGCACAGCAGGAGGTCTGGCTCACAGCAGTGTCTGAGCCTCAGAGACAGGTGTCTCGCTGTCAAATAGACTTACTGCACAATCCAACGGCAGGCAGCGGAATTAAAATGTGTGGCTGGCGTCATAGTGGAGACAGGGGGACATTATTATCTCTGGGTCGGAGGCTCTCTAGCAGGCAGGCAGGGATGTTTGATGGAAGGTTCTGTGCTCTGTGTGACGTTAACATGCACAATTGTGCAACTCATAGATTGAATATTCATAAGGCCATAGACACAATGTTTTTAGGCTAGTTTAAGTTATTTAGATTTTTTTTAGAGCAGCAAATCTTGAAATAATCAATGTTGTCATTAATAGTCTGTCACAATGGAATTAAGATTCGAACACCAATATTTTCCCTAAGTGAATAATTACTCATATCATCTGTGATTGGAGCACATGGATGTGTGAATAGACTGATGGAATTCTTGTCAAATGTGGTCACTTTATCCCATTCTGCGGCACGAGCACACACACACACACACACACACACACACACACACACACACACACACACACACACACACACACACACACGACCAGCAGCAACCAGTGGAGCAGCACTCCTCACTCATGTCTCTCTGTCTCACTACTACTCATTACTCATGTCTCACTACAGTCAATTAGCGTAAACACTAGATGAAAACAATGGGACAATCGGTGGGTGCACCGCAATCAGGCTGATACTGTCACTCAGCCGCTAAGTCAACCAGCCTGACAGAATGGAAATACTGAGAGTGTAGCTGTCCGTCAAGCCAATACACAGAGACCGTGTCATAGTGTCACAGAGATGTCTCAGGAACGGTCATCTCAGTAGATTTGTATCGTAGAGCAATTTTCTGCTGAAGCCTTAGACAAGATAGTCATAATTGTAATGGTTATTTTAAGGTGACATGCTAACATGACCTCTTTGATTTTGTCTCCTGGCAGCACTTCATCCTGTCTTGCTGCGTGAGGTAACAGTACATGATTTGAATTATTACAATAGAATGCACAGATCAGATAAAAATACATTCACTGTCACTACCAAAATATATGGAAGAGATTCCTGGGTATGCTTTGCTACTTAACAGGTTTAGCAATACTTCTGTGTGTCCTTTAATCTATGAATAATTATAATGTAATAGGGAAAGGGGGATACCTAGTCAGTTAATATGACACGTGACAGAGCGAACCAGTCTTTGTGCTAACTATCAGAACAGGGTTCTTGCTCATACTAGAGAGAAAGATTCCTTTTTTTGCTGGAGAGAAAGAAACCTTTTTATTCCCACTCGTGCATTCACACATCATCTTTCTGGAGCCATGGATTTAACGCAACACATCCATGTTATGAGCGGACATGGTTTCAAAGAATTCCGTAGAGTAGGTGGGTAGTGTTGGACTCTTGCTAACAAATCAAATCAAAATCAAATACATTTTTATTTGTCACATGCACCAAACCTTACTGTGAAATTCTTACTTACAAGCCCTTAACCAACAATGAGGTTTTAAGAAAATATAGTTAAGAAAATATTTACTAAATAAAGTCTTTTTTTAAATGAGAAGAAACACGATAAAATAACAATAACGAGGCTATATACAGGGGGTACAGTTTAGTCGAGTTCATTTGTACATGTCGGTAGGGGTAAAGTGACTATGCATAGATAATAAACAGCGAGTAGCAGCAGAGTAAAAACAAAGGGGGGGTCAATGTAAATAGTCCGGGTGACCATTTTATTAATTGTTCCGCAGTCTTATACATTGGGGGTAGTGGTGAAGGAGCCTTTTGGACCTAGACATGGCGCTCCAGAGAGAACAGCCTATGACTTGAGGGAATTTTTTTTTCTTTTTTGGGGGGGGGGGCCATCCTCTGACACCGCCTGGATGGCAGGAAGCTTGGCCCCAGTGATGTACTAGGCCATACGCACTACCCTCTGTAGCGCCTTACGTCGGATGCAGAGCAGTTGCCCTACCAGGTGGTTCTCAATGGTGCAGCTGTAGAACTTTTTGCGGATCTGGGGACCCATGCCAAATCTTTTCAGTCTCCTGAGGGGGAAAAAGTGTTGTCGTGCCCTCTTCAGTCTTGATCTCACACAGTCATTTAGTACTCTCTGAAGCCTGCACACATGCGCTCTTCAGATCAGAATTCAGGATGTTCAAACAAGCAAATGGACTGAGCCCTTTGAGAGGCCCTTTGGTGGCAGTCAGTGTTGTGTTTGAGACCACCTAAAGCGAGACCAATTCAAGACCATGACTGAAATGATGTCAAATTACCACCATAATAAGAGTTCAAAATATCCAGTATTTCTGTGTTCATATTTCAGAACAACATGTGGATTCTTTAGACATTCAGAATATAAAAAAATGCATACTTAGGGAAAATAGAGACACTCTACAAATTACTACTTACCCAAACTCAGTGGGAAAAATGGGCTTCCTACGCTTTCAGAGAAGGACTAAAACAATGATTATAAAAACAATGAAAATTATATTCTTATTTTCAATGATGTTCTGATTTAATTTCTTCAGTTTTTGTTGGAAATGAAAGGGTTAAGATCCTAAAATGACATACCTAAATCTAACTGCCTGTAGCTCAGGCCCTGAAGCAAGGATATGCATATTCTTGGTACCATTTGAAAGGAAACACTTTAAAGTTTGTGGAAATGTGAAAGGAATGTAGGAGAATATAACACAATAGATCTGGTTAAAGATAATACATTTGTTGTATCTTTGAAATGCAAGAGAGAGGCCATAATGTATTATTCCAGCCCAGGTGCTATTTAGATTTTGGCCACTAGATAGCAGCAGTGTATGTGCAAAGTTTTAGACAGATCCAATGAACCATTGCATTTCTGCTCAAAATGCTGTATCAAGACTGCCGAAATGTGCCTAATTTGTTAATTAATAACTTTCATGTTCAAAATTGTGCACTCTCCTCAAACAATAGCATGGTATTCTTTCACTGTAATAGCTACTGTAAATTGGACAGTGCAGTTAGATTAACATGAAATTAAGCTTTCTGCCAATATCAGATAAACTCAGCAAAAAAAGAAATGTCCCTTTTTCAGGACCCTGTCTTTCAAAGATAATTTGTAAAAATCCAAATACCTTCACAGATCTTCATTGTAAAGGGTTTAAACCATAAACAATTAATGAACATGCACCTGTGGAACGGTCGTTAAGACACTAACAGTTTACAGACGGTAGGAAATTAAGGTCACAGTTATGAAAACTTAGGACACTAAAGAGGCCTTTCTACTGACTCTGAAAAACACAAAAAGAAAGATGCCAAGGGTCCCTGCTCATCTGCATGAATGTGCCTTAGGCATGCTGTAAGGAGGCATGAGGACTGCAAATGTGGCCAGGGCAATAAATTGCAATGTCCATACTGTGAGACACCTAAGACAGCACTACAGGGAGACAGGACGGACAGCTGATCATCCTTACAGTGGCAGACCACGTGTAACAACACCTACACAGGATTGGTACATCCGAACATCACACCTGTGGGACAGGTACAGGATGGCAACAACAACTGCCCGAGTTACACCAGGAACACACAATCCCTCCATCAGTGCTCAGACTGTCTGCAATAGGCTGAGAGAGGCTGGACTGAGGGCTTGTAGGCCTGTTGTAAGGCAGGTCCTCACCAGACATCACTGGCAACAATGTCACCTATGGGCACCAACCCACTGTCGCTGGACCAGACAGGACTGGCAAAAAGTGCTCTTCACTGACGAGTCATGGTTTTGTCTCACCAGGGGTGATGGCCGGATTCACGCTTATCTTCGAAGGAATGAGTGTTACATCGAGGCCTGTACTCTGGAGCGGGATCGATTTGGAGGTGGAGGGTCCGTCATGGTCTGGGGCGGTGTGTCACAGCATCATCGGACTGAGCTTGTTGTCATTGCAGGCAATCTCAACGCTGTGCATTACAGGGAAGACATCCTCCTCCCTCATGTGGTACCCGTCCTGCAGGCTCATCCTGACATGTCCCTCCAGCATGACAATGCCACCAGCCATACTTCTCACTCTGTGTGTGATTTCCTGCAAGACAGGAATGTCAGTGTTCTGCCATGATCAGCGAAGAGCCCGGCACATCTGGGACCTGTTGGATCGGAGGGTGAGGGTGAGGGCCATTCCCCCCAGAAATGTCTGGGAACTTGCAGGTGCCTTGGTGGAAGAGTGGGGTAACATCTCACAGCAAGAACTGGCAAATCCGGTGCAGTCCATGAGGAGGAGATGCACTGCAGTGCTTAAAAGAGGTTAACCTCTTGGGGCTAGGTGGGACGCTAGCGTGCCACCCGTGGTGCACTCCATCAACAGCAGGTGCATTTCAAGAGCGGCAAATTTGAATCCAAATAAATGTCAAAATTCAAATTTTTCAAAAATACAACTATTTTACACCATTTGAAAGATAAACATCTCCTTAATCTAACCACGTTTTACGATTTCAAAAAGGTTTTACGGCGAAAGCATAAATTTAGAGTATGTTAGGACAGTACATTTACAAGAGTTGTGTGTAATGTTTTGTCAAGTCAAAGACAGGGTCACCAAAACCAT
Organism: Salmo salar; assembly: GCF_965601325.2. Lineage (NCBI taxonomy): Eukaryota > Metazoa > Chordata > Actinopteri > Salmoniformes > Salmonidae > Salmo > Salmo salar. Next base: position 93,109,249 of record NC_138301.1, read on the forward strand.
AAAACCAGCTAAAATGATGCACTAACCTTTTACAATCTCCATCAGATGACACTCCTAGGACATTATGTTAGACAATGCATGCATTTTTAGTTCTATCAAGTTCATATTTATATCCAAAAACAGCGTTTTACTATGGCATTGATGTTGAGGAAATCGTTTCCCTCCAATAACCGGCAGTCAAGTCAGCGTAACAAATTAAATAATTAAAATTAGAAAACATTGGTAAAATATTATATTGTCATTTAAAGAATTATAGATTTACATCTCTTGAACGCAATCAACTTGCCAGATTTAAAAATAACCTTACTGGGAAATCACACTTTGCAATAATCTGAGCACTGCGCCCAGAAAAATACGCGTTGCGATACAGACTAGACGTCATGTTGGGGAGATCTAAAATCGAAAATACTATGTAAATAATCCATTACCTTTGATTCTCTTCATCAGATGTCACTTCCAGGTATCACAGGTCCATAACGAATGTAGTTTTGTTCAAAAAAGCTCATCATTTATGTCCAAAAATCTCCGTCTCGTTAGCACATGATGTAAGCCAGCCGGATTTCTCGTCATGAACGAGGGGAAAAAATATATTTCTGTTCGTTCAAACATGTCAAACGTTGTATAGCATAAATCATTAGGGCCTTTTTTAACCAGAACATGAATAATATTCAAGGTGGACGAATGCATACTCTTTTATAACGTATTGGAACGAGGGTACCCAACATGAACTAGCGCACCAGGTGTCTAATGGGACATCATCGTTCCATGGCTCTTGTTCGGTCAGATCTCCCTCCAGAAGACTCAAAACACTTTGTAAAGGCTGGTGACATCTAGTGGAAGCAATAGGAAGTGCCAAAATATTCCTAAACCCCTGTGTTTTTCAATGGGATAGGTTTAAAGTCAATACAACACATCAGGTATCCACTTCCTGTCAGAAAATGTCTCAGGGTTTTGCCTGCCAAATGAGTTCTGTTATACTCACAGACACCATTCAAACAGTTTTGGAAACTTTAGAGTGTTTTCTATCCATATATAATAAGTATATGCATATTCTAGTTACTGGGTAGGATTAGTAACCAGATTAAATCGGGTACATTTTTTTTATCCAGACGTGCAAATGCTGCCCCCTAGACCCAACAGGTTAATGCAGCTGGTGGCCACACCAGATACTGACTGTGACTTTTGATTTTGACTCCCCCCCTTTCTTCAGGGACACATTATTCCCTTTCTGTTAGTCACATGTCTGTGAACTTGTTCAGTTTATGTCTGTTGTTGAATCTTGCTATGTTCATACAAATATTTACATGGTAAGTTTGCTGAAAATAAATGCAGCTGACAGTGAGAGGACGTTTCTTTTTTTGCTGAGTTTATGTCTATGTCCTGGGATATGTTCTTGTTACTTACAACCTCATGCTAGTTGCATTAGACTACGTTAGCTCAACCATCCTGTGGAAGGGACAACGATCCCGAGGAAGTTTTAATTGGTGGGACCATTTTTACAAAATGGTTGCTGTAGTAAGACATCTCTTTGAAAATGACTTCTGTGTGTGAAACAATGTTGTATTTCAAATGGAATTGACAGCGTTTTAGCAACATGCAATCTTATAGACATCTGTTCATATACACCTCCAGGAAGAGTATGACAGTTTTTAAAACATTTTCTAGCAAGTGACCACTTAGATATGGTCATTTTCACATTTTCAGAAATTCTTAGAATGTTTGGGAATGACGTACACTAAGGCATTTGTGAAAATTCTATAGCAATATAGAGTGGGAAAGCGGCTGTGCATTTGGACAATTAATAGACACTGCAGTATATAAAACCGAATAAAAACATCTGTCTTGTCCAGGACCGTAGTCTACAGAGACTGGTGCACTATAGCCAATCAAAGCTACAGTAGACCTTTATACAAACAAGCTATTTGCCACACAGCCCTGCCATCATTCTGTCACGTATACTCCCTCTCCGGCGCTCGAGGTCGCCAGTCTGCTTATTATTAGGCACACCTGTCACCATCGTTACGCGCACCAGCGCCTCATCAGACTCACCTGGACTCGATCACCTTCCTGATTACCTTCCCTATATCTGTCACTCCCTTTGTTTTTTTTCCCTAGGCGTTATTGTTTCTGTTCCAGTGTTCCATGTCTGTACGCTATTCGTGTCTTGTGTCATGTTCGTTTATTTATTAAATACACTCCCTGTACTTGCTTCCCGCCTCCCAGCGTACATGTTACACATTCACTTTGAACTGGACTGTGTGTTTACAGGAAGTTGCTATAGTGCAACTTTAGATCATTAGAACGCATTCACCAAAAGCCCCAAAATACACCCCAAAGGATTTCTGCAAATATGTAAACACCACAGGAGTCCTCTTACATTTGGTAACTTTACAACCATGAAAAGGTAGGCACTGTCTCTCAACCTGATTGCAATCATTTTTGGACTACCAAGAAATGTATTGGTGAATTATATCAATCATGCATTGAACTTCATCCATCTATTCTGTCAACAATACCTTAGTGTATGTCATGGAACGTTGAGTCAAATATAACCTATTTTTACAACCTCTTATAAAGTTGGTAGCATAAATCGGGAATTAGACTTTTTTACTGACATTCTGATTTTCTGTTTGTTTCATATCTGCAAAGGAGTTTAAACGCTGTCAGTTCCACTTTAAGCTTTAGGTCACCGGTTACTTTGTGTGGTAAATGTGAAATGTTTTTTTGCAATGGAAAGTAATAGCAGCACATTTGGTTTGGGAAATGGTTAATGGTTGTGTTTTTGTATTCTTATCATTGGGACCTACTGGCTTATTATGTCAGAGTTTATGGACTGCTTATATTTTAACATCATGCTGTGAAAGACTGCTGTCTTTCCATCGGCCCTATGCAGTGGTGCATGGAGAAGTGGGTATACTCAAATATTGCAAAAAAGTTCACAAACGGCCTGTCCAGAAAAGGAAAGGCACCCTGTGTAAAAAAATCTCATGTTGTCATGTTTTTTGAATGAATTTTCCTATAGATTTTTCAGATTTGCAATCTCAAAATCACACTTTTTTTAATATAAAAAAAATGTGATAGTCTAAGACCAGAACAATCTGATAGGATGGGTCTGTAACGGTCTGGCTCCCCAATGAGTAGGCCTCTGTCCATCCAGGCCCATCCATGTTTAGTCTCAAATCAAATCAAATCAAGCTTTATTTGTCATATGCACAGAATAAAACATGTGTACACCTTTCCGTTAAATGCTAATTTACAAGCCCTTAACCAACAGCGCAGTTCATGAAATGCTGGCACTAAGACCGCACTGAGTCAACTGTATAAGGAAATAAGCAAACAGGAAACCGCTCACCCAGAGGTAGTGCTCGTTGTGCCCAGGGACTTTAATGCAGGGAAACTTAAATCAGTTTTACCTCGTTTCTATCACCATGTTAAATGCTTAACCAGAGGGGAAAAAATTCTAGATCATCTTTACTCCACACACAGAGATGCCTACAAAGCTCTCCCTTGCCCTCCATTTGGCAAATCTGACCATAATCCTATCCTCCTGATTCCTGCTTACAAGCAAAAATTAAAGCAGGAAGCACCAGTGACTCGGTCTATGAAAAAAAGTAGTCAGATGAAGAAGATGCTAAACTACAGGACTGTTTTGCTAGCACAGATTGGAATATGTTCCGGGATTCTTCCGATGGCAATGAGGAGTACACCACATTAGTCACTGGCTTTATCAATAAGTGCATTGAGGACGTCGTTCCCACAGTGACTGTACATATATACCCCAACCAGAAGCCATTGATTACGGGCAACATTCCCACTGAGCTAAAGGTTAGAGCTGCCGCTTTCAAGGTGCGGGATTCTAACCCGGAAGCTTATAAGAAATCCTGCTATGCCCTCAGACGAACCATCAAACAGGCAAATTGCAAATACAGGACAAGATTGAATCGTACTACACCGGCTCCGACACTCGGCGGATGTGGCAGGGCCTGCAAACTATTACAAACTACAAAGGGAAGCACAGCTGAGAGCTGCCCATTGACACGAGCCTACCCGACGAGCTAAATCACTTCTATGCTCGCTTTGAGGCAAGCAACACTGAGGCATGCATGAGAGCATCAGCTGTTCCAGATGACTGTGTGATCACGCTCTCTCTAGCCACTTTAATAGTTAAAAATTGGATGTAATCAGTGTATCACTAGTCACTTTAAACAATGCCACTTTATAAATTATTTACATACCCTACATTACTCATCTCATATGTATATACTGTACTCAAAACCATCTACTGCATCTTGCTTTTGCTGCACGGCCATCGCTCATCCATATATTTATATGTACATATTCTTATTCATTCCTTTACACTTGTGTGTATTTAGGTAGTTGTTGTGAAATTGTTAGTTGTTGTGAAATTGTTAGATTACTTGTTAGATATTACTGCACGGTCGGAACTAGAAGCACAAACATTTCGCTACACTCGCAATAACATCTGCTAACCATGTGTATGTGACCAATAACATTTGATTTGATTTGATGTGAGTAAGACCTTTAAACAGGTCAACATTCACAATGCCACTGGGCCAGACGGATTACCAGGACGGGTGCCCCGGGCATGTGCTGACCAACTGGCAGGTGTCTTCACTGACATTTTTAACATGTCCCTGATTGAGTCTGTAATACCATCATGCTTCAAGCAGACCACCAAAGTCCCTGTGCCCAAGAGCGCTAAGGTAACCTGACTACATGACTACAGACCGGTAGCACTCACGTCCATAGCCATGAAGTGCTTTGAAAGGCTGGTAATGGCTCACATTAACACCATCATCCCAGAAACCCTAGACCCACTCCTATTTGCATACCACTCAAACAGATCCACAGATGATGCAATCGCTATTGCACTCCACACTGCCCTTTCCCACCTGGACAAAAGGAACACCTATGTGAGAATGCTATTCATTGACTACAGCGCAGCGATTAACACCATAGTGCCCTCAAAGCTCATCACTAAGCTAAGGATCTTGGGACTAAACACCTCCCTCTGCATCTGTATCCTGGACTTCCAGACGGGTCGCCCCCAGGTGGTAAGTGTAGGTAGAAACACATCTGCCACGCTGATCCTCAACAATGGAGCCCATCAGGGGTGCGTGCTCAGTCCCCTCCTGTACTCCCTGTTCACCCACGACTGCATGGCCAGGCACGACTCCAACACAATCATTAAGTGTGCAGACGACACAACAGTGGTAGGCCTGATCACTGACAACGATGAGACAGCCTATAGGGAGGAGGTCAGAGACCTGGCCGGGTGGTGCCAGAATAACAACATATCCCTCAACGTAATCAAGACAAAGGAGATGATTGTGGACTACAGGAAAAGGAGGACTGAGCATGCCCCCATTCTCATCAACAGGGCTGTAGTGGAGCAGGTTGAGAGTTTCAAGTTCCTTGATGTCCACATGACCAACAAACTAGAACGGTCCAAACACACCAAGACAGTCGTGAAAAGGGCACGACAAAACCTTTTCCCCCTCAGGAGACTGAAAAGATTTGGCATGGGTCCTCAGATCCTGAAAAGGTTCTACAGCTGCAACATTGAGGGCATCCTGACTGGTTGCATCACTGCCTGGTACGGCAACTGCTCGGCCTCCAACCGCAAGGCACTAGAGAGGGTAGTACGTACGGCCCAGTACATCACTGGGGCTAAGCTGCCTGCCATCCAGGACCTCTACACCAGGCGGTGTCAGAGGAAGGCTCTAAAAATTGTCAAAGACCCCAGCCACCCCAGTCATAGACTGTTCCCTCTGCTATTGCATGGCAAGCGGTACCGGAGCTCCAAGTCTAGGACCAAGAGGCTTCCCAAAGCCATAAGACTCCTGAACAGGTAATCAAATGGCTACCCGGACTATTTGCATTGTGTCCCGCCCCCCCGCCCCCCCCCCCCCCCCAGCAACCCCTCTTTTACGCTGCTGCTACTCTCTGTTGTTATCATCTATGTATAGTCACTTTAACTATACCTACATGTACATATTACCTCAATTAGCCAGACTAACCGGCACATTGACTCTGTTCAGGTACCACCTGTATATAGCCTCGCTATTGTTACTTTCACTGTCATTTTACTTTTTCTTTTGTATTTCTTTACTTATCTATTGTTATCCTAGTACCTATTTTTTAAAATTGCACTGTTGCTTAGGGCTTGTAAGTAACCATTTCACTGTCAGATCTATACCTGTTGTATATGGCGCACGTGACAAATAAACTTTGATTTGATTTGAAAGAGTTAAGAGTTAACAGCACATGATGACAATTGTGCATCATAAATAGCCTACTAACCAGCACTTCCCACTGAGAGAAAAAAGTGGGCATTTGGCTTATACCTGCATACAGCCACTACATCGCTGGCCCTTTGTGTTAAAGTGCACTCTTCTACATGAGTTCTCTGGTTTTACGGTTGCGGTCTTTTCAGCATCACAAACCTGTCACACACTGAAGGCCTATAGGTTTGCCAGTGTGCAAACATGTCTATAATATACAGTACCAGTCAAAAGTTTGGACACACCTTCTCATTCACGGGTTTTTCTTTAATTTCACTATTTTCAACATTGTAGAATAATAGTGAAGACATCAAAACTATGAAATAACATATGGAATCATGTAGCAACCAAAAAAGTGTTAAACAATTCAAAATATATTTTAGGTTTTAGATTCTTCAAAGTAGCCACCCTTTACCATGATGACAGCTTTGCACACTCTTGGCATTCTCTCAACCAGCTTCATGAGGAATGCTTTTCCAACAGTCTTCAAGGAGTTCCCTCGTATGCTGAGGACTTGTTGGCTGCTTTTCCTTCACTCTGTGGTCCAAATCATCCCAAACCTTCTCAATTGGGTTGAGGTCGGGTGATTGTGGAGGCCAGGTCATCTGATGCAGCACCATCACTCTCCTTCTAGGTCAAATAGCCCTTACATAGCCTGGAGTCGTGTTTGGTCAGTGTACTGTTGAAAACAAATGATAGTCCCACTAAGCGCAAACCAGATGGGATGGCGTATTACTGCAGAATGCTGTGGTAGACATGCTGATTAAATATCCCTTGAATAAATCACAGACAATTTCACCAGCAAAGCCCCACCACACCGTCACACCTCTTCCTCCATGCTTCACAGTGGGAACCACACATGCGGCGATCATTCGTTCACCTACTCTGCGTCTCACAAAGACATGGCGGTTGGAACCAAAAATCTCAAATTTGGACGCATCAGACCAAAGGACAGATTTCCACCAGTCTAATGTCCATTGTTTGTGTTTCTTGGCCCAAGAAAGTCTCTTATTATTATTGGTGTCCTTCAGTAGTGGTTTCTTTGCAGCAATTCGCCCATGAAGGCCTGATTCATGCAGTCTCCTCTGAACAGTTGATGTTGAGATGTGTCTGTTACCTGAACTCTGCGAAGCATTTATTTGGGCTGCAATTTCTGAAACTGGCAACTCTAATGAACTTATCCTCCGCAGCAGAGGTAAATCTGGGTCTTCCTTTCGTGTGGTGGTCCTCGTGACAGTCAGATTCATCATAGCGCTTGATGGTTTTTGTTACTGCAGTTGAACCAACTTTCAAAGTTCTTGAAATGTTCTGCAACGACTGACCTTCATGTCTTAAAGTAATGGTGGACTTTTGCTTCTCTTTGCTTATTTGAGCTGTTCTTGACATAATATGGACTTGGTCTTTTACCAAATAGGGCTATCTTCTGTATACCACCCCTACCTTGTCACAACACAACGGATTGGCTCAAATGCATTAAGAAGGAAAGACATTCCACAAATTAACTTTTAACAAGGAACACATGTTAATTGAAATGCATTCCTGGTGACTACCTCATGAATCTGGTTGAGAGAATGCCAAAAGTGTGCATAGCTGTCATCAAGGCAAAGGGTGGCTACTTTGAAGAATCTCAAATATAAAATATATTTTGATTTGTTTAACACTTTTTTGGTTACTACATGATTCCATATGTGTTATTTCATAGTTTTGACATCTTCACTATTATCGACGATGTAGAAAATAGTACAAATGAAGAAAAACCTTTGAATGAGTAGTTGTGTCCAAACTTTTGACTGGTACTGTATATAAACAATGTAAAGCACTTGCGATTTGTGTCATTTAAAATTAGGGAGCATGACTTTTTTTTCATAAGCATTTCTATTACAGCATATTGGATGACTGACATTCATAGTTCATTCACCCAGTTCAATGTAACATCGATAGGTTTTGACTACTACAGGATACTCGAATTTGCCCTACAACCTAGCCTATGAATGAAAGTTTACAGCATAACGTAGGTGCTCTCAGGTTGAGATAATAATGTTAGATGACACATGGACAGACATTGACATATTCAATACCTCCTTTCACACTCTTGCCTGCATCTAGCTTATATAGGGTGTAATCATTAGTCCAACAGTTGCAAACGAGTGTTTCTATTGGACAAAATCAGGTATGTTTATCCCCATTTCATTCAGTTTGCTTCTGTTTAAGAAACATTTTTCAACAGAATCGGTGGCATGAATACCCCTGATCAAAGGTAAACACAGTTCACTTTCATAGCAGCCACGTTGTATTTGTTCTTGCATTTATGGCTCTCCTCTCACCTTTTCCCTTCGCTTGTGGACTTCAATGCACAACAGATCAGCTGTATGTGACCAGGCGACAAAACCTTTCCAAACCAAACCACAACATAACCGTTACACTCAGCCTACATCATTGTCACCATCTTAGCTAAAGTAACGTCATAGTCAACATAGGTAATGTAACTAACACCCTAATAAACCTGCTACAATCATGCAGAAACGTTACAGTGTACAGTCAGTAAGCAGTTTAACAGTTACACCAGCGGGCCATGTGGCAATAAAACCAAAAGCTTACCTTAACTTGGAAGAGTTCCAGTGTTGTGTTGGATAGTCATAGCTAGCTAGCTAACATAGCATCCCTCTGCTTAAGCCGGGTGTTTGAGTATGTTAAACTCGCTGGCTGCATTTGCTAGATAAATAAGTGAAAGTGACTAAATATCTCTCTCTCTTTCTTGCTTTTCCATTTTTTTATAAATTAACTTGTTCAAAATTGTTCACGATTGTCTTTCTCTCTCTTTGAGTCAACCACTCACCACATTTTATGCACTGCAGTGCTAGCTAGCTGTAGCTTGTGCTTTCAGTACTAGATGTATTCTCTGATCCTTTGATTGGGTGGACAACATGCAAGAGCTCTGATAGGTTGGAGGACATCCTCCGGAAGTTTTCATAATTACTATGTAAGTCTATGGAAGGGGTTGGGAACCATGAGCCTCCTAGATTTTGTATTGAAGTCAATGTACCCAGAGGAGGATGGAAGCTAGCTTTCCTCTGGCTACACCATGGTGCTACACCATGAATGCTGTTGAGGCTACTGTAGACCTTCATTGCCAAACAGTGTGTTTTAATCAATTATTTGGTGACATGAACATATTTAGTATAGTTTTATCTAAAAATGATAACTTTTAAATGTTTTACAATTTGTATTTTTATCAATTTCACTGAGGAGTATGGTCCTCCCCTTCCTCCTCTGAGGAGCCTCCACTGCTGTTAAGATACTGTATTCATGTTTTAAGAAAGGAGTGTTTGTATTTGGCCTGGCGAAGTAGTTTTTTACTCCGCTGGTCTCGGGAAGAAATTACAATTCCTCACTGTCCGAGACCAAGTCAAGACCGAGTACAAATGTATCCGACACTGAGACAACACCGAGACACTCAATAGGTCGTCTTGAGACCGAGACTAGCACTACAACACTGGTGGCAATATAAGGCAAGTAAACCGATGACTGAACGTTGGTGTCTCAAACCTCAGGTGACACAGAGCTGAAATGTCAGTATAGAGGTCTGGGCAAAGTCAGAGTAAATTTAGCTAATCTTCATTTTTTATGTCATTAGGTTTCAAGATGCCCACCTTTTCCCACCCTATGTACCTACTGCATAATAACATTAGAAACATAATGTGGTTTCTTGGCCTATTTCAAAATGACATGATTGCAATTAAAATATTTCTCTATCATGTTGATTGCATGCAAATCGTATACAACCTACACAAGAAGTAATAGGTGTGGAGCAGAAATGTAATCCAGGTCCAAATGAGGCTAAATAAAATGTCCACTGTCTTTCTCTAGTCTCCTGAGTGGTCTCCTGTGGACCAGACCAGACCAGAGCATCCTCTAATGAGCCATAGCTGATTAACACAGCTCCTTTCTGAGTCCCAGCCGCCACATCGTAAACACCCACCTAGGCACATCAACACCTACTGAACAAATTAACTGTGAGCCCAGCTCAGGAAACAGCTGCTTTAACCAAAACCAGCTCGTCTGTTAACTGTTAATTAGCTTGTTTTTTACATTGTCAAACACAAGGAACACTTGACAGAAAGTATAAAGGCAGACAAACAAATACAATAGTTGAGTGCACAAATAGGTCGACAGAGGACTCCTCAAAGGTACTCTTCTACATTAGCCCCTGTTTACCAGTGAGATGTTAGTGAGTCCTCAGAGGATGTCAATAAATGTGTTAGAGCTGAAAATGCTATATAGCGCTTAGTGAAGGGCTCTCACAGCATAGAATGTAATTTAATTACTACGGTAATCAGCCTCACCACATTCACACTTGTATTGTGTTATGCAGATGCATCTCAGTGAAGCTATGGACAATCCATAATCTTGTTGGACCTGTTTTATGTAGGTTTAACATTTCATGGCCTTCAATGTTTTCTTATTGGGTTGTTATGGGGTGTTAAAGGTCAAACCAAAGCTTTCATCTAGTACAATACCTCTTCTCGACTTGAGCCATATAGGCTTCAAAAGATGTTGTTCAATTCATTTTAACGACCTCATACTGTATCTCAACTCAGCGTCCTTGTCATGAGTGGCCATGCAGTTCCCCTAAAGCACTAGAATAGTCAAGTAGCTGTGTACTATACTAAGTAGCTATGATTCAGTCAGCTATCACACGGCCAGTACACAAACACACAACTGTTATCCAGAGAGGTGGACCACAATGCACCTCCCAGAGGTTGTGCTCTTGTGGCGAGACAGAGATAAGCCAGTCGTGCAGAGTAAAGGATGCTAAATGGAACTGGTCCACTGGAATGTTTTCCTGCCCAGTTAAAGGAAAATACCACTCAAAAATGATATTTTGGTATTTGTTTCACTAGTCCACTGTTGATACATTCACAAAATGTTTTGTCAACAATCACATCAACAATGTCAACAATCACGTTTTCAAGATTTAGAACTTTGAAAAACGTATTGGGACTGTATCAACAGTGGACTAATGAAACAAATACCAAAATATAGTTTTTGAGTGGAATTTTCTTTTAACATGCTGCTGGCAAATATTTCAATGTTAAATTTAAAATGCACAACATTCAAAATAACCACAATTTCCAATGATGTATATGATTATTATTATTATAACTAATTGAGTGACAGTGTGTGAGAGTATGAGATATGTGTGCATAACTTAAGTACATAAATCTCTTCGGTCTAGCCCTTCTTCTAATGCCATCGCCTGCAGTGAAACCCTGGTCTGTCTAATGCAGCTGTAGTCTGAGGGGTGTGTCTGGATTGTGTGTCCTGTCCTCTGCAGTGCTGACCTCTCTGTGCTCTGTCTGCATTCTACCACCCAGCAGGATGCCTGCAGACAGAGGGGCATTAACATTCCCTGTGCGGAAACACAAGGCTCCCACATTGAGGCCCAATCACACGCCGCAAAGACTAAAGGTATACGTTTTTTTCCCAGACGCTGGTGGAGGTGGGGTCACCCCCCTGCCTGTGTTTGTGTATGAATGAGAGTAAGTCTGGGCATCTGTTTGTTGTACCCACCCAGCCTCTATAACAAACACTGTCCAAAACATACACAGGTCCCCGTCCAACTGTCTCAGAGCTCTCTATTGCATTAGCTTAGCAAAGGAGACATGGAGAGAGGGAAAGACGAGACTGAAATGAGAAATAAGGGCAACACACAGACGCTACAGAACTGAGATATGAGATTAATTTCCAGAAGTGAAAGATGGCTGTAGCCAAGGTAACTTTCAGAGATGGAGAGAAGCTTTGATTCAAAGTGTTGGTGGATGGTAAGAAAATATTGTTTTTTTCTTCATACCCAGGAATAATGTTGAACATGATTACGTCACATTTTGATCATATAATCTTATTCAACCAGCTACCTCCATACACAGACATTGAAAACACACACACAGGCATTGCAAACAGACACACACACACACACACACACACACACACACACACACACACACACACACACACACACACACACACACACACACACACACACACACACACATCCAATTAAACAGACTTTATTCATATCTTTGGTCAGGTAGCATTCTTTAAAAAAAATGCTATTCAAATCAGCCGTCTGGCTGGGCTCCACTGGGGAGAAGAAGAAAACAAAGGGTAGGCTCGCTGTGTAGTCGTTTCCTCTCTGTTGGCAATCCTCTCACGTTGTACTGGTTGGTTCCAGTTAAAGGGGCAGTTTAAACAATAACAAAGCTCACCCTGCTACTGTTTCAGTAAACCACTAAGGGATGGAGCTGGAGAAATGTCAGCGCTATGGATGCTTACATCCATAAGCATGGTTTACTGAAACAGTAGCAGGGTGAGCTTTGTTATTGTTTAAACTGCCCCTTTAACTGGAACCAACCACTGACTATATCCACAATATCAAATCATATCCCTGATATCAAAATTATAGTTTAATCCATGTTTTGAAGCTATACAGTGTTTATTTACAATTATATTGTTTAAAGACAGTGGAGTAAAACAAGCTATATTTTGGATTCTGATGGGGTACGACAGTTGAACTAAGCTCATAAAGCATTGCTAAGTTATATTTTTCAAGATTCAATGGGTATATATCATTAATTTATGAGTCTAAAAATGGATATAGCAAAAGCAGATTGCCCCTTTTAAGGGCCAGCCTGCCATTTTTCACCTAGTAAATTGGTAATTGCACACTGTTTAATTCTGTATCCACACTTTTGTTGACCCGCCCTCCCCTCCCACTGCTCCTTGCCATTCTCTCTCCCTCCTGTCTCCTCCTTTTCTCCACCTCTCCCGCACCTGTGCCTTCCTGAATAATGAAATTAGGTTCTCTCCAGCCTTTGAACCTGATGCTTGGTAGGGAAAAGGGAACACATGCAAAATCTAGGAGAAGGATCCATGGTAGCCAGCTGGGTCCATCTCTGCCACAATGCACCCCAGTGCCTATGAACCCTGACTCTTGTTGCCCCATGTGATACCTGGGGAGAGTTGGCCTCTGTAATAGCCCTATTCCATCCCCACATGCTATCACTCTCTCCGCTCTCTCCACTTTCACTCTCAGACTGACTGACAGGCATTTGTTGCATTGTGAGACAGATGGTTTGAAGCAGATGTCTGTGGATAGAGGGAGAGAGGGAGGGATAGAGGAAGTGAGAATGAGTGAAAGGGGAGAGAGAAGAGGGATTTAGAGAGAGAGGGAGAGAGGGAGAGAGAGAGAGAGAGAGAGAGAGAGAGAGAGAGAGAGAGAGAGAGAGAGAGATTAAATCCCCAGATCTAGAGCTCAATTTTTAAATCCTCTGATTTAAAAACAACAGTTCGTTGTGGTGAGGGTGAGGCTGAGGCTGGTACTTTCACTGGATGATGAGCTAGCAGGAATCCCAGCCTTTGTCTGTGAAAATTATGCCTGCATGGTATTTCTTTATGAAGGTACGATTGGTCTGGCCTTTACGATTTGACCTTATCTAGCGTTCGTAAAATGAACTTTTTGGCCCACCTGTAAATGTAGTTTTAACTGAAAATTCTCTAATTGGAAATGGGGCTATAGCCATGCGTTGAGGTGAGGAATGGAGGCTCCTGATTGGCTGTAAGAGCAGACTAGACTGTGGTGTGTTATAGGCTCCTGAGTCACCACAGCTCTCATTAGCCATATTAGGAAAATATATTGCTCCACTGCTGCTTTCCCCCAGGCACCTCCGCAAATGGCACCAGGAATTATCTTCACATTTTATGTTTTTACCCCAGCAAGACGGCACCGAGAGATATGGCAGCTCTGCATCTAGCTCCTAAGCAACTATGCAGTAGTTTGTTTTTTCCTGTGTTATTTCTTACATTATTAGACCAGAATTTTCTTTTGTGTTATTACATACAGCCGGATATAACTTTTGGATATCAGAGTGGCGGTAACTCACCAGGAATACAACTTTTCCGAATTGCATCCTTTGTTCGTACCCCCCAGGGCAATTTATTCCAGAGGCTGATCCAAAACACCGCCAGTGGAGAAGAGGTATTCGGAGTGGATTTTATGCCCGACTTAGGAGGCGTGCACACCATCCACCGCTTCCAAGTATATTACTTCCTAATGTTCAGTCTATGGGTAATAAAGTAGACGAGCTCAGGTAGAGGATCTCCTTCCAGAGAGACATCAGGGATTGTAACATGGCTCTATCGAGATATACTGTCCCCGTCCATTCAGCCATCTGAGTTCTCAGTACATCGCACAGACATGAATAAAGAACTCTCTGGGACAAAGAAAGGCGGGGGGTGTATGTTTCATGATTAACCGCTTATGGTGTGATTGTGGTAACGTACAGAAACTCAAATCCTTTTGTTCACTTGATCTTGAATACCTCACAATCAAATGCCGACCGTATTCCCTCCCAAGAGAATTCTCTTCTGTTAAAGTCACAGCCGTGTATATTCCCCCTCAAGCCGATACCACGCCGGCCGAAAAGTACTACACTGGACTTTATGCAAACTGGAAACCACATATCCTGAGGCCGCATTTATTGTAGCTGGGGATTTTAACAAAGCAAGTTTGAGGAAAACGCTAACGAAGTAACACCAACACATTGACTGTAGTACTCACACTGGTAAAACATTGGACCACTGCTACTCAACATTTCAAAATGCCTACAAGGCCCTCCCCCGCCCTCTCTTTGGCAAATCTGTACACTGCCCTATCCCATCTGGACAAGAGGAATACCTATGTAAGAATGCTGTTCATTGACTATAGCTCAGCATTCAACACCATAATACCCTCCAAGCTCATCATTAAGCACAGGGCCCTGTATTTCAACACCGCCCTGTGCAACAGGGTCCTGGACTTCCTGACGGTCCGCCCCCAGGTGGTGAAAGTAGGAAATAACACCTCCACTTCACTGATCCTCAACACAGGGGCCCCACAAGGGTGCATGCTCAGCCCCCTCCTGTACTCCCTGTTCAACCATGACTGCGTGGCCAAGCACGCCTCCCACTCAATCATCAAGTTTGCAGACAACACAATAGTAGCAGGCCTGATTACCAACAATGAAGAGACAGCCTACAGGGCCCTGGGAGAGTGGTGCCAGGAAAATAACCCTCTCACTCAATGTCAACAAAACAAAGGAGCTGATCATGGACTTCAGGAAACAGCAGAGGGAGCACCCCCCTATCCACATCGACGGGACCGGAGTGGAGAAGATGGAAAGTTTCAAGTTCCTCTGCGTACACATCACTGACTATTTTAAATGGTCCACCCACACAGACAGGAGGCTGAAGAAATTTGTCTTGGCCCCGAAAACCCTCACAAACTTTTACTGATGCACAATTGAGAGCATCCTGTTGGACTGTATCACCACCTGGTACGGAAACTGCACCGTCCACAATCGGAGGGCTCTCCAGAGGGTGGTGCGATCTGCCCAACGCATCACCAGTGACAAACTACCTGCTCTCCAGGACACCTACAGCACCTGATGTCACAGGAAGGCCAAAAAGATAATCAAGGACATCAACCACCCGAGCCACGGCCTGTTCACCCCGTTATCATCCAGAAGGTGAGGTCAGTATAGGTGCATCAAAGCTGGGACCGAGACTGAAAAACAGCTTCTATATCAAGGCAATCAGACAGTTAAATAGCCGTCACTAGCTGCTTCCACCCGGTTACGCAACCCTGCACCTTAGAGGCGGCTGCCCTATATACATAGACTTGGAATCACTGGCCACTTTAATAATGGAGCACTAGTTACTTTAATCATGTTTAAATAATGTTGACATTCAGCTTTACTCATCTTAAATGTATATACTGTATTATATTCTACTGTATTTTAGTCAATGCCACTCCGACATTGCTCAATGTAATATTTATATATTTCTTAATTCCGTTCTTTTACTTTTAGATTTGTGTATTGTTGTGAATCGTTTTTTAGATACTACTGCACTGTTAGATACTGCTGCACTGTTGGAGCTAGGAACACAAGCATTTCGCTACACAAGCAATAACATATGTGTATGTGACCAATAAAATTTGATTTAATTTTTAAATGACCATCTGTTCTTACTGGTGGTCTGGATCCAGCATCCACCCAGATGAGTGTGAATCTGGGTTTGAGTGGAAAGGGTAACACGGAGAGTCAGGTCTCTTTGCTTCCCCAAAAAGCAGATTTTGCCCTCCCTTTTAGTGGTTTGGGGTTAATTAAATCAGCAAGGCATTTGCACACCAACTATTGACTCCATTGAGTGCTGAGTCATTGTGAGGCCCAGACAGTCACTCTACCTCCTGGACAATGGCCACCCTTACCCAGCCAACAGTATGCTAATGCCAACACATGGGCTGTGTCCCAAATGGCACCCCTACTCCCCATATAGTGCAATACTTTTGACCAGAGCACTATGGGCCCTGGTCAAAATAATGCACTATATAGGGCATACTGTACAGTAAGGTAACATTTGGGACTCAACCAGGATGTAGGATTCTGTGGAGCTAGCGGTGTTAGCATAGCTGTATCTGTCAACTGACAGACAGAGAGGGGGTGTTTGACAGGCGACGTCAGGTCAGGGCAGCAAATAAATGTTTGAATGTGAGAGAGAGCACACGTAAAGAGCAAAGACAGACAGGCAGACAGGCTGACACCAGGGTAATGGACCTGCCAGAGGCTCTCCTCTGTTCTTCTCTCACAACATGCCACATACACACACAGGCATGGCCAGACAGACACACACACACACACACACACACATGGACAGACATGCATGAAAGAACACATGCACAAACACACACACAGGCGCCCCAAACACACCTAGGCACATACACATTATTAACGATTCGTAACGAGCTGCACTCACTTGAAAACAGACACCTGAGAGAGCGCGAGAGAGAGAGAAGAGTGAAAAAAGATAGCCAGAGAGAAGGAGACAGAAGCTGAGGCGAGGACTGAGTCGACTGGAACTCTGTAGGTGCTCTGAGATGCACCTCTGCTTTAGAGCGGGCTGGTAATCTCCCCTGTCAGCCCTCAGCTACAGGCTGTAATTTGACAAATCGCAGGCCTATGATGAAGTGAAATTAGGCTTGGCAGCGCAGGGGCCTCCTGTCCTCTGACACAGATCATCTGATCCCTTTTTTACAGCACATTAAATATTGAGAGACCTGTTCTACTGCGGCGGCTCAAATTAAGAGATGCCTCACTAACGATTTGTGCTGCCACACGAAAGAGTGCCCTGTTGTCACCGAGCGACAGGGAACGTGTGGGACCTTAGGTGGAGAGGGTAATAAAAAATTATCTGAAGTGCTAGTTATTTTGAACACCTGTCAACATATCTCCAGAGCACCAGACATATTCGTCACTCTGTATTGACGTCAGTGTCAACGCATTGGCAGACCAGGTAATGTACAGTTCAGACGCCAAATGTATGGTGATTCGAAATGAATAGAAATTAATAGCGGACTGGCACGGCTAGAGCTTTGCTTGACGTACAGATGTATAATCTTAATTTGAGCCAGTTTGCTACAGCAGGAAAATAATTTTGCAGCAACAGAAAATGTAATTTATTATGTGGATTGTCAAAGACTCCAGTCACCCAAGTCATAGACTGTTCTCTCTGCTACCGCACGGCAGGCGGTACCGGAGCACCAAGTCTCGGTCCAAAAGGCTCCTTAAAAGCTTCTACCCCCAAACCATAAGACTGCTGAACAACTAATCAAATGGCCATCTGGACTTTTTACACTGCTGCTACTCAATGTTTATTATCTATGCATAGTTGCTTTACCCCTACCTACATGTAAAAACCTGTACCCACACACATTGACTCGGTACCGGTAGCCCCTGTATATAGCCTTGTTATTTTTATGTAATCTAATTGTGTTCGTTTTTATTTTAGTTTTTACTGTAATGTTTTTTAGCAAATATTTCCTTAACTGTATTTCTTGAAATGCATTGTTGGTTAAGGGCTTGTAAGTAAGCATTTCATGGTAAGGTTTACACCTATTGTATTCGGCGCATGAGACAAAT
This sequence comes from Salmo salar, assembly GCF_965601325.2. Lineage (NCBI taxonomy): Eukaryota > Metazoa > Chordata > Actinopteri > Salmoniformes > Salmonidae > Salmo > Salmo salar. The sequence goes on from NC_138301.1 coordinate 93,127,568, forward strand.
AAAATTTGATTTGAATATAATTAATACAATTCTTATGTAGAGTTTGATACATTTTTCGTTAGGGCAAAACATTTTAAAGTGTAAATTCCAAACTTTAGAAGCCTTTTTAAACATTGAATCCACAACAACTTTGCATTTCCTGCTGTCCAGGAAAATTCTCAGCAACAAAAGACTGATCAAATTAAGATCCTACATCTGGCAAATTGGTTTCAAACAACAGCTCTAAACACTGCAGCAGACTTCCTCGTTGGATTTGGGTCGAATTCAGGCATAACAGCAACCAGTCACAGAAGTCCTCCACCTGCAAATCCGATACCATGATTGTGCTGCCGTTGTGGTTGAGAGATAGACAACAAACTTTGGGGACTTGTACATATGTAAGATCTTAATTTCAGCCAGTTTGGTACAGCGGGAAAGTAATCCTGCAGCAACAAGAAATGTGAATTATTGTGTGGATTATAATTAATGTAAAAAATGTTGTAGGGGTTGATACATTTTTTTGTTACGGGAAATCAAGTCTGACCTTTTTAAGTAGAAATTGCAAACTTTAGAATCCTCAAATATACTACAAGTTTACATTTCCTGCTGTACAGGAACATTCTCAGCAGCAAAGAGTGATCAAATTAAGATCCTACATCTAGCAAATCAGCCTTTATTTGGATGCAAATAACATATGTTAATATGCATGACCATTTCTCCTGGCAGTGGAAGAACTGCTCTGGCGCACTGCATGAAACAGAGGTTTCACCCGCACCGTGCTCAAAGAGCAGTGGTTTCAGATGGCACTATCCCCTCTCTTCACGAGAGAAAGTGACATATTTTTATTTCGGTGTGGCGATAGAGCAGTGAAAGAACTAGAGCTAAGTATTGCAGCTGTGTGGTTTCTGTGGACAATCTTATAGCTTTGGAAGTATTAGACGTTCCCCTCAAGGATAGACTCTTTCTCTCTCTCTCAATTCAATTTCAAGGGCTTTATTTGCGTGGGAAACATATGTTTACATTGCCAAAGCAAGTGAAAAAGATAATAAACAAAAGTGAAATAAACAATACAAAATGCACAGTAAACATTGCACTAACAAAAGTTCCAAATGAATAAAGACATTTCAAATGTCATATTATGTCTATATACAAAGTACAAAAGGGAAAATAAATACACATAAATATAGGTTGTATTTACAATGGTGTTCTTCACTGGTTGCCCTTTTCTTGTGGCAACAGGTCACACATATTGCTGGTGTGATGGCACACTGTGGTATTTCACCCAATAGATAATGGAGTTCATCAAAATGTGATTTTTTTTTCGAATTCTTTGTGGGTCTGTGTAATCTGAGGGAAATATGTGTCTCTAATATGGTCAGATATTTGCCAGGAGGTTAGGAAATACAACTCATTTTCCACCTCATTTTGTGGGCAGTGTGCATGGTGGCCTTTCTCAATAGCAAGTCTATGCTCACTGAGACTCTACATAGACAAAGATTTCCTTAATTTTGGGCCAGTCAGTGTTCAGGTATTCTGTCACTGTGTACTCTCTGTTTAGGGCCAAATAGCATTCTAGTTTCACATTCTTTCAATTATCTTTTTGTATTCTCATGATTTGGTTGGGTATAATTGTGTTGCTGACCTGGGTCTCTGTGGGGTCTGTTTGTGAACGTTTCCTTTTAGGTGGTTGAAGAATTGAACGGCTCTTTTCTGAATTTTGATAATTAGCGGGTATCGGCCTAAATCTGCTCTGCATGCTTTTTTCTGTTTTACGTTGTACACAGAGAATATTTTGGCAGAATTCTGTATGCAGAGTCTCAATTTGGTGTTTTTCCCATTTGGTGAATTGTTTTGTGAGCGGACCCCTTACCTCACAACCATAAAGGGCCATGGGTTCTATAACTGATTCAAGTATTTTTGACCAGATCCTAATTGGTATGTTGAATTTTATGTTCCTTTTGATGACATAAAAGGCCCTTCTTGCCTTGTCTCTCAGATCGTTCACAGCTTTGTGGAAGTTACCTGTGGCGCTGATGTTTAGGCTGAGGTATGTATAGTTTTTTTGTGTGCTCTAGGGCAACGGTGTCTAGATGGAATTTGTATTTGTGGTCCTGGCAACTGGCCATTTTTTGGAACACCATTATTTTTTGTCTTACTGAGATTTACTGTCAGGGCCCAGGTCTGACAGAATCTGTGCAGAAGTTCTAGGTGCTGCTGTAGGCCCTCCTTGGTTGGGGACAGAAGCACCAGGTCATCAGCAAACAATTAACATTTTACTACAGATTCTAGTAGGGTGAGAATGGGTGCTGCTGACTGTTCTTTTGCCATCGCCAATTTGTTGATATACACTACCGTTCAGAAGTTTGGGGTCAATTAGAAATGTCCTTGTTTTTTAAAGAAAAGCAAATTTTTTGTCCATTAAAATAATATCAAATTGATCAGAAATACAGTGTAGACATTGTTAATGTTGTAAATTACTATTGTAGCTGGAAACGGATGATTTTTAATGGAATATCTACATAGGCGTACAGAGGCCTGTTATCAGCAACCATCACTCCTGTGTTCCAATGGCACGTTCTGTTAGCTAATCCAAGTTTATAATTTTAAAAGGCTAATTGATCATTAGAAAACCCTTTAGAAATTATGTTAACACAGCTGAAAACTGTTGTGCTGATTAAAGAAGCAATAAAACTAGCCTTCTTAAGACTAGTTGAGTTTCTGGAGCATCAGCATTTGTGGGTTTGATTACAGGCTCAAAATGGCCAGAAACAAATAACTTTCTTCTGAAACTCGTCAGTCTATTCTTATTCTGAGAAATGAAGGCTATTCCATGCGAGAAATTGCTAAGAAACTGAAGATCTCGTACAACGCTGTGTACTACTCCCTTCACAGAACAGGGCAAACTGGCTCTAACCAGAATAGAAAGAGGAGTGAGAGGCCCCGGTGCACAACTGAGCAAGAGGACAAGTACATTAGAGTGTCTAGTTTGAGAAACAGACGCTTCACAAGTCCTCAACTGGCAGCTTCATTAAATAGTACCAGCAAAACACCAGTCTCAACATCAACAGTGAAGGCGACTCCGGGATACTGGCCTTCTAGGCAGAGTTGCAAAGAAAAAGCCATATCTCAGACTGGCCAATAAAAATAAAATATTAAGATGGGCAAAAGAACAAAGACACTGGACACAGGAAGATTGGAAAAAAGTGTTATGGACAGACAAATCTAAGTTTGAGGTGTTCGGATCACAAAGAATAACATTTGTGAGCCACAGAAAAAAATGTAAGGATGATGGAGGATTGCTTGACGCCATCTGTCAAGCATGGTGGAGGCAATGTGATGGTCTGGGGGTGCTTTGGTGGTGATAAAGTGTGATATTTGTACAGGGTAAAAGGTATCTTGAAGAAGGAAGGCTATCACTCCATTTTGCAACGCCATGCCGTACCCTGTGGACAGTGTTTAATTGGAGCCAATTTCTTCCTACAACAGGACAATGACCCAAAGCACAGCTCCAAACTATGCAAGAACTTTTTAGGGAAGAAGAAGTCAGCTGGTATTCTGTCTATAATGGAGTGGCCAGCACAGTCACTGGATCTCAATAGGGCTGTTGTGGGAGCAACTTCAACGTATGGTACGTAAGAAGTTCCCATCAAGCCAATCCAATTTGTGGGAGGTGCTTCAGGAAGCATGAGGTGAAATCTCTTCAGATTACCTCAACAAATTGACAACTAGAATGCCAAAGGTCTGCAAGGCTGAAATTGCTGCAAATGGAGGATTCTTTGATGAAAGCAAAGTTTGAAGGACACAATTATTATTTCAATAAAAAATCATTATTGTCAACATCTTGACTATATTTCCTATTCATTTTGCAACTCATTTCATGTATGTTTTCATGGAAAACATGGACATTTCTAAGTGACCCCAAACTTTTGTACGGTAGTGTATGTGTTGAAGAGGGTGGGACTTAAGCTGCAGCCCTGTATCACCCTCTGTGGAAAGAAATGTTTCTTTGTTTTGGATTGTTTGTCATTTAGGGTGTGCAGGGTAAATATGTGGTCTGTCGTACAGTAAATTGGTAAAAAGACAATTTGACATTTGCTCAGTACATTGTTTTTGCTGAGGAAATGTCTGCTGTTAATGATAATGCAGAGGATTTTCCCGAGGTTGCTGTTGACACATATCCCACAGTAGTTATTGGGGTCAAATTTGTCTCCACTTTTGTGGATTGGGGTGATCAGTCCATGGTTCCAAATATTGGGGAATATGCTAGAGCTGAGGATGATGTTAAAGAGTTTAAGTATAGACAATTAGAAGTTGTGGTCTGTGTATTTTATCATTTCATTTAGCATACCATCAACCCCACAGGCCTTTTTGGGTTGGAGGGTTTGTATTTTGTCCTGTAGTTCATTCAAGGTAATTGGAGAATCCAATGGGCTCTGGTAGTCTTTAATAGTTGATTCTAACATTTGTATTTGATCATGTGTATGTTTTTGCTGTTTCTTCTTTGTTGTAGAGCCACAAAGATTGGAGAAATGGTTTATTCATACATCTCAGTTTTGGATAGATAACTCTTCATGTTTTTGTTTGTTTAGAGTTTTCCAATTTTCCCAGAAGTGGTTAGATTCTATAGATTATTACATTGAGCTGATTTCTGACGTGCTATTCTTTGTCCGTAGTGTATTTCTGTATTGTTTTAGTGATTCACCATAGGGAAGGCGTAGGCTCAGGTTTCTTGGGTATTTGTTTTTGGTTGGATAGGTTTCTCAATTTCTTTCTTAGGTTTTTGCATTCTTCATCAAACCATTTGTCATTGTTAATTTTCTTAGGTTGTCTGCTTGACATTCTTAGATTTGATATGGAAGCTGAGAGGTCAAATATACAATTTAGGTTTTCTTCTGCTAACTTTACACCTTCACTATTACAGTGACACATTTTGTCCAGGAAATTATCTAGAAGAGAATACATTTGTTGTTTCCTAATAGTTTTTTTTTTAGATTTCCACACTCCTTTCATCTATAGCATTTCTTTATATTATTCAGTTCCTTTGGCTTTGATGCTTCACGGTTGAGCATAGCTCTGTGATTTTTGCTGTGATCTGATAGGTTTGTCAGCGAACTGACTGTGAACGCTCTAAGAGACTCTGGGTTGTGGTCAGTGATAAAGTAGTCTACATTACTACTGCCAAGAGATGAGCTATAGGCGTGCCTACCATTGACTATGTACATACCCAGTGTGCAACAGAGCTGCAGGTGTTGTGACCCATTTTTGTTGGTTATGTTGTCGTAGTTGTGTCTAGGGGGGCATATGAGGGAGGGAATGCCGTCACCTCCAGGTATGTGTTTGTCTCTTTGTGTGCTGAGGGTGTCAGGTTCTTGTCCAGTTCTGGCATTTAGGTTGCCACACACTAGTACATGTCCTTGGGCCTGGAAATTGTTGATCTCCCCCTCTAGGATGAAGAAGCTGTCATCGTTAAAGTATGGGGATTCTACTGGGGGTGTCACGTCCTGACCATAGTAAGAGGTTATTTTCTATGGTAGAGTAGGTCAGGGCGTGACAGGGGGTGTTTTGTGTTTTTCTATGTTTTGTAATTCTATGTTTAAGTTCTAGTTTTTCTATTTCTATGTTGCTGTTTTTTGGGTTGATCTCCAATTGGAGGCAGCTGGTCCTCGTTGTCTCTAATTGGAGATCATATTTAAGTAGGGTTTTTTCTTCCTGGGTTTTGTGGGTTATTATATTTTGAGTAGTGTTTGTTTCTCTCTGCATTACGGTTTGTTGTTTTGTCGATTCAGTTATTCATGTCTTGCAAAGTTTCACGGATTTAATAAAATGTGGAACTACAACCACGCTGCACTTTGGTCTGCTCCTTTCGACAGTCGTGACAGAATAACTCACCATCAAAGGACCAAGCAGCATGCCCAGGAGCAACAGAAATGGACCTGGGAGGAAATTCTGGACGGAAAAGGACCCTGGAGGCAGGCTGGGGAGTATCGCCGTCCGAAGGAGGAGATTGATGCAGCTAAAGCGGAGCAGCGTTATTATGAGGCGCTGTACAAACCACTAGGCAAGTGCGAGAGACAGCCCCCCCAAAAAATTGGGGGAGGGGGGGGGGGGGGCACACGGGGAGATTGGCAGAGTCAGGTTGGAGACCTGAGCCAACTCCCCGTGCTTACTGTGGGGGGCGAGTGATCAAGCAAGCACCATGTTATGCTGAGATACGCACTGTGTCGCCAGTGCACAGCTACAGCCCGGTGCGCTCGGTGCTAGCTCCTCACAGGTGCCATGCTAGAGTTGACATTCAGCCAGGAAGGAGTATGCCTGCTCAACGTTCCTGGTCTCCGGTGCGTCTTCTCGGCCCAGGTTATCCTGCGCCAGCTCTACGCACGGTACCCCCAGTTCGCCAACACAAACCTGTGCGACCTGTCACAACACCTCACGCTTGTCGGGCTACGGAGGTTATCCAGCCAGGACGGGTTGTGCCAGCCATAAGCTCCAGACCTCCAGTGCACCTCCACGGCCCAGTATACCCTGTGCCTGCTCCGCGCACCCGGCCTCCAGCAACGTTCCCTAGTCTCAGCGACATTCTCTAGTCCGGTGAGACCTATTCCAGCTCCACGAAAGAAGCCTCCAGTGATAATCTATGGTCTGAAGCTTGTAGGGATGATCCATGGCACGAAGCCTCCAGGGATGATCCATGGCCCAGAGCCTGTTGGGATGATCCATGGCACGAAGCCTCCAGAGATAATCCATGGCCCGGAGTCTGTAGGGATAATCCATGGCAAGAAGCCTGTAGGGATCATCCATGGCCCGATGCCTGTAGGGATAATCCATGGCCCGGAGCCTCCAGTGATGATCCATGGCACAAAGCCTCCAGTGATGATCCATGGTGCGGAACCTGAGCTGATGATCCATGGTGCGGAACCTGTAGCGATGATCCATGGCACGGAGCCTGCAGCGACGGTCCCCCGTCCGGAGCCTCCTGAGACGGTCCCCAGTCCAGAGCCTCCTGAGACGGTCCCCAGTCCGGAGCCTACTGAGACGGTCCCCAGTCCGGAGCCTACTGAGACGGTCCCCAGTCCGGAGCCTCCTGAGACGGCCCCCAGTCCGGAGCCTCCTGAGACGCTCCCCAGTCCGGAGCCTCCTGAGACGCTCCCCAGTCCGGAGCCTCCAGCGACGCTCCCCTGTCCGGAGCCTCCAGCGACGCTCCCCAGTCCGGAGCCTCCAGCGACGCTCTCCAGCCCGGAGCCTCCTGCAACGCTCTCCAGCCCGGAGCCTCCAGCGACGACCTGCAGCCCGGAGCCTCCAGCGACGGCCTGCAGCCCAGAGCCTCCAGCAAACACTACTCAAAATATAATAATATTATATTTTGAGTAGTGTTTGTTTCTCTCTGCATTACGGTTTGTTGTTTTGTCGATTCAGTTATTTATGTATTGCAAAGTTTCACGGATTTAATAAAATGTGGAACTACAACCACGCTGCACTTTGGTCTGCTCCTTTCGACTGCCGTGATAGGGGGGATGTAGGTAGCACACATGAGGACATTTTTCTCTGTTGAGATCATTTCCTTGTTCATTTCTAGCCAGATGTAAAATGTTCCTATTTTGACTAATTTAATAGAGTGGCTTAGGTCTGCTCTATACCAAATTAGCATACCCCCTGAGTCTCTTTCCTGTTTCACACCTGGTAGTTTGGTGGATGGGACTACCAGCTCAGTGAGTCAGTCTCCTTTATACCATGTTTCTTGTAGGATGACAATGTCTGTATTTCCAATTTCTTTGAAGTCTGGGTTCCTTATCTTTAGGCCAAAGGCAGGTGACCTCAGACCTTGTATATTCCAGGATGAGATAGTAAAAGCTTTGTTTTCCATAGTGTCTAGTGTTGTTTTTGTGTGGTTTAGGCCTGGACCATCACAGTAGGTGTGAGCAGAGCATGTTGAGCATCTGATACATACCTCTCAGATCGCAGGATGGGGCTTGGGCAGGTGAAAATGTGAGGTTTGGGCCTATTGCTCTGTTCACGGCCTGGGCATGTCCTGCTGTCATGTTAAGGTCCTTGCTGCAGGGGCGGGGGGCATGGGGAGGGAAGAAGGGGCATGTGTCTGATATGGGGGGCCTATATAGGGTGTGGCCAGTGTTTGCTGGGGTGGTCTTAGCTGGTTGGGGTGTTGCCGGTGATGCTGTGGTCTGGGTGTAGGGCCTCTTGGCGTGGGTTCTCTCGGGGAAGATCATTCAGGAGGGGCTTTTTCAGGTCTGGGAGGGTGTCTCTTTGGTCTGTGTGGGGTGTCCGTTGCTCTGTTGCTCCTGTGTGAGGTGCTGGGGCTACAGTTGAGGGTAACGTCGTTCAGGGTCCTGGCAAAAGTTGGGATTGCTGCCTTGTAGAGGTGGACCTGTTCGTAAAGGCTGTTCAAGTGCTGTGGCCACCCTTTCTTGCTGGGCCCTGAGGTAATTTGTGCCCGTGTGAATTATGTGGCTGGGGGACTCTAGGGCATGCCTAGTGTTCTGGCACCAGAGTTTAGCCACTTTGTGGTTGGGAAAAAGTTTATCCTCTTGAATGTATTTGCCATTTGAGTCAATGAGGAGCACAATCTCTGGCTTTTGTGTCCTCAGTTGATGTGTGGGGGTAGTCAAGAGAGCTGACAGGGGGGCTGTTAGAAGGGGGTGGGGTCTGTTGGGTAGGTGGGTCCTGAGTTCTCTCCAGTTCAGGTGTTGGTCCGGGTATGAGGTTGGCTGTTCTTCTGGCTTCGCTGGGGGACTGTCCTGCTCTCTGTCACACCTCAGCTTTGTCACCTCCTCTTTCACTGCCTCTTTAAGTTCTCTCACCTCAGTCCGTAGAGCAGCCAGCTCTGACAGACAGCCGTCCATTTCCACCTTCTGCCCTCAGGGGGGGGGGGGGGGGGGGGGGGGGGGGTTGTTGTGCTGGTCTATTTTGTGGGTTTGTTCTGTCTGGATTATGTGGACTAGCTCTCTGAGCTCCATGTCTCTCTCCAGCTCTGTAAATGTATCCCTCTCAATGATGGATGAACAGTGCAGTTGTGGGACCTGGGTGTGTTCAGTGCTGGGGGGGTTACTATCCTTGTCTGCAGGACAGTTTGAAGATGTGTGATAAGACATCACAGAGAGAGAGCTTTATCTGCTGTGCTATCTCTTTGATCATGTAAAAGTCCTGCTGGAACTGCATGAGGATGCCCTGGACCATTACTGTCCTAGACTTGTACACGTTGACAGAGGTTGTTTCCATTTCCTCAATGTCTAGTATTCTGAGTTTCCACCCTGGGCCAATACCATCTGCCTTCATATAGGGGTAGTATGCTCTTATAGCACTGTGCCATGCCAGGGGATGGTCTGCGTGTGAAATTAAGTTACTTACGTTCCCCTCTTTGTAGCAATCAGCAAATAGTGTCTCTGGATTGTCCTTGATTGAGGAGCTTTTTTTAAAAACGTATTCCGTGCAGTGATATTTTTAATATCCATGGGGTACTGTTTTGTAAACCTCTGGGGGGCTTCATGGGGGCTTCAAAGTCCTTGTGGGGGGGGTTGTGAAATTCTCCTGCCATTGTTAGGCTCAAGAATATTCACACCTCTCACTTCACACTTCAGTGCTAATTGAAGTTGCAGCCAGGTCCGTTCTGTCCTAGCAGCTTGGTAGCTTAGTAGCCTTATTTATTGAGCTCTATTCAACAAAATGACCTAGAGATTGTCTTTTACTTTTTGGCTTCAGAAGTAGGTTCAGACTGAACATTACTCACTCAGTTTTTTTGTTGGATGGTTTTTCCAGGTTCCACTGTGTTTCATCTGCAGGTTCTGGTTTGTTAGAAGTTTTTTCTTGATAGTACTACTTTTTCGTACCTTTTTATGTACCTAAAGAGTAGTACATGATCAATGCACTGTCCACGGTCCTGAACTGAAAGTGCATTACTCTTAATACTGCCTCTCTCTCTCTCATCCTCCTTCCCTCTCTCTCTCTCTCATCTTCCTTCACTCTCTCTCTCTCTCTCTCTCTCTCTCTCATCCTCCTTCCCCCTCTCTGTCTCTCATCCTTCTTCCCTCTCTCTCATCCTTCTTCCCTCTCTCTCATCCTCCTACCCTCTCTCGCTCTCTCGCTCCCTCCAGGGTAGAGAGACTGAGTTCTGTCACCTCTTAGAACAAGAGATGAAAGCTTCTCAAGGCCCTGTTCTTCTTACATAGAAAAAGCTGTCCGACACCCGGAGATATCCTATTCTCTCTCTCTCCCTCTTTCTCTCTCTCACACACACATGCACACACATACACACAAAACGTTGTGTATCACTTATCAGTGTAACAAAAATCATGTCACGCCACTGTAGATACACACCGCTCACTTTGCTTTTCTTTAATCTCAACTTTTTCTTCAATTATGCAATCACCTTTACAAATCCCACGCTTCCCACACAGCACAAGTCTTTGAAAGACTGCCTTATCCATGTGATCACTGTCTGATTTGTCCATATGTTTTATTGTCTGTGTACAGTACAGAAGTAACCTCTGAATCCCTTTTCACATCCACATGTTATGTTCTAAAGTATATGTATGTCTTTGATGTATCTCTCCAACATACTGGCTTTGCCCAATGCCCAACACCAACGGGTGTTGGGCATTTATAAATGTGTCAGTTATTCTGTGCTCTGGCACACTCAGACGAGAGTGTGAGTAGATAGCCAAAGCAAATTTACCAGCTACGTCTATCAACAGTTGTCGCAGTGACATCATTAACATTCTATTGAAATGGTTACTTGCATAATGGAGTCTTTTCTTAAGACATGTAGCTAGCTAGCTAGCTAGCTAAACAATGAACCATAATCTCAACTCATGACGTTACAACCCTGCATGAATCTGTAGGTAGCTAACCAACCAGGTTCAATGTTAGCTAGCTAACATTAGGCTATAACTAGCAAAGCAAATGGCTCTGAGATACGGATAATATTACTACACAGATCATACATGTAATGTTAGCTAGCTGATCTAACAACAGCAGTCAAGCACCCAAGCTAACTGGCTAACGTTGGCTAGCTTGCTAGCTACTTCCAGACACAAATGAGAGAACAGCTCACTCTGACCATTTTACTCGCCCTAGCAGAGCTGGTTAGGCTGTTTTTATGTTATCCAGACCATTGGTGACTGCAACTGTGCTGCTGGCAACAATGTAATTATGCTTTTTTGCCAACCTTTACTGACAGCGGCCATAATCTGGGCATAACCTGGCCATAATCCGGCCATAATTTACAGTTAGCTAACCAACCAGGTTCAATGTTTGCTAGCTAACATTAGGCTATAACTAGCAAAGCAAATGGCTCTGAGATACGAATAATATTATTACACAGATCATACACGTAATGTTAGCTAGCGAGCTTTAACTTGAAACTACTTTCTAACTAAATTAGAAACGTGCAATATCTGAAAATGTAGCTAGCTAGACTATCTTACCCATATACATGGGTGGATGCTTCTCCCTCTCTTTCACGGATGCCATGGTTGCCCTTAGATTGAAGATGTAATCCGCAGACAGGTGTTTTCTCCATCTCCTTAGCTATCATACTCTATTTCCAACGATTTCAAAACTCGGTCCTGCAGAAAGTGGAGAGCAACACTTACGCAGTTCTACTACACAATATATTTTTTAAAAAGCAGCGTTAGACAGGATTACCTAGATATACTGACCAGCTCAAATAGACAGAAGTGTGCTACATGGTAGACCAATCCGAACTCATCTCTCGACATGTCCAGACCACTCATTATCTCAGCCAATCATGGCTAGTGGGAAGGTTGCTGCTTTTTCTGTGGCTAAACCAACTAGGCTCGTAATTTAACAATTACATTCATATTTACAGATAGTAAACACGTTTGTTATTAAGGCACATGAAAGTTCACATGTTCCAGAAGGCATTTCTGCCAAAAAAGCATTTTGATAAATAAATAAAAGTTTACGTTCAAATGACTCTCCTGTTAAGTGATGACGCGTGACATACGCCTAGTTTCCTGAAACGAGTCACATATGTGACTTAGCTGCAATTTTTGGTGAGCACTTTTTGCTCGTGTTGGTTACTTTCAGAACTACTGTCTAAAAATATACAAAAGTACCGGAGAATCACTTTAATAGTGTTGGTCTGGGCCTGATTCTATTTCCAGGCAGTATGTACTGCCCTCTTGTCACAATCCCTTTTCACATCCACATGTTATGTTCTAAAGTATATGTATGTCTTTGATGTATCTCTCCAACATACTGGCTTTGAATGATGAAAAGGACACAGTATCATCATTTTATTCCACCCCCAAAGTGTGTACACAATACTGTACACCTGAGTGTTTGTGTTTCTCATGATATAGCAATGAAATAATCTGTTCAGACACTAATCACGCCTGCCAAGGCATTCTACAGAACCAGCCAAAGAGAGATGCTGTTCCAATAACAAGCATTGACAAGACTTTTGGCACTGTCTCCGTAGTCAACAAACAACGGCACAGAGGGAGTAAGAGAAAAAGACAGCACATTTCCTCACACACCTGTTAGGTCAGACTGCATGAGAAGATGTCTCTACCATGTCCGAGATCTGAGCTAGACTTTGTATTTATGATCATACAGTACTCAGTTAGCACATAACGTTCTGAGAACAACATGTTTCTTAGAGCTTGGTGAGAGTGCGGTTGTCCTATGACTATTTTGAATACAACCTTCCCACATAGTTCTGGGAATGGTCCAAGATACCCAGCTAGCCCATAATGTTCTGAGAACCATATGTTTCTTAGGTGGGAATTTCAGTACTTCAGCATAACATTTCCTACTGGTTTCCTCATGGTTCTATTAAAGTAATGTTTCGAGAACGTTAAGAATCAACATTCGTCTGTGGGAACTTCAGCAATCAGTATAAAGTTATCTGCATGGTTCTATTTAAAGTCATGTTCATTAGTAACGTTCAAAGAACATTCTAAGAATGTTATTTAAAAACATACATTCTGTTCTCAGCATCAACAAAACTCTCTCTATCCTCTATCTTGTTAAGTGTGTTCAGGTGTGTTGGCTGCGCCCACTAATTGGCCACACCGGATCTTAATGTGCTTGTTTCCTATGGTATTTCCTTGTTGTTTCCCATAGTCTGTTTGAATAGACAAAAATGAACAGCTTTGTATGAATTAAAAAAACATGGCCTGCTAGTTCAAACCTGGTGGTGCAGTGGACTGATTCCATTACTAGAGAACAAAAGATCATAGGTTTGAATCTCACTGAAGCCATGCCCCCCAAAAAATACTGTTTGTTTGATTAATTCCTTAGCAACTTAAAGTTCCATGTGTCCTATCTGTGCTTGGAGTTCGAAACAGTTAACCTAAGCTAGCAGAGTTATTACATGTCTTATTGAAACATGTTCTCAGAACGTTATTAAGTTACCTTAAAATAACCTATCATTTATATTCTCAGAACATTAATTAAACCTCCCAGGAAAACGTTCAGGGAGCAATATTAAAATGTTTTTAGCACCTCCCCATGCAACCTAAAAATGTATGTTCCCAGGACAAGCGAAATCTTCCCTTCCGGTCAGGAAACTTATGGCTTTGTTTCCAGAACCACTTCCAAGGATCAAATGTTGTCACAACGTCCACAGAAGGTGGCGCTCCTCCCCGGTCGGGCGGCGCTCGGCGGTCGTCGTTGCCGGCCTACTAGCTGCCACCGATCGATGTTTCAGTGTCTGTTGGTTATGTCTGTATTTGTACACACCTGTTCCTTGTTAGTAATTAGTAGGGGTGTATTTAGTTTGTCGGTTTGTTATTTGGGATTTGTGCGGGATTGTTTTCATGTAACGTTGTACGTAGTCAGGATTGTTTTTGTATTGTTCGGTTTTCACAACGCATTTTGGATAGGCATTAGGGTTGCCGGGCTGAGCCCCGTGTATTGGATTTTGGAGCTGTTCTCCTTCAGTTCTGTGGATTATTTTTACCCTGCCTTGTCGTTGTGATTCCTTTGGACTTTATTAAATACGTCTCTTATACGGATCTCAGTCTCCTGCGTTTGACTCACCAGTCTCCTGCTATTTTTAACAACGTGACAAATGTGCTATCTGGGTATCATCTCTCCAGACACAGACTAATTAAAGACACGATCCAGAACTTTGGCAACTAGTAACTTAAGTATTTTTTAAATCTTTCACTTTTGGCTGGATGTGTCAATGTGTAGTCCTACATTCATAATCTATGAGCAGAAATACCTCAATAAGCCTCAAAATTCCTAGTTTGAAAGTGACTGTTTACAGGAAGCTGTGTGCCACCATGTTCCCTACATTTTCCCACATGTGGGCAAGTCCCCTAGCAATTCGAGTTCCAGCCACTCGCCATTTGAGTGACAGCTAGCACACACAGGAGAGCAAGAGAGAGAGCAATGATGTGGTGCATATATCTGCACATATGTGACCGACCAACTCTTTAGTCTTATGTAGCAAAATTTGAAATGTAGTTTTTTACATTGGATAAAGTAGAGACTCAGAGCTAGAACATTGTATATCATACACTACAGTTGAGGAACAATGGGAAAGTAATTCTGCTTTGAAAGTTGATAAACTTATAAACTCACTTTTGAGAAAATGGCCTTTAAATGTTTTGGTTGATACGAGAGTCCTGTCCTAACAACAGCAGTCAAGCACCCAAGCTAACTGGCTAACGTTGGCTAGCTTGCTAGCTACTTCCAAACACAAATGAGGGAACAACTCACTTTGACAATTTTACTCGCCCTTACAGAGCTGCTAAGGCTGTTTTTATGTTATCCAGAGCGTTGGAGACTGCAACTGTGCTGCTGGCAACAATTTAACTATGCTTTTTTGCCAACGTTTACTGACACCAGCCATATTCAACGGGTGTTGGGCATTCATAAATGTGTCAGTTATTCTGTGCTCTGGCACACTCAGACGAGAGTGTGAGTAGATAGCCAGAGCAAATTTACCAGCTACGTCTATCAACAGTTGTCGCAGTGACATCATTAACATTCTATTGAAATGGTTACTTGCATAATGGAGTCTTTTCTTAAGACATGTAGCTAGCTAGCTAGCTAAACAATGAACCATAATCTCAACTCATGACGTTACAACCCTGCATGAATCTGTAGGTAGCTAACCAACCAGGTTCAATGTTAGCTAGCTAACATTAGGCTATAACTAGCAAAGCAAATGGCTCTGAGATACGGATAATATTACTACACAGATCATACATGTAATGTTAGCTAGCTGATCTAACAACAGCAGTCAAGCACCCAAGCTAACTGGCTAACGTTGGCTAGCTTGCTAGCTACTTCCAGACACAAATGAGAGAACAGCTCACTCTGACCATTTTACTCGCCCTAGCAGAGCTGGTTAGGCTGTTTTTATGTTATCCAGACCATTGGTGACTGCAACTGTGCTGCTGGCAACAATGTAATTATGCTTTTTTGCCAACCTTTACTGACAGCGGCCATAATCTGGGCATAACCTGGCCATAATCCGGCCATAATTTACAGTTAGCTAACCAACCAGGTTCAATGTTTGCTAGCTAACATTAGGCTATAACTAGCAAAGCAAATGGCTCTGAGATACGAATAATATTATTACACAGATCATACACGTAATGTTAGCTAGCGAGCTTTAACTTGAAACTACTTTCTAACTAAATTAGAAACGTGCAATATCTGAAAATGTAGCTAGCTAGACTATCTTACCCATATACATGGGTGGATGCTTCTCCCTCTCTTTCACGGATGCCATGGTTGCCCTTAGATTGAAGATGTAATCCGCAGACAGGTGTTTTCTCCATCTCCTTAGCTATCATACTCTATTTCCAACGATTTCAAAACTCGGTCCTGCAGAAAGTGGAGAGCAACACTTACGCAGTTCTACTACACAATATATTTTTTAAAAAGCAGCGTTAGACAGGATTACCTAGATATACTGACCAGCTCAAATAGACAGAAGTGTGCTACATGGTAGACCAATCCGAACTCATCTCTCGACATGTCCAGACCACTCATTATCTCAGCCAATCATGGCTAGTGGGAAGGTTGCTGCTTTTTCTGTGGCTAAACCAACTAGGCTCGTAATTTAACAATTACATTCATATTTACAGATAGTAAACACGTTTGTTATTAAGGCACATGAAAGTTCACATGTTCCAGAAGGCATTTCTGCCAAAAAAGCATTTTGATAAATAAATAAAAGTTTACGTTCAAATGACTCTCCTGTTAAGTGATGACGCGTGACATACGCCTAGTTTCCTGAAACGAGTCACATATGTGACTTAGCTGCAATTTTTGGTGAGCACTTTTTGCTCGTGTTGGTTACTTTCAGAACTACTGTCTAAAAATATACAAAAGTACCGGAGAATCACTTTAATAGTGTTGGTCTGGGCCTGATTCTATTTCCAGGCAGTATGTACTGCCCTCTTGTCACATGCTCAAGCTTGGGTGGGTCTATCACTTCACTGTGATCTACTGTTCTACAGTTCTATAGCTGCACCATCGAGAGCATCCTGACCGGTTGCATCACCACCTGGTATGGAAACTGATCGGCATCAGACCATAAGGCGCTACAGAGGGTAGTGCATACGGCCAGTACATCACTGGGGCCAAGCTTCCTGCCATCCAGGACCTAAATAATAGGCGGTGTAGAGGCAAGCCCATAAAATTGTCAGAGACTCCAGTCACCCATGTCATTGACTGTTTTCTCTGCTACCGCACGGCAAGTGGTACCAGAGCGCCAAGTCGAGGACAAAAAGGCTCCTTAACAGCTTTTACCCCCAAGCCATAAGACTGCTGAATAATTAATCAAATGCCCACTGGACTATTTGACCCCCTCCTCCATTTGTTTTGTACACTGCTGCTACTCACTGTTTATTATCTATGCATTGTCACTTCACCCCAACCTTCATGTACAAATTACCTCAACTAGCCTGTAACCCCACAAACTGACTCGGTACCGGTACCCCCTGTATATAGCCTCGTTATTGTTATTTTATTGTGTTATTTTTTATTTATTTTTATTTTAGTATATTTGGTGAATATTTTCTTAACTCTTCCTGAACTACACTGTTGGTTAAGGGCTTGTAAGTAAGCATTTCACTATAAGGTTTACACTTGATGTATTCGGCGCATGTGAAAAATAAAGTTTGATTTGAACACTCATCATTTACCACCCTCCAGACACTGACAACGTAGACCTACAATACAGATATACCATCTTAGATAAAATGAGAAACAGAAAATAAAACAGACCAACTTCTTCCACAGAGGGGTCCCACGGAGGGAGAGGGGGGGGTGTTAGCAGCAATACCTCAATTAGGATCTCAATAAGGCCAACACCACAGGGAATAGGAGTGAACCACAAGCATCTAAAAATGCTGCGATGAATCATTTTCCTTCCTGAACTCTACGTTGTTTCTACATCTCCCTTGACACTGCAGGGACTTCCTCAGAGGGTTGCTTCATTGCGGTGCATTGCACACAGGGCTAGGTTGAAGGCATTCTCTTATAGGACACTTCAGTGACTGTCTGCTTAGCTATGCCATGTTGACCCCGGGTAGAGATGCAATGTTGAGGGAGGAGAGAACAATAGCACAGTCACAGCTGCATTAATTGCACTTGTCTAACTCATAAATCACCTCTCATACAAACACACATATACACATAGAAATACCCATTTGTACACACATTCTCATCCACACCCTCTACCAAACACACACCAGCAGACAATGGAAATGCTGAAAGGGCCTGCCAACTCCGATAGCTTTCACATAATCCCTGTAGGATCCAACATCCATCCTGCCACTGATAGGAATGCAATATAATCAGAATCAAAAGGGGGGACGAAACATTTGTGAAATAACCACTTATCATGATGTATCACACACACACGCAAAGCAAGTATAGGGTGGGAAAGTGGGGCGAGTTTAATCTGTTTTGGTGTTTTCATTAAACATAGAGGCCAGGATCAATAGGGAAAGAGCAGTGAGTAGCAAAAAGAGAAAACATGACTAACAACAGCAACGTAGGCCTCACTCATACTCACTTCACAAACGAGTGCCCTCTGCCACTTACTCACCCAGGATTTCAAAATTATCTACAAACTCATTCGTCCCCACTCATCTTTTACTCGTCTTTTTCATTTCACTAAGATACACTTTGTTCCAGAAACACTTTACTGCTCTTCAAATGAAACCCAAACATTTTAGTAGAATATCCTCTAGCTTATTGTATCGGAGCAGTCTGCTGCCTCAAACCCACACAGAATACACAAAGTCCAGTGAGTTGGATGGGGACTCATTGCTTCCCCCTCCCTCTTCTTCACAGGTGCTGCAAGGGGCTAGTGCTTCATTAGAACATCATTGACATCTGGATTGTTAAATGGGTACAATCATTTAGCTTGAAGAGCTGCATAGAAAATGGCACATTAACATGTAGTAAAACTCGTCCCAGTAATCATTAATTAGCTTGCCCTTTCACAAAGGGGAGCCAGGCCTGTGTTCTAGGGGAGATATACTAATTGTCTAGGAGCGGTAAAAAAGGCTTTTTAATATACTAGAGCTGGAGATGGAGCTCTTCTGTTGTAGTGGAATCATAACATACAATATGAGAAGCATAAAAGTACATTATGGAAATAGTTGTGATACTCATCATTAGGGCCAGGAGCTTTTCCTGATCACATGACCTGACCAAAACAAACTCAAAAGATGGTAATAGATGTCATAATTGTTGTGTTGTAAAACAACTCTAATGATTCAGCCAAGTTTGAAAGTAGTACTTTGGGAAGGCAGGCATCAGAATTACTTATTTTCCCAGCTTACTGTCTGGCAGATGCACTGACAGGAGGCCCATCTTGGTATTTGATAGAGCGGCTGTCTGTTTGCACAAACGTGAATTTTCGGATGGGTACCTCAATCTGGACAGATAGATAGAGGGATGAATTTAACGTCTAGACAAATGAATCACACAGAAACAGGAGAGAGAGGTATCACCTTTAGTTTTAATCAATCCAGAGGCCATTCTGAAACCAGTAAGGGATGGACATCTATGGATCTGACTGATGGGAAAGGAGGGGATGGGGATATGGAGGGGAATAGGGATAGGGAGGGGATTGGGATGGGGGGGGCAAGTCAGGAGTTATGCCATGTAGCCGATTACTATTCCATCTGGAACTCAGCAGCTCATGTCATTGAAGTGAAGTTTAGTGTATCCGTATACTACAATCCCTATACTACTATTCCATTTTTTTAAATTATGTCATAACAATGTTATTTCAACTAGTTTGTGGTTGTAATGATGTTATTTCAAACAATTTTCTCCACTGGGATACTATACTTATCTACCCCAACCATTAGTTCTGATAATAGACCTGAACTATACTGTGTGTTTGGGTTTTGTGGCTCAGTGTTAGTGTAATAATCTGCAGTTATTATGGTCCTTCTGAAAGAGAAATAAATAGATCCAAAATGGGGATTAAAACAAGATATCAGAAGTTATGCTCACCAACAATTACATGTAATGTAGGTTCAGAATTAAACTAATGACATAAGGAGTGTGAAACCCTGCATGTAGTCTACAGGTTTAAACTAGACATTCAAATCAGTTGAGTGAATCAACAAAATAACAAAATAATGTGACAAACAGTAAGGAGGAGACGTTGGTGTTGCTTTCTATTAATAAAGAGATAACGAAAGAAAATACAAGTAAAAAAGTAAAGGAGATTTAAAAAAAAAAAAAAAAATAGGAAAAAGGAAAAGAAATTAAGAAAAATGCTAAATAATATCTGGAGCTCAGCTATAAAATGATGTCATGTCATTGACAGGGAGGTGTGTGAGAGAGGCATGTGTCTCATAGGGAAGACTGTGCAGTATGTACACATTTAATTCTGATGGATCAACAGGAATTAAGCCAGGCTTGGGCTTTGTTTTCACTAACATGCATGTTGGTCTCTGGAGAACAAAAATGTAACTCAAAAAGAAGGACAGACTAAAGAAATATGTACAAAAATACAGAATACTTTACAAAATGTTGTCTCACGTATTCCAAACCAGTCTTTCTGCTCTACTTATTTACAACTTTGATAGCTTTGAACACTATTCTCATAGAATCTATAATTGCTTAACATCAGAAAAGCCGAGAGCTTCATGTGGACGCAAAACAAATTTATATTTTTTATGACTATTTTACAGATTTTAAGAGTTTTCAGGGCATGACTAGAAAAAAGCAACCACATCATATAGAATAGTATAAGGAAATCATGATTTTAAAAGAGAGCTGCGCATGATAACGAAATGAAACACAGTGCATTCAGAAAGTATTCAGACCCCTTCACTTTTTCAAGATTTTGTTACGTTACAGCCTTATTCCAAAATTGATTCAATTGTTTTTTCCCTCATCAATCTACACACAATACCCCATAATGACAAAGCAAAAACAGGTTTGGCAGCAATTACAGCCTTGAGTCTTCTTGGGTATGACTTGGCACACCTGTATTTCGGGAGTTTCTCAAATTTTTCTCTGCAGATCCTCTCAAGTTCTGTCAGGTTGGATGAGGAGCGTTGCTGCACAGCTATTTTCAGGTCTCTACAGAGATGTTAGATCGGGTTCAAGTCCGGGCTCTGACTGGGCCACTCAAGGACATTCAGAGACTTGTCCCGAAGCCATTCCTGCTTTGTCTTGGCTGTGTGCTTAGGGTTGTTGTCCTGTTGAAAGGTGAACCTTCGCCCCAGTCTGAGGTCCTGAGCAAGGATCTCTCTGTACTTTGCTCAATCCTGACTAGTCTCCCAGACCCTGCTGCTGAAAAACATCCCCCACAGCATGATGCTGCCACCACCATGCTTCACCGAAGGGATGGTATTGGCCAGGTGATGAGCGGTGCTTGGTTTCCTCTAGACGTGATGCTTGGCACTCAGGCCAAAGAGTCTAATCTTGTTTTCATCAGAGCAGACAATCTTGTTTCTCATGGTCTGAGAAGCCTTTAGGTGCCTTTTGGCAAACTCCAAGCGGGCTGTCAAGTGCCTTTTACTGAGGAGTGGCTTCCTTCTGGCCACTAGCATTAAGGCCTGATTGCTGGAGTGCTGCAGAGATGGTTGTCCTTCTGGAAGGTTCTCCCATTTCCACAGAGGAACTCTGTAGCTCTGTCAGAGTGACCATCGGGTTATTGGTCACATCCCCGACCAAGGCCCTTCTCCCCCGATTGCTCAGTTTGGCCGGGCAGCCAGCTCTAGGAAGAGTCTTGGTGGTTCCAAACTTCTTCCATTCAAGAATGATGGAAGCCACTGTGTTCTTGGGGACCTTCAATGCTGCAGACATTTTTTGTTACCCTTCCCCAGATCTGTGCCACGACACAATCCTGTCTCGGAGCTCTATGGACAATTCCCTCGACCTCATGTTTTTTCTCTGACATGCATTGTCAACCGTGGGACCTTATATAGACAACAGTGTGCTTTTCCAAATCATGTCCAATCAATTGAATTTACCACAGGTGGACTCCAATCAAGTTGTAGAAACATCTCAAGAATGATCAATGGAAACAGGATGTACCTGAGCTCAATTTCGAGTCTCATAGCAAAGGGTCTGAATGCTTCTGTAAATAAGGTATTTCTGTTTTTTATTTGTAATACATTTGCAAAAATGTCTAAAAACCTATTTTTGCTTTGTCGTCATGGGATATTGTGTGTAGATTGAAGTGGGAAAAATTGAATTGAATTCATTTGAAAAATAAGGAAGTGAAGGGGTCTGAATACTTTCTGAATGCACTGTTAGCTTTTCTTTAATTAAAGACAAGGGAACAGACATCTAAACGAATTAAAGTGACATTCAAGTTCACAAATTCCCACATATCCAATGTGGTGTCATGGCAATTCCCACCCCCCACCTCATTTATGATCATCAACTATTACAACAGTTACCATGGAAACAACACTTGCTGGAATGTTCCATCTTGTTGTCATGGCGAGGTACAGTGCCAAGCAGTTCCGGTAAAAAGCACCCCTTACTCCCTTCTTACTCTGAAGGCATTCGGGTGAGTTAGAGTTACTCATTTGTCCACAAAAAAAATCAAGCCCTCTATACAATGTTTTTTGTAGCATTCTCGTTCAATCTCTCCATGTAATTCCGGAGCTCTTGCGAGTCCCCCAGCTCGATGTCCGGACATACCCACTTAATGTCGGTGGTCTGTCCGAGTGCCAGCGGGCTTAGAACTGGGCATCCATTACTGGACTTGATGTTGGCGAAGGTGGTAAATTTGACCCTCTTCCTCTTGGTGGTGGGTGAGTTGAGTGACTCGTTCCTGCCTCCCGGGCAGCCTCCCTGGGCACTACCCTTCAGAACACCGCCGTTCAGCAACTGGCTGCCTTCTTCCAGGGTGCTGCCCAGCTCGTCCTGCTGCTGCTGCAGACACAGGCCCTCCTCCTGGCCAAGCCACACCCAGTCGTGGGCATGGGGCATGGCCTCGGGGGCCTCCAGGGGCAGCTCTTTATGGCGGTACTTGAGGGCGTAGGAGATGCAGTTGATGAGGAAGACCAGGATGGCCAGGCAGAAGACCCCCAGCAGTGCGTACATACCGATCTCCAGGTCAGTGAGGCTGCGGCGTGATGACAACAGATCCTCGTCCGTGCTGCGGCCCCGCGGCAGCTCTTCCTGGGCAGGGAACTCAGAGAATCCGCCAGGGACTCTTCCGTCGGCCGACAGCCTGTCCCCGTTGGGCCTCACTGGGATAGGGGTCTTGACTGTCGTGGCCCCCCGGTTCATGATCCCAGCCTCAATGTCAGAGATGGAGCCTCCGTAGTAGGGCGGGTCTGGTCGTGTTTTGCCTCCAGGGTGGCTGTATGGCTCCTCAGAGCGGCCAAACCTAACGCAGACATTTCCCACCCCGGCTGCCAGAATGGTGCGTCGCTTTGTTTTCTGGCAGATCTCTGATGATGTCATCTCCACACGCACCAGTAACCCCTGACCTTCGCCGTTTGCCACGATGACCGGCCACTTCCACTCCGCGCTGCGCCGTACCGACACCACCTGCTCGTCCAATGAGGTGGCTGTGAGCACAAATTGGGTGGGGTCGTAGTGGTCCAGAGGGGTCATGGAGCCGTCGCTGAATTGGAGCCAGGCACTGATGAGGGACTCCTGAGGACACACAAACACACATGAATACACATGCACACACAAAGACATCGGAGTTCTTCTATCATAAGGGTAAACTCCAAATAAATCTGTCTTAGTAGTGCCTCAACAAAACCAATCTCCACCCACATGTCTACTCTAAAACACCAACTCCCCATGGGACACATAACTGCTGCAGGTATAAAAGGAAAGCATGCTTCCCTGTCATAATATAAAAGTGCTACTATGTTACTACACAGTAGAAAATGGTATGAGCAGGAGTCTAATCTTTTCATCTTCATCAAGAGAGAAAAAGAAAGAATGAGTGAGTGTAGAAGTAAAGAGAGAGAGAGAGAGAGAACCCCTGCAGATGTAAATATATGTTTTAATAGCCAGTTTTAAAAGCAGAGGAGAACTTCAGATGAGAAGAAGGACTCTGCAGCTGTTCCTCTGAAAATATGTCATAGTTTCAGAAAAAGACATCTCCATTGAGATTAGATCAAAACTTTGACATTAGAAACACATCATATTCACTATAAAGGATCAAATGGCAGCAAATGTGACTCCACCTATTCCAGCTGAGAAAGTTGCAGTTTAGCTTTATAGATTGCTCATATATCTCATATAATTCCCATATATAATTTCTATCTATGGGTGAACATATTATATATTTGGTGCATTAGGTTGCTGAGGCATGTGTGTGTGGTAACCTGTTTGAGTTTCTGCATGACTTCCTGTGTGGTAGCAGTGGCGACTATGGCCCTGTTACTCCCTGGGCTGAGCTGGAGGGACAGAGAGAGGCCAGAGACCAGCTGCACTCCCAGCTCTGTCACGCTCACTTTCTCATCCAGAACCCTGACCATCCGCTCAGCCAGGATCAAGTCAGACAGAGGTGACATCACCTGCAACATCATACACACACATTAGTATACAAACAGACCCCCCCCCCCCCCCCCCCCCCCACACACACACACACACACACACACACACACACACACACACACACACACACACACACACACACACACACGCGCGCGCTTGTATTGGTTCACATCACCCGGGACGCGCGAAGACGTCAACATGACAAGCTTATATTGGCACTCAAGAAAGAACATAATTGACCTCCTTAGAGGAAACACCATGACCCAAGCTCTTTATTACTGTTCAGTGCTTATATGACCCAAAACAAGATGATGCATGTACTGTACCCTCAATTGCATCTGCGATCGCCAGCCACACTCTCAAAGACGCACACACACAAACTCCACCTGCGTCTGTCTGACTGGCAGTTCCCTGCCTCCCGGGGCTGCTGGAGATGTAAGCATGTAAATGTGTGTGATGTGTGATGAGAAGGGAATCACTCCCATCTGCTCCTATTAGGCCTGAGTCTCCTCTCCACCCTTCTCCTCTTCTCCACCACCAGCCCCTACACAGACCCACGCCTCCACCCTGCCATAATGTACTGTCAGCACTGATCACTGCCTCATCTGTACAGCAATGGTTCCCAATCTGTGGGGCGCACCCCCGGGGTTGGGGGGGTGCAAGGGCCCCCCCAACAAAAAAAGATATGTTTTTAAAGGATTATTCTTGATAGTTGTAATAGTAGAATGCACAAGGTGCAATTTTGAAATTAGGTAGGGCATCATCAGTTTCTCTTGTCATGTTAGTCATTGCATACCTTAAAGAGCCATTAATAACTTGTCAGAAATGTACAGATCAACAAGCCCATGTCAACTAACGTTTTTTTATTTAGGTTTTTTAGCCCATGGATATTGTTGTACTTTTTTGGTCACTCAAATATCACATGTATACACATTAGACATGGCAAAATGTATAGAATTGCAAGAAAATTAGCTTTAAAACTGCAAAAGATTTTTTGCACCCCATGACAAAATGTGTAGAATTGCAGGAAATAAGCTGTATACCTGCAAAATTCTCTCCACCAACAAGAAGGGTGTGATCAGTTTGTGTCATGAACAGTTCTTATACCCATAGAAATAGACGTGGTGCATGTTGGTCCCCAATGCTGGAAGGGGGGCCCATAGTGAAACACTTTGGGAACCCATGCTGTACAGGACCACAGGCTGGGCCAACACACTTCCCATCCACAACACCGTACTGTTAGAGTTGCACGGTTGCATGCTTGCCACATAGATAAACCAGCCGTGTAGATCTGTGTACTGTGACACCTCTAGGGCTGGGTCATACGTCAACATATGCTGTCATGATCATATAGGTAGAGTTACCTTGTTGTTATCTTGATGTTACCTTGGTGCGTTTAGGTCTATTTAGGACAATTTTATTATCTAAGTGGGTACATTGTGTCACTGGTCAGATTAAGCCAAAAGCTTTATCCTAAAATCCAGCAGAACACATACCACCACATTCTCATCCAATGTCCTTTAATCTACTCTAGAATAAAGTGAAATAAAATAATCATTAAATAAAAGTAACTAACAAAGTAAAGAGGGGGACATTATTTAAAAGGGAGACTTTGGGATTTTGGCAATGAGGCCCTTTATCTATTTCCCCTGAGTCAGATGATACCATTTGTATGTCTCTGTGTCCATTATGAAGGAAATTAGAGGTACTTTCATGAGCCAATGGTAACTTTCGTTAGTGTCTATGGGTACCTGCTGGCATGCTACGACTTCCAGTCATTGTGCTAACGTTAGTTAGCATTGTCTCGCAAAACTACCTGTAACTTCCTCAATATCCTCAAGATTATCTCAATATCAAACAATTTGTGGATAACGATTAAGTTATATACTGTGTGTGGAAAACTGAAAACTAGCCGTTATTGGCAGAGACATTTGAAACTCTCTTTCTTTTTGGTTTTAAAACTAATTTACCACCTGGGGGTGTCACCAGGCAGGCCAAAACTCCATCCCACCAAAACAGGCTGAAATTTCAGGCGGTCTTTTCAATAGCTCTTACACCAGTGGAGGCTCCTCAGAGGAGGAAAGGGAGGACAATCCTCCTCAGTGAATTTCATAAAAATAAAAATTGTAAAACATTATAAAAGTGATCATTTTTAGATAAAACTATACTAAATACAGTACCAGTCAAAAGTTTGGACACATCTACTCATTCAAGGGTTTTTCTTTACTTTTACTATTCTCTACATTGTAAAATAATAGTGAAGACATCAAAACAATGAAATAACACATATGGAATCATGTAGTAACCAAAAAATTGTATACCACCCCTACCTTGTCACAACACAACTCAAATGCGTTAAGAAGAAAATACATTCCACAAATTAACTTTTAACAAGGCACACCTGTTAATTAAAATGTATTCCAGGTGACTACCTCAATGTAGAAAATAGTAAAAATAAAGAAAAACCCTTGAATGAGTAGATGTGTCCAAACTTTTGACTGGAATTGTAAATTAATTTATTAATACACACTGTTTTGCGATGAAAGTCTACAGTAGCCTCAACAGCACTCTGTAGGGTAGCACCATGGTGTGGCCGGAGGACAGCTAGCTTCCATCATCCTCTTGATACATTGACTTCAATACAAAACCAAGGAGGCTCATGGTTCTCAACCCCTTCCGTAGACTTAAACAGTAACTATGACAACTTCCGGAGGATGTCCTCCAACCTATCAGAGCTCTTGCTGCATGAACTGACGTGTTGTCCACCCAATCAAAGGATCAGAAAATGAATATAGTACTGAAAGCATAAGCTACAGCTAGCTATCACTGCAGTGCATAATATGTGGTGAGATAGAGAGAGACAGAGAGATTGTATTTGTTTTGCACTTTCAGTTTCACTTACTTAGCAAATGCAGCTATCTAATTTAGCCTACTCAAACACCTTGCTCAAACAGAGGGATGCTGTGTTAATTATGAGTATCCAACACAACACTGAAACTCTTCCAAGTCAAGGTAAGCTTTTGGTTATACTAATTTATTGCCACCGGGGCCTGCCAGTGTAACTGCTAAACTGCTAACTGAGTATACACTGTAACGTTATTGCATGATTGTAGCGGGTTTACTAACACGCTAGTTCTATTAGCAATGTTGACTATGATGTTACTTTAGCTAATATGGTGACAATGATGTAGGCAGTGTGGAGCAATTGATATGATATGGTTTGACTTGGAATGTTTTTTTTTGATTGGTCATAAACAGCTGATGAGTTGTATTGAAGTCCACAAACATTAGGGAAAAAGTGAGAGGAGGAGAGCGCATAGATGTGAGAAAGAATATAACGTGGCTGCTATGAATGTGAATTGTGTTTAGCGTGACCCGAGGTGTATTCATTCTGCCGATTCTGTTGAAAAACGGTCTGTCAATGTCTGTCACCTCAACATTTTCTCTCGACCTGTGTGCACCTACGGTGTAATCTTTCATTCATAGGCTACGTTGTAGCAACCTCATGAGTGTCATGTAGTAGCCTAAACCTATCGATGTTACATTGAACCGGGTGAATGGAATATGAATGACAGTCATCCAATATGCTGTAATAGAAATAAAGCCATGCTCATTCAAAAAATATATTGCCGTCCCTCATCTTAAACAGCATTGACCACCACTGTCATACACTAAAAGGGCATTATCGTAATGTTCACAATTTCACAGTATTATTCCAACCTCAGTGTGCAAATATATATTAAACACAGGTAAATCATGTTTTACTGCACTGGGCCTTTAATTGCATCTGTTGGTGACGTTGTAAAAACATGAATAACAAAACATTGAACCATTCAATGCTGCATTTGAAGCTTTCAGTAAGCTTTTCCCTGCCGTAGTTACTAATGGAAGTGTTAGGGCTTGGGAAAAGCAGTGATTGTGCCTTTTAAAGCTAATAACCGGTTTGTCTGAGGTAGAGTGATTTATCAATTTAGCGGCAGCGCGAACCGCACTGCAGGCAGAGATGTATCTGACACATGAAATGGCTGGATTTTTGGTTACTGTGGAGACCCAGGGCAATCTGCTCCCCTTTCATCAGAATTCCCTTTGATAGTTTGATTCCAAGACCCTCCATGCCAATTGCAGTGATTGCTCTGCTTTTTATCTGAATTTAATTCCAGACAATTGAAGACCCTCTTGTTTGTAGATGGATCTAAAATCACTCCAGTGAACAAAGAGGCAATTTTGCTATCAAATAAAACTTCACAGCTTCTCTAACAGCATTGTCAATACTCCTTTGAGGCTGCTGCATGTGGGTTTCTCTGAGTGCCAGTGTGTGTGCACTTCAGGGGGGAGAGGAAAACATTGATGAAGAGAGACCGAAAAGCATAGTGTTTTCTGTTTTGTGTGTTTCTATGCATGTGAGTGATCAGCATAAGGAGGGGAGGATTAAAACATTACATTTGTTTACTTTGTGTGTGTGTGTGTGTGTGTGTGGTGTGTGTGTGTGTGTGTGTGTGTGTGTGTGTGTGTGTGTGTGTGTGTGTGTGTGTGTGTAATAAGCCACCTATAATAGCAGGGCAGGGACATGATGGCTTCGTAGCAGAGTGAATGATCACAGGGTAAACAGCTTTGACATCATAAAGTGCCTCTCCACTGTTATTGAGTCATAGTTATTCTCAAACCATCCTAAAGAGCACACACAAATAGAGGGACAATACAGTGCAACCATTGATATAATTTCCATCTATTTCCCAATAGATATCTTTGCTGCGTGTTTCTGTCTGTGGGCCGGGGTCTCCAATGGAAATGAGAAATGGTTCTCAACTGACCAACCTGGGTAACGTAAAGGTAATAGGGTACTGGACACCAACAACAATAAGGAGAGGATATGTATGTCCATGGATCAGGCCTTGGAAGAGCTGTTGTGTTGTTGGGGAAAACCTTGATCGATTGTATTTTACACCGTAAGTGGGCACCCCTCAACGCCCTCCAGAGGAGCCTGCTGTTAGTAATGATCTACATGGGATGGGGGGGTGTCTGGTGGTGTGTGTGAGCCTACACGCCCTCTGAGACTTAGCAGCCTTTATTGGGCGTGTTGCAGGCTCACGTTGCTTTGTCAGTCCCTGATTGGCTAAGTGTTTGTGCTGTGCCGAGATCGATTCGGTAACCTTTTTTAAAAGCCCCACTCACAAAGAGCCTCCGTTTTCTTTGTGTTTTTCCAAACGTTCCTTTTGCACTACCCATTCTCTATTATTTTGTCCAAGCAGGCACTCTTTATCTCTTACTCTCGCTTCATCATAAGGTTTCTCTCTGTTCCTAGCTCTCTCACACACACTGAAGCTCTCATTACCACTCTTTCACCCCACGATCTCTGTCTCTCCCACTTTCGATCACACTCTCGCCATTTCACTCACACTCAAACGTTCAGACTGCTGTGTCACTCTTTAATCACTTCTCTCTCTCTCTCTCTCTCCCTTCATCTCCCTCTCTCTCACACCTGTAGTTTGGCTGTGCCAGTGTTGAGGCCAATCAGGACCTGTCCCTCCAGTAGATAGGCCACACGTTGGTCCTCCACCCTCAGTAAATCCTGGACCAGGTCAGTCACGTCCACCTGCCAATCACTGCCCAGCAAGAAGTCCTGTTGGCCATTTCCGTCAACTCCCAGGGCCACAAAGTGTGTGAGGACACGCACCGTGGTGCTCTGGTACTGGGGGACACAGCCACTCTCTGTCCTCTCACTGTCACTTTCATCACCATCATCCGCACTCACCCTCTCATACCTGGAGAAAATAAGAAGGGAAAAAAACAGCTTGGAAAGAAGCAGAATAAAAGGAGCATTTAAGTAGGAAAATGTAGAGCAAATCAACAGTTTACTGCAGTTAACACAGACATATTTGGACGTGGGTATTCGTCAACTCCGAAGCACAGATATAATTATCTCAATGCAACCTAATTTCTGGCTAAAAATATGGTCACATGCAAGGTGAAACTGTTTGATATTTGAGAAAGTCTGTATTTTACAGTACATATCAAATAGCTCTCTACGCTGTTCTATTCTATTCCTGTATGGATTGACGCTGGTAGAGACGAGAAGCAGGTGCAGGGAGTGAACATTTAATAGCAACGGACATGGAAAAGGACAGGACAGCTTCTGGACATGAACACATAACGACAATAATGCTGACACAGGGAACAAACGGGGGAGAAGACAGTTATAGACGGGGCAAACAACAAAGGGAAGGAGTCCAGGTGAGTCCAATGAGCGCTGATGCGCGTAATGATGGTGACAGGTGTGCGTAATGAAGGGCAGCCTGGCGCCCTCGAGCGCCAGAGAGGGAGAGCGGAAGCAGACATGACAATTCCTCCATTACTCTAAATTCACTGTCTCTATCTTCTCCTCCATTTTATTCCATTGTTTGAATTAAACAAGGGATTGAAACCTTGTTACTTTTCCTACTAGCACTGTCTTTGCTGATAACTACTTTATTGAGGGAAAATATACTAACTACAACTGCATACAGTTTGTTGTTGTCTCCCCTAGCTTTCTTAACCTCTCTGGGCTAGGTGGGACGTTTGCGTCCCACCCTAGTCAACAGCCAGTGGAATCGCGTGGCGCGAAATACAAATACCTCAAAAATGCTATAACTTCAACTTCTCAAACATATGACTATTTTACACCATTTTAAAGACAAGACTCTCGTTAATCTAACTACATTGTCCGATTTCAAAAAGGCTTTACAGCGAAAGCAAAACATTAGATTATGTCAGGAGAGTACCCTGCCAAAAATAATCACACAGCCATTTTCAAAGCAAGCATATATGTCACAAAAACCAAAACCACAGCTAAATGCAGCACTAACCTTTGATGATCTTCATCAGATGACACTCCTAGGACATTATGTTATACAATACATGCATGTTTTGTTCAATCAAGTTCATATTTATATCAAAAAACAGATTTTTACATTAGCATGTGATGTTCAGAACTAGCATACCCACCGAAAACGTCCGGTGAATTTACTAAATTACTCATGATAAACGTTGACAAAATACATAACAATTATTTGAAGAATTATAGATACAGAACTCCTTTGTGCAATCGAGGTGTCTGATTTTAAAATAGCTTTTCGGTGAAAGCACATTTTGCAATATTCTGAGTAGATAGCCCAGCCATCACGGCTAGCTATTTTGACACCCACCAAGTTTAGCCCTGACCAAACTCCGATTTACTATTAGAAAAGTTTGATTACCTTTGGTGTTCTTCGTCAGAATGCACTCCCAGGACTGCTACTTCAATAACAAATGTTGGTTTGGTTCAAAATAATCCATAGTTATATCCAAATAGCGGCGTTTTGTTCGTGCGTTCAAGACACTATCCAAGGGTGACGAAGGGGTACGCGCCCGACGCGTTTCGTGACCAAAAAAATCTAAATATTCCATTACCGTACTTCGAAGCATGTCAACCGCTGTTTAAAATCCATTTTTATGCCATTTTTCTCATAAAAAAGCGATAATATTCCGACCGGGAAAGTGTGTTTATGTACAAAGAGAGAGAAAATAAAAGCATGGGATCCCCTCGTGCACGAGCCTGAGTCTCATAGTACTCTGACCGGCCACTATCCAAACGCGCTAATGTTTTTCAGCCAGGGCCTGCAAAGCCACGATTCAGCTTTTTGCCGCCTTCTGAGAGCCCATGGGAGCCGTAGGAAGTGTCACGTAACAGCAGAGATCCCCTGTATTGGATAGAGATAATCAAGAAGGCCAAGAAATGGTCAGACAGGGTACTTCCTGTACAGAATCTTCTCAGGTTTTGGCCTGCCAAATGTGTTCTGTTATACTCACAGACACCATTCAAACAGTTTTAGAAACTTTGGAGTGTTTTCTATCCAAAGCTAATAATTATATGCATATTCTAGTTTCTGGGCAGGAGTAATAATCAGATTAAATCGGGTACGTTTTTATCCGGCCGTGAAAATACTGCCCCCTAGTCATAACAGGTTAGAAGCATGTCAAACGCTGTTTAAAATCAATGTTTATGCTATTGTTCTCGTAAAATATCGATAATATTCCAACCGGACAACGATGTATTCATTCAAAGGCTGAAAGAAAAAAATTGAGAAGTCTCGTGAACGCGCATCTCAGTCTCACTGTCCCCAGGCTGACCACTTACAAACTCTGCTGCTGTACTTTGCCCAGAGACAGCAGACACCCCATTCCCCTTTCTGGCGGCTTTAGAGAGCCAATGGAAGCCTTAGAAAGTGTCACGTTACAGCACTGATGCTGTATTTTTGATAGAAATGCAACAGAAGGACAACAAATTGTCAGACAGGGCACTTCCTGTATGGAATCTTCTCAGGTTTTGGCCAGCCATATGAGTTCTGTGGTATACTCACAGACACCATTCAAACAGTTTTAGAAACTTTAGAGTGTTTTCTATCCAAATCTACTAATTATATACATATTATCGTTTCTGGGCAAGAGTAGTAAGCAGTTTAAATCGGGTACGTTTTTTATCCGGCCGTGAAAATACTGCCCCCTAGCCCCAACAGGTTAAGATGAATGCACTAATTGTAATTCACTCATGATAAGAGTGCCTGCTAAATTACTAAAATATAAATGTAAAATCTATAGGGACCCAGTGTTTTTCATCTACTATGATTAGACCCATTCAGCAGCAGTAGGATGAGGTAAAGTACAGATCAGGGAGAGGTAACCCTGTTCAGCCCAGTGATAGAGAGCGTGGCTCAGGGAATCTAACCTCCTGTAAACAGTGGAGCACTGTGACAGACAGTCAACAAAGAGGCTATTACCCTGACGCCACTCAACTCTCCATTCTCTCTAAACTCTTTACCTCCCATTCTCTCGCTCTACTCCTACAATGTGTTTTGTCATTCAAGTCTCTTTCTCGCTTTTCACTGAATTCATTCTCTTTCACTGAATTCAAACACCTTTCTCTCGCTCTTTCTCTACTCCCACCCTCCCTTCCTTTTTGTGCCCTGGGCTAGGTCAGGTGGCCGGGGGAAGTGTGATACTGACAGCTTCCATTAGGTTAATGAGGTGTGGCCATCCAGGCAGAAAAACAGGCTGACAGGTTAACATGCTGGACCTGCCCGGGCTCTCCATGCCTCCCCCCTCCACCCCATTCACCAGCGTGACGACACTTACATGGCAGCCTAACTCAGGTGACATTAGCGGCGGGCAGCAAAAAATAAAAAAGAAGTGGGCGAGGCATGTTCTCACGGATGGCATTCAGGCCAGATAAGGTCTGGTCGTGTAATAAGCTCGCTTCCAGAAGCACAATATGACTCGACTGGCTCTCTCAGCTCTCCTACCCACTGGACAAAACCACTCAGGGGCAGATGTGTTAGAGTGCCACCTGGTGGCCTGGCTACTGAAAAATCTACAGAACACATGCCTCAACCTAAAAAACATATGCATCAAGCTAGGATGTCATATTTTCTAGAAAAACGGTTCTTTCTATAACAAGGAGAGAAAATGAAATACAGACTCCAACTCTAGTCTTTGCCCTCTTTCTTCCTTGTTCAGACATGCCTTTGCCACCAATCAATCTCGCCCTCACAACAAACAGGAACAAGGTTGACTGCCTTTGTAAGAACTTTTACAGAATGTTGTGGAGGTGAGGACAGAATTGTCAGACATGTTAGTCTTGCGTCTGGCTGACAGAAAGTGAGTCACAGAGAGAATTGACTGAGAGTCACAACAGTAATTGAAAGTCATATTCTTAAGCCTCTCACAACCCCTCGAAGAGAGCATCTGAGTCACTGGCGTCACCTGGGTATCCAGAGAACAGCGGTGGCCATAGAGAGGGAGCGTAATACCGGACAGGTGTAGGCATCATGATTAAGACATTAGCATCATCACAGTTATTCTAAACCTCCAGATGAGGATGGACTTATATGTGGGCAGACTGGTGCATTAGGTTCCAAGGCTACTTAGAAAATAAGTGGTAAATATATGAGAGGTGATGGTAAAACCACTTTAATTAACATGATGTTTGAAGATGATCCTTGAATCTTAGTTTTTTACTCTGCACTACAATTATTATGAACATCTGTTTCCCAAGCAGTATGAACCAGGTAACACATCTCACTGTCTGGTAAAACCACATACCTCTTGCCGGTCGCCACCGGGACCCTCCAGCCCTTGATCTGGCTGAGCTCGGGGTCAGCAACGTCGATGACCAGGGGGAGGCGGGGCATCCACACACTCATCTCCAGCTGGGCGCTCAGGTAGCTGTAGGTGAAGTTGAGCACCGTCCTCATCCTCCCCCTCGTCTCCTTCCCATTCACAAACACATAGTCACAACGATCCGACACCTGGGGGGGAGAAGGAGGAGAAATAGGGAAAATAATTATTAAGAGAAAGAGCAACTAAGAGCAACAAAAGCAACTAAGTTTGACATTTAGGCTAATGCTTTATGAAAGAATACGATGCAACATTTTCTATTATTTTAAGGGCCAAGAGTTATAAATTATTTCTATGCAAATATTAGTCATGCAAGTTTGTATGGCTAGAGGAAGAAAATGTTTTTATGTTTATATCCTTCAAAAGAAAATCAGCCATTTCCAAAGATTTTAAATCTCTCCCTCTGCTCTGTAATGATTTTGATGACAGACTTGGCATTCTTTGACCATACCCTTGAAGTCTCCATTCAAGTGTGTGTGTGTGTGTGTGTGTGTGTGTGTGTGTGTGTGTGTGTGTGTGTGTGTGTGTGTGTGTGTGTGTGTGTGTGCGCGCATGCAGCCAGATCGTTCAAGATTGACTTTGAAATTGGATGTCTAGGGCAACAGTGAGCGCCATCAATTAGGCTTGGGTTTTGCTAGTGCATTGTGGACAGGGATGGTGGACTGGCGTAATCTCATGACTCCCGTGACTCTGGATCCGAAGATCGTGTTTTCAATCCCAGAGGAAGACCATTTATTTTTTTGCCTATCCCAAACCTTTACCCTTAACTTAACCATTTGTTATGAATGCCTAAACTTTGTTTTAACCCTATCCAAACCTTAACCCTTAACTTGAAAACATTTTGAAGTTTGACGTTTGGATATATGGATCGATGCGGAGCAGGAGGATCAACCCAGGGTGTAAAATAAACTTCTAAATGTTACGTTTGGAGAAACGTGGGTGGGAGTAACATCAGAATCTGAAGTGAAATTGGTAAAAACGGGATATATTGTTGGTGTGTGTGTGTGCATACTGACAAGGCCAGTGTGGAGAAATGGGCTTAAAAGTATTAACAGATAGAGCAGAGAAAGACACAAATCCCAAATGCCAATCAAAAACAAAACCCTAACTTCAAGCCACTTCACGATTGGCTGAATCCGCCCCGTCTCCTCCAATCAGCTCCAAAGCCACTCACATACAGTGCCTGCAGAAGTATTCCCAACCCCTTTTCCACATTTCATTGTGTTACAGCCTGAATTTAAAATAGATTAAATTGACATTTTGTGTCACTGGCCTACACACAATACCCCATTATGTCAAAGTGGAATTATGTTTTCAAAATTGTTACAAATTAATAAAAAATGAAAAGCTGAAATGTCTTGAGCCAATAAGTATTCAACCACTTTGTTATGGCAAGCCTAAATAAGTTTAGGACAACAAATGTGCTTAACAAGTCACATAGTAAGTTGCATGAACTCACTCTGTGTGCAATAATAGTGTCTAACATCCTATATAAATCCGCATATAAATCTGTCAGGATTTTTTGCATTGGATGCTTCTCAATCCACAGCATCCACGTGTTGCACTTCCACATCTGCTGAAAGGTGACAGAGCTAGTGCGGTGTTTGTCAGACCATGAGAGATCTTCTCACAAAATCGTCTACAGCGTCCAAATCGTTTGGCCTATAAACGAATTACCCCTTTATGGGAAGATCAGACTCTCACAAACACGATGGTGTTCTCCATTTTGCTATATGACCCTACAAGCGGCTTTGGACTCGTCTGAAGTAGATACACCCTATCTTCCAATTTCTTTCTGTAGTCTCCAAACGATGTGGGCTACACACTAATATGACCCCTCTGTGTAAACTCCCACGAACACATACATCTTGGTTGTTTAGGATGCCCACAGGCCTCACAAGACTCACCTGAAGGTCCCCCATTACCAGTTTAAAAAATGAATGGAAGTACAGTGCATTTGGAAAGATTTCAGACCTCTTGACCTTTTCCACATTTTGCTATGTTACAGACTTATTCTAAAATTGATTCAATTGTTTTTTCCCTCATCAATCTACACACAGTACCCCATAATTACAAAGCAAAAACAGTGTTTTTTATTCAGACGCGACGCATGGCATTTAGGCCAAAGAGTTCAATCTTGGTTCCATCAGACCAGATTCTTGTTTCGCATCGTCTGAGAAGCCTTTAGGTGCCTTTTGGCAAACTTAAAATGGGCTGTCATGTGCTTTTTACTAAGGAGTGGCTTCGGTCTGGCCACTCTACCTTAAAGGCCTGATTGGTGGAGTGCTGCAGAGATGGTTGTCCTTCTGGAAGGTTCTCCCATCTCCACAGAGAAACCATCTGTTGTTCCGTGTAGTGAATCTGTTATTCAATATGTTTATATGGGCTAATAGCAGTAAGGCCAAATATAATTGTTCATCAAAAAAAAAAATTATACTTCGAAGGGTCTTAAAATTCTAAATCAAATAGCAAAAATTATCCTTGGTATGACAGCCTTAAAACAACTCCATATGGCTTAGTAGACCCCCCCCCCCCCCCCCCCCGTTTAGACTGTTTAATGCCAGAAATAAAGAGTTAAATAATGTACACGTCAAAAAAAAGGTTTCTTATATCGTTCAGGTATAGGACAGACAATTCAGTACAAACTTCTTTCGATTTCTTGGGGGGGACTATCTTTTGTTCTATTTAGTGAACCTGTTATTCAATGCTTTTGTATGGGCTAATAGCAGTAAGGCAAAATACACTTCTTCAAATAATTTTTTTATATATATTTATTGATACTTCAATGGGTCCTAAAATTCTAAATCAAATAAACAAGACTTCCTTAAAACAATTCCATAAAGCTTTGTAGACAGTGCTTGGACTGTAATGGGTTAACAGACTTTTTGAATGACAATAAGGACAATAACCTAAAACACAAGGCCAAATCTTCACTGGAGTTGCTTACCAAGAAGACCGTGAATGTTACAGAGTGGCCTTGAAGCATTTTGACAATAATAATGGGAAATGTTGCACAATCCAGGTATGGAAATCTCTTAGAGACTTACCCAGAAAGACACAGCCGTAATCACTGTCAAAGGGTGAATGGTATTTCATTTTCAATACATTTGCTAACATTTCTAAAAACATGTTTTCACATTGTCATTGTGGGGGATTGTGTGTAGATGGGTGAGAGAAAAAAACTATTTAATAAATGTTTAATTTAGGCTGTAACACAAAAACATTTGGAATAAGTCAAGGGGTATGAATTCTTCCTGAAGGCACCGTATGTGGCCACTGAACCACAGATGGACCAATGCCATCTTAGGGTTAAATCACTTGATCAGGCATGTCTTCTTTCACAGAAGCCTTGGAGGACAGATTTTGTTTTAGTGTCTCCATATTCAACAGCTTGCCAAAGCCTTTCATTTATAATAACAACCATTTTCCATTCATCTGAAGCTTTGGATGGAGTGATAATGAACATGGGCATCACTGTTTACCTCAGCATATGCCCACAGTTTGGATGTGCAATTAGTCTTTTATAAAACTAGTCAAAAGCAGACTATCATCACTCTTCGCTGGACGTGTCTTGGCAGTTTTGTATACAAATTATTTCAGACCACCCACTCGTCATAGCACCAATCTGACAGTTTAGGCTTCTCTGTCAGCTCAACCTCTCTCTCTTCTCTTGCTCTCCTTTACTCTCTCCTTCTTACTCTTGCTCTCTCTTCTCTCTGCTTCTCTTCTCAGTCTTGTATCTTCATTTAACTGTCATAAAAGCAGGCTGTGCCTTAGAACCTACATTAACCTGGGTGAAGCTTCTCCCTCCCTCGCACCCACCCACCCAGGTGGCGACACACATCTCTGAATACCTGGCAGCTCAAGCACAGCTCAAGCTCAACCTCAACAACATGGAACTGCTCAGGGTCTCCCTAGTGGTGCAATGGCCTAAGGCACTGCATCGTGGTGCTAGAGGCATCACTACAGACCCGGGTTCGATCCCAGGCTGTATCAGAACCTGCTGTGATCGGGAGTCGCAAAGGGCGGTGCACGATTGGCCCAGCGTTGTTCCGGTTAGGGGAGGGTTTGATCGGGGGGGCTTTAATTGGCTCATTGCGACCTAGTGACTCCTTGTGGCTGGCCAGGCGCCTGCAGGCTGACCTGGTTGTCAGGTGAACAGTGTTTCCTCAGACACATTGGTGCAGCTGAGTTAAGCGGGCGAGTGTTAAGAAGCACGGTTTGGAGGGTCATGTTTCGGAGGACGCATGACTCAATATTTGCCTCCCGAGCCTGTTGGGGAGTTGCAGCAATGAGGCAATATCAAAATTGCTGAGAAAAAGAGGGTAAAATACAAAAAAACTACAAATTTACGGAACTGCTCTTCCTCCACAGTGTCGCCCTCCCAGAGTGCAAAGAACCTCGGCATGATCCTGGACAACACCCTGCCGTTCTCTGCAAACATCAAAGCAATGACCTGCTCATGCAGGTTCATGCTCTACAACATCCGTAAAGTACGTCCCTACCTCACACAGGAAGTGCTGCAGATCCTAATCCAGGCACTTGTTCTCCCCCGGTCTGGACTACTACAACTCGCTGTTGGCTGGGCTCCCTGCTTGTGCTATCAAACCCCTGCAATTTATCCAGAAGTTCTCTCATGTCACGTCGCGATGGGGGTAAGTCTGTTTTTGCCTCTTCGTGCGGTGACGTCGATAGACCAGTCGTGGAATTAGTTGGGTTCCAAGTAGCTCTAGATAGCTAGCAGGCTGGTTAGCAGAATGGGCCTTCAGCGGACGTCGCGCCTGAGGGGCCTGTTGGAATCCTCTGGCAGATTATGTCGGTATTCCAGTCGTAGAGGATCGGCGGGGTTCCGTGCCCCGTACCGGCAGTAGAAGGGGTCCGGATATTGTAGCCCAGGAGTGGGCTTCGGTGGTAGCACAGGAGCCCTGGCCGAGCTAGCTTCAGGCTAATTGGTGCTTGCTCCGGGATGGAAATGCTAGCCAGGAGTAGTCACCCGGGATTGCGGTTAGCTAGTTGTGAAGATGCAGATGAAAATGTTCAGAGTTTGCGGTAGGAATCTGGGGATATGGGGGGGGGGGAATATATTAAAATAATAATAGGTCCGTTATGCTCTGGTTTGAGTCACGTTGTTCAAACTGGCGAGAGCTTTCCGAGCTAAAGGTTAGCTGATGACCGCTAGCAATGGTTTGCTGACTGATAGCTGGTAGTGTGACGTGAGTTGTACAAAGGGGACCAAGGCGCGGCGTGTAAAGTGCTCATATTTACTTTAATGAAAACACTAAATCAAAACAACAAAACCAACCATCAACAGTTCCGTCAAGTTACAAGGAACACAACAGAAAACAACTACCCACAAAACCCAAAGGAAAAACAGGCCGCCTAAGTATGGTTCCTAATCAGAGACAACGATAGACAGCTAGCTGCCTCTGGTTAGGAACCATACTCGGCCCAACACAAAGAAATACAACACATAGAATGCCCACCCCACACCCTGACCTAACCACATAGAGAAACAAACCCTCTCTCACAGGTCAGGGCGTGACAGGTAGGTAGCTTCAGTTGAGGGATTCCAGATCCGAAGTAAATAGAAATACTTTAGAGAAAAAAAAATAACAGACCCACGCCACATTGGGTGAGGCGGGTTGCAGGAGCGTATTTAGAAGTTGAGGTTTAGGAAAATATTTTAAAAAGATATGCGAAGAAAAAGATGTAAAAAGATATATACAAGGGACACGACAGGACAAAGACGTCTGACTGCTACGCCATCTTGGATTCAACTTGACTTGCACAGTGTAACCTTCCATTAACACCGAGACGCATTAGACTCGTAATCACCGTCTTTAAAGGTAATTTTCACATGAAAGTACGGTACATAAAGTTTGTATAATACAAACGGAAACTACCTTGACACCAGATCCGTTTTCCAATGAGAGGAAAGGGGCTCCTTAACACACTGGCATGACCTTTGACCTTTCTGAGCTATGAGACAGCCAATAGGGAAGTCACAGTCCTCAGTAACGACACTGGGTGCAATTACGGTTGGCCATGGCTGCTTTCACAATGCTCATCAGAAAAGAATGCCAGAAGTCAGGCAAAAATAGACAGGAGAGAGGGAACAGACACTCCCCAATCAACGCTGCTGGGGAGCTAATATGAGAAATGTTTAATATATCTTAACTATAATTTGGGTGGGAGGCGAGGAGAGGGGGTACAATGGACTGTTCCTAAAGCCTCTCTAATGGGGGTGCTGTGGGGAGGGCTTCTCTCCAGAGGTCAACATCGCTCAGTGGATAATTAAACCTACTGAGAGCTCTCACTCTCTAACTTTCTTTCACACAAATAACAATCTACACACACAAAATACACACATACTGTGCATAATCATACACATACACAAATGCACACCCCCACGCACACATACAGAAATCCCCCGCTCACATTATCATAAACTAAGCAATTATCAGTGTGTGCTGTTTGAGACAAAAACTGTGAGGGAAGTGGAGAGCAGAGTGCTCTCTGTCTATCTGCGGTGAATAGAATCCGCACTATAGATATAACATTATTATTATCAGCATTATCACCATTTTAATTAGCACTGGCACTGGGTCTATATCTAATTAGGGTACCTTAACCAATCTCCTTGGAAAAGATAATTAATTAAATTATCACAAACCCTCAGCATATGGTAATTCTGCCTAACAAGGTTAGAGTATGGTGTTACTCAATATACATACGTACATGTTCACACCAAATTTGGGTTTAAATAGTATTTACAGGTAGGCCGGGTTGCACTTTTTCCATTAATTATAACAAGCAAGCTTAATCAAGCACAGATAGGTTCAAATACTATATTAAATGATTTCAAATACTCAAAAGTCGAGTACACACAACCACATGTTGTTTATTCTGTGTTGTACTAAAGGGCACAGCTTCCATTCATCAAAGCCACTCTACAGGTGTCAGATCTTAATATGACCCATTTCATCACAGGCGGAAAATAATCCTGCAGCAGGAGGATTTGAATAAATATTTAAAATGTATAATTGCCGCCAGGGGGCAGCTGGAAGCGGTGTTTGTAGATTATACAATGCAGTACCTAC
Organism: Salmo salar; assembly: GCF_965601325.2. Taxonomy (NCBI): domain Eukaryota; kingdom Metazoa; phylum Chordata; class Actinopteri; order Salmoniformes; family Salmonidae; genus Salmo; species Salmo salar. Next base: position 93,168,793 of record NC_138301.1, read on the forward strand.
TTTAAGAGGCTATGGTGTGAGGAAGGCTCTGCAAAGCAACCGACCTCATACATCATGTATTCTCATGGCTTGTCAAAGCATTGTGACCTGCTGTAGGGCAGTGGTCTGAGCAGCACACTTCATCTCTGAGCATCAGGAGTTTGCGCCCAGCGCTGGGCTATTGTTTTGACACTTTGTATGAATGGAAACTTATCTTGGTGTAGCATACCTTTATTATTTAACCAATGCAAAGGCTGCTCCCCTGCCTGCCTCCAAAAAGCACCTACCCTAGTAGGTAGCACTTTTCCAGTAGGTCACTGCCATTTGAGATGGGATTTGTAGGCAGCACTTTTCCAGTAGGTCACTGTCATTTGAGATGGGATTTGTAGGCAGCACTTTTCCAGTAGGTCACTGTCATTTGAGATGGGATTTGTAGGCAGCACTTTTCCAGTAGGTTACTGTCATTTGAGATGGGATTTGTAGGCAGCACTTTTCCAGTAGGTTACTGTCATTTGAGATGGGATCTGTAGGCAGCACTTTTCCAGTAGGTTACTGCCATTTGAGATGGGATTTGTAGGCAGCACTTTTCCAGTAGGTCACTGTCATTTGAGATGGGATTTGTAGGCAGCACTTTTCCAGTAGGTTACTGTCATTTGAGATGGGATTTGTAGGCAGCACTTTTCCAGTAGGTTACTGTCATTTGAGATGGGATCTGTAGGCAGCACTTTTCCAGTAGGTTACTGCCATTTGAGATGGGATTTGTAAGCAGCACTTTTCCAGTAGGTTACTGCCATTTGAGATGGGATTTGTAGGCAGCACTTTTCCAGTAGGTTACTGCCATTTGAGATGGGATTTGTAAGCAGCACTTTTCCAGTAGGTTACTGCCATTTGAGATGGGATTTGTAGGCAGCACTTTTCCAGTAGGTTACTGCCATTTGAGATGGGATTTGTAGGCAGCATCACATGATAACACGTTCACATTCCGCCAAAAGCGAGACGATTGTAGCCACATTGTAGCCCCTGTAGTAGAATGAGCAACTATTTCAGTAAACAACTATCCCAAATTGGAAATATCTGACACAAACAATAAGTAAGCAAGTAACAGAATCAATCTCCTCAGTGCCTGTTAATGAAGGAAGTTGACACCGACCAGAAGAATTATCCAACATTATAGGCTCCTCGTCTCGCATATGGCTTGGTCTGCTGCTCTATCTTTGTGGACATTATCGGTAAGCTTGCATGCATGATATCATAAAGGCAAAAATGATTTTATTGCTTTAAGCAATTTACTGACTGTTTAAGAATGATTAAGGGGCTCCCGAGTGGCACAGCGGTCTAAGGCACTGCATCTCAGTGCTAGAGGCATCACTACAGACCCTGGTTCAATTCCAGGCTGCAACACAACCGGCCGTGATTGGGAGTCCCATAGGGCGGTGCACAATTGGCCCAGCGTGGTCCGGGTTAAGGTTAAGCCCAGGGTAGGCCGTCATTGTAAATAAGAATTTGTTCTTAAAAACCTGTTGGGGCTACAGGTTAGCAATGAACCCCGAGACGGGATTGCTAACAAGGCTGGAAATTCAAACCATCAAAAATCTAATAATTTCAATTTCTCAAAAAATCAACTATTTTACACAATTTAAAAGATAAACATCTCCTTAATCTAACCACATTGTTCGATTTTCAAAGAGGCTTTACGGCAAAAGCATAAAGTTAGATTATGTTAGGACAGTACATAGCCACAAAAGTACAAACATCCATTTTCAATTCAAGGTCAGGCGTCACCAAAAGCAGAAACCAGCTAAAATTATGCACTAACCTTTGGCAATCTCCATCAGATGACACTCCTTGGACATTATGTTATACAATACATGCATTTTTTGTTCCATCAAGTTCATATTTATATCCAAAAACAGCATTTTACAGTAGCGGTGAAATTCAGATTTTTTTCTTCTCTGAAATGCTTCCGGTGAACAACGTTACAATTTACAAAATTACTATTCGAAAACATTGGTAAATTATAATAGTGTCATTCAAATAATTATATTTTAACATTTCGTAAATGCTACTGTATTGCCAGATTTCAAAATAACTTTACTGGGAAATCACAAGTTGCAATAAACCGGGTGCTGTGCTAAGAACAATAGGCTAGGCTATATAGGTTAGCATCATCTTGTAACCATCTAATTTCAATAATACTATCGTCAATAATCCCTTACCTTTGATTATCTTCATCCATTGGCACTTCCAGGAATCCCAGGTCCACTACAAATGTGGTTTCTTTAGACAAAGTTCATAATTGATGTCCAAATAACTCCAAGTTGTTCCATGTTGTTAGCGCTTCGGTGGCTACTCAAAAGTAGCGCGGGCGGGTGGGAAGTCACGGCAAAAAGTTTTAAAAATAATCTATTTACGTTCGTTCAAACATGTCAAACGTTGTTTAGCATCAATCTTTAGAGCCATTTTTAACGTGAAACATCAGTAATGTTTCAACCCGACCAATCCTGTGTCTTGAAAAACGTATTTGAAAATTGTCTCGCGTCACATGATTGAGCAGGTGCAGGCAATAATGGAAGTGACGACATCCCAGGGAGGTCAACTTCCCTTCCTTGTCATCCGGTCTCTGTTGATCATAGACGCTTCAAACAACTTTATAAAGATCGCTGACATCTAGTGGAAGCCGTAGGAGTTGCGAAATGAATCCTTTCTCACTGTGGTATCTATTAAACAATGATTCAAAAAAATAGTACGGCCACAAAATTCTTTTTTTCTCTCAGGTTTTCTCAGGTTTTTGCCTGCCATATGAGTTTTGCTATACTTACAGACACCATTCAAACAGTTTTAGAAAATTCAGAGTGTTTTCTATCCAAATCTGGTAATAATATGCATATCCTAGCTTCTGAGTTGGTGTAGGTGGCAGTTAAAAATGGGCACATATTCTTTTCAAAATTCTCAATACTGCCCCCTAGCCCCAACAGGTTATTAACTGACTTGCCTAGTTAAATATAAAATAAATGAAAATTAATAGCCAGAATAGTGGTGTTTCACTATGAAGCTAATATTGCATTAGAGCTGCTGTTTTTTTCTCCAAATGAATAGGCTTGCATTGTGATTAATTCATACAACTATCACACCCCTGCATATTATTAAATGACACAATGTTCAATTACTCATAGGAAACTAGGCGTATGTCACACGACAAAACTTCACAGGAGAGGCATTTGAATGTAAACAAAATGCCTTGGCAGAAATGCCTTCTTGAACATGTGAACTTTCATGTGTCTTAATAACAAACTTGTATGACATCTGTAAATACAAATACAATTGTTAAATTACAAGCCTAGTTGGTTTAGCCACAGAAAAAGTCAGGAACAATCCCACTAACCATGATTGGCTGAGATAATGGCTGGACTGGACATGCCAAGAGACGAGTTTGGATTGGTCTGCCATGTAGCACGCCTCTGTCTATAACATAAACTGCTCAGTATGTGTAGGCAATCCTTTCTAACATAGCTTTTTTGAAATATACTGTATCACGAAGAACTGGAAAAAAGTGTTGCTAATCCTCGCCACTTTCTGGAGGACCGAGTTTTGAAATCAGTGGAAGGCCCAGTGGAAGCAGATTATGATAGCAAAGGAGATGGAGAAAATTCTGCATTTGATTGCAAATATGTGGGGGAGTCGAAAAAAGAACACACAGAAGGCTGTTGCATAAAACACCTGTCTCCGCATCACGTCTTCAAACTAAGGTCAACCATGGCATGCATGACAGAGAGGTAGAAGTGTTGTGATTAAGACAGTCTAGCTAGCTACATTTTCAGATAATATAGATTTCAAATTTTGTCGCATAGTTGTTTTCATTGCAAGTTAAATTGTCCAATTAGCTAGCTAGCTAACGTAGCTGTCTGGCTTGCTAGCTAACGTTAGCTGTCTGGCTTGCTAGTATGATCTGTGTATTAATATTATTATTATTATTATTATTATTATTATTATTATTATATTATTCGTATCTCAGAGTCATTTCCATTGCTAGTTATAGCCTAATGTTAGCTAGCTAAATAATATTGAATGTAGTTGGTTAACTTCAGCTACCTGAAGATTCATGCAGGGTAGTAACGTTATAAATTGGGACCATGGTTCATTGTTTAGCTAGCTAGCTACATGTCTTAACAAAAGACTCCACTATGCAAGTAACCATTTCACTGTACAGTTTACACCTTCTGTATCCTGTGCATGTGATAAATAAACAGTGATTTTATTTGATATAGTGTGTGTTTTCCAGAGACGGTAATGTGAAGAAGAACATGACCTGCATCAAAGTCAAATTAGGATATACATTAGGCCAACGAGACAGTGTCCAAGTTCAAAAATTATCCAGTAGAATATCCTGCTTTTATTTTGCCACACTCACAACCGTAAGCTATTTTCTGTAATTAGCTTGCCATTAACTTGTAAATAAAGATCCTGTTGTGAGTTTATTTTCCCGTAATACTGAATAAAAATGAGCTGAAGTTAAGAGCTTGTCAGCTATATGATACGGTTATTATTTGACTTGGCTAGCTAGCTAACTTAACCCGCCTGCTTTTTTTTGCTCACCGACTAAGTACCCACTCCAACCTCCATGGCCTGAGTGCTGCCCCAGCCCCCAAGCCCAACCGCCCCTGCTTGGACTTGGAGTGCCCCTTGCTTTGATGGAGGCATCCTTGTGCACCTGGTAACCTGAAACAAGCTCTGTGCACCTGGTGACCCGCCCGCTTTTATCCACTCAGAGACTAAGTCCCCAACCCAACCTCCACAGCCTGAGTGCTGCCCCAACCCCTGAGTCCGGCCGCCCCTGCTTGGACTCTGAATCCCCAACCGCCTTGGGGGAAGCCTCCTCGTGCACCTGGTGACCTTTTGACTTCCACAGTAAGTCCCAACCTGACTCACAGTCCCAACAGAGGACGGGCCCGGGCGGATGGGCAACCACCACCTAGCCCCCTACCTATCCAGAGCCCAATGTCAATGTCTTATGCCTTCTACCCACCTGCCTAGGCTCTCTCACACTCTGTGTCTGGCCTCTGGCCCCTGGCCCTTCTCCGTGCACCTGGTAACCCATAAGTAAAGAAGGAGGATGGTGGAGGAAGATACCTTCTGTATCCGACAAAAGCTTGGATCGAGGGCTTACTTTCAATAGATCGTAGCGGGTGAGCTGCTCTGCTACGTATGAAACCCTGACACAGAATCAGGTTGTCTACGAGTGATTTAGCACCAGGTTACCCACAAACATGCAGTGTGCATCAGGAGAGGGGCGGCAACTCATCCGGCCACACCCTAACCTCGTCACAAACTGCTCTACTCACCATCCAAAAGAGGCAGGCTATCCCGGGCCAACCGAAGATCTGCTGCGCTACGGTATCATTACGTTTAGGGGGGATTCTGACTTAGACGCGTTCAGTCATAATCCCACAGATGGTAGCTTCGCACCATTGGCTCCAGCCAAGCAAATACACCAAATGTCTGAACCTGCAGTTCTTCTCGTACTGAGCAGGATTACTATTGCAGCAACACATTATCAGTAGGGTAAAACTAGCCTGTCTAACAACGGTCTAAACCCAGCTCACGTTCCCTATTCGTTTGTGAACAATCCAACGCTTGGTGAATTCTGCTTCACAATGATAGGAAGAGCCAACATCGAAGGATCAAAAAGTGACGTCGCTATGAACGCTTGGCAGCCACAAGCCAGTTATCATTGTGATAACTTTTCTGACACCTCTTGCTTAAAAGCCAAAAATTCAGAAGGATCGTGAGGCCCCGCTTTCACAGTCTGTATTCATCCTGAAAATCAAGAACAAGCCAACTTTTGCACTTCTGCTCCACGGGAAGTTTCTGTCCTCCCTAAGCGGAGTGGGTCGCACCTGGCTCGAAAAACGATAAGAGTAGTTCTTCTTTCCCCACTGATTCCATCAAGCCCGTTCCCTTGGCTGGGGTTTTTCTAGATAGTAGGGAGGGACAGTGGGAATCTCATTCATCCATTCACGCGCGTCACTAATTAGATCACGAGGCATTTGGCTACCTCAAAAGACTCTAAATTATGTCCCGCCGTTTACCCCCGCTTCATCCAATTTCCTCACTTTGACATGAGGGGGTCACAGTCACCCCACGGGTGATTTGAGTGCGACGGCGACAGGTGGGTACGCTCCTTTTGAATTCCATCAAGTTGACATTCAGTGATACGTTCCCAGTGGGAACCTAGGCTTCTTCTGTCCGTTTTATGGTTCCACAGCAAATCAATGGGCGTGGATAGTACTACCCAGATCAAATGTAGGCCTTCCTCCCCAGACAAGCTGGAGATACCTCTCCCCACTTCATAGGCAATGAGCCAGATCCATGCAATGCCCTATCACTGCGGGGCCAATGGGTTTAGTCTAGTGAGCGTAGAGGAGACCTCCCCACCTACAATGTGTGGGGCCGGCGAGCGCCGTAGCTGGGGAGATCTGTGAGAAGGGCCCGGCGAGCGTCCAGAGTTGCAACTGCCAACTGCCGGACCCAACCCCCCACCGGTCCGCCTTCGGCCCGCTGACAGACACGACCCCGACGAACCCCCACACGCAGCCCCTTGCGAGACCACGCACGAGAGACCGCACAACGAACTTCCAATGGTGGCGAGAGGAGGGCGACAGAGCAACTGCTCCCCCAGCCGCAGTTCGAGCCCAGCCCCGCTTCGCACCCCAGCCCGACCAACTCAGCCCTTAGAGCCAATCCTTATCCTGAGGTTACGGCTCTTTTTTTCCAACTTCCCTTATCTACATTGTTATAACATGCCACATTTTGTTCACCTTGGAGACCTGCTGCGGATATGGGTACGGCCCGGCGTGAGATTTACACCCGCTCCCCCGGATTTTCAAGGGCCAGGGAGAGCTTACCGGATGCCGCCGATACCGCGACGCTTTCCAGGTCTTGGGCCCCTCTCTAGGGGCGAACCCATTCCAGGGAGCCCTATCCTTCACAAAGAAAAGAGAACAGTCCCCGGGGCTCCCACCAGCTTCTCCAGGATCGGTCGCGTTACCGCACTGGATGCCTCGCGGCGCCGTCTCCGCCAGTCCGTGAACATTTTGAAAGTAGTTTGAGGTCAGTAGGTCACATTACCAAGGAGCTACTGAAATTAGAAAGTTTTAAAAAAATATGTAAAAACATGTTAGATGACAATGGACAAACTAAAGGGTGTGCAATGTATATGCCTGCTGATTGTACATTCTGAACCTTGTTTGAGTCCAGTAGGTCACATTACCAAGGAGCTACTGAAATTAGAAAGTTTTAAAAAAATATGTAAAAACATGTTAGATGACAATGGACAAACTAAAGGGTGTGCAATGTATATGCCTGCTGATTGTACATTCTGAACCTTGTTTGAGTCCAGTAGGTCACATGACCAAGGAGCTATTGAAATTAGAAAGTAAAAATAAATTCATGTAAGGGCAGTCAATGGACATTCTGAATCTTGTTTGAGGTCAGGAGGAGCTATTGAAATGAGAATCATTGAAAAATATTGAAAATTCAAATAAAATTGCACGAGATGAAAATGGACAAACTAAAGGGTGTGCAATGTATAGGCCCACTGAGTGTACATTCTGAACATTGTTTGAGGTTAGTAGGTCACATGACCAAGGAGCTATTGAAATTCAAAATTCATACAAAACCGTGTGAGATGAAAATGGACAAACAAAAGGGTGTGCAATATAGAAGGGCAGTCAGTGGACATTCTGAACCGTGTTTGAAGTCAGTAAGTCACATGACCAAGGAGCTATTGAAATTAGAAACATTGAAAAATTGTTTTAGGAGTAATGGTTAAAGAGCTATTGAAATTTGAAAAATGTGATTTGTCACTATGTTGACAGTCCCTAACTGCTGTTGGTGGATGTAGAGAAAACTACAGGCGAATATCCATTTAATATCCAACCTGACTCTGTCTTTACCTCAGTTGAACACATCAACAACTGCCTCCCACATAACATTGTTACCTATCGCTCCACAAAAGCCACGGCCATTGCAGAGCAAGCGAAACAAATACTTCAAGGTCTCAATACAAGTGATGTCACCAACTGGAACACTACTAGCATGCACCGCTAACTAGCTAGCCATTTCACACCAGTTACACTCACCACCCTTTGACTTCCTCCTTCTTCACAGAAACCAGGCAGAGTCCAACTGAGTGATCCAGTTCAACAGCATTAATTTAACAGTGTTGCTTTCATCCCTCTCCCTGCCCCAACCTGGGCTTGAACCAGGGACCCTCTGAACGCATCAACACCAGTCACCCTTGAAGAATAGTTAGCTACCTATCACTCCATGAAAGCCACAACCCTTGCAGAGCAAGGAAAACAACTACTTTAAGGTCTCAGAGCAAGTGACGTCACCGCACCGCTAACTAGCTAGCCGTTTCATACCGGTTACACCCACTACATGCTGCGTCCACTGCCATTGAGGCTGCCAGCTAGCTAGGACACCGGCACACAGTGTTGTTCGCCCCTGCCTGCTGAGCACTGATTTCCCACAGTTATTTTAACGTTACGGTGAGTGTAATCACTACCCAGTAGTTTTTTGGGGGGTGGTTGTCATCCAATGTGCATTACCACCACCTAACAAAAAGAAAGTGAACACAATTTTTTTACAACACGCAACAATTTATACGATTTTACTGAGTTACGGTTCATAGAAGGAAATCAGTCCATGTAAATAAATTCAATAGGTCCTAATCTATGGATTTTAAATGACTGGGCAGGAGTGCAGCCATGGGTGGGCCTGGGAAGGCATAGGCCCACCCACTGGGGAGACAGGCTCACCCACTGGGGAGCCAGGCCCAGCTAATCAGAATGAGTTTTTCCACAGAAAAGGGATTTATTTCAGACAGAAATACTCCTCAGTTTCATCAGCTGTCTGGGAGGCTGGTCTCTTCACTTGCAGGTGAAGAAGCCGGATATGGAGGTCCTGGGTTGGCATGGTTACAAGTGGTCTGAGGTTGTGATGGCAGTTGGACGTACTGCCAAATCCTCTAACACGATGTTGGAGGCATCTTATCATAGAGAAATTAACATTAAATTATCTGGCACAACTCTGTTGGATATTCCTGCAGTCAGCATGCCAATTGCACGCCCCTTCAAAACTTGAGACATCTGTGGCATTGTGTTGTGTGACAAAACGGCACATATAACAGTGGCCTTTATTGTCCTCAGCACAAGGTGCACCTTTGTAATGCTTTGCACCTTTGTCATGCTGTTTAAACAGCTTCTTGATATGCTGCAGGAGAAATGCACACTAACAGGGATGTAAACAAATTTGTGCACAAAATTTGAGAGAAATAAGCTTTTTGTATTTTTTTTCTGGGATCTTTTATTTCAGCTCATGAAACATGGGACCAACACTTTACATGTTGCGTTTATGTTTTGGTTCAGTATATTTGACAACAGGCATAACGTTTGAGGGAGCGAGAGAAAACATAATTTTGATAACAACCCCTGATCCCAATGACTTTCAGCCACTCACGAGACTCATTTGAATTGATTCATCAGGAAAATTCTCTGCGACAAAGAGTGATCAAGTTAAGATCCAACATCTGTATATGGTCTTGTGCCTATAAAGGATGAGGGACTTAAAATATATATAGAAGAGGCATTATTGTCATACTGTATGTACTGTACTTGAACTCAAGTCCTATGTTGGGTTGAAAAGGACGGGTTCCACCTGGTCTATCTCCTCAAGGTTTCCTCTAAAGGTGTTCAAGGTTTCCTCTCAAGGTTGCAGCCTGTATAGTGTACACTCACCTTGACCACCTCTTCATCGGTCGACCGACACTCTACCGACTCTGTTACATCCGTAACTGTGCCGTCTGTTCCTACGGTGACCACCTTTACTGGCACGGCAACTGTCCTCCCGGTGAGCACAGCTGTATTCAGAATCTCAGTTTCCTGAGAAAAAGAAGAGAAGAGTTCAGAGTTAAGTTCTACTGAGGAGAGCAACCACACTGACATGCAGATGCGTTGTTTACTGTGCATATTGCAATATAAGCTGCTCACATTGTCATCTAATTGGAATTAGCCTACAACTGTCATAGAATTCAATAAATGAGTCAGTATGTACAATAAATGCTTGCACATCTGCTGTACATCCTCATTTCCCTGTGAATAAAGCACCAACAATCCAGTCAAATCCCTATACAGTAGTTAAGGTTTCATTAACACCCCAGATTGCCAGTCTCTAATGATACAATACATCATGAACATTGTAATCATAGATACTGCAAATTGCTGCTTTCATTAAATGATGTGAACAGTGATGATAAGATAGTGTGATCTTGACGCTGTGACTCAGACGAAGCAGAAGAAAGATAATTAGATGAATGAATCTACTCTTAATCCCCCCGGCTCTGTGTTTGCTACCATCATGTATAGGCACACACACAAAGGCACGCACACAGACACACACACAGCTACATGCAGGCATGCACACACACACACACACACACACACACACACACACACACACACACACACACACACACACACACACACACACACACACACACACACACACCTCCCTGCCCATGAAAGTTCAGGGCTCAGGCCGGGCCAAGACAATACCAATAAGAGGAACAGACTCAGTTCATGCCCAGCAAAAGAGAATGATTGTCTATCTTAGACTTACAAGGAGGTGACTCCTCCTAGTAGGAAGCTATAAATATGTGTTTGTGTGACTTGTATGTTGTGTTATGCAGCTGCAACATCTTGTTGGGTGTAATAAATCAAGTTTGAGCTTTCCTTGGAGTCCGTCTGGATGTGTAGCAGAACTTAGAACCTAACAACAGTGCTGACAGTCTAACAAGGAGTTATCCACACTGTTTCATTTACTGTCAAAAATATCAATTTAACAAGACCTGGGAAATGGCTCCGATTAAAATGGGTGGAGGAACCACCCTCCCTAGTAAATGAAAATCTGGGGAAGACAGTCATTTAAAAAAAAATGTTTAAGGGGTGGAACAGTTTAATATTGCAGATAGATTGTAGATTCCATTAATGTAATTGTCTGCATCATTTCCAATCCCCCATATATATTTTTTGTAAATACATATATTTATATATACAGTACCAATCAAAAGTTTGGATACACCTACTTATTCAAGGGTTTTCTTTATTTGTACTATTTTCTTCATTGTAGAATAATAGTGAAGACATCAAAACTATGAAATAACACATATGAAATCATGTAGTAATCAAAAAGTGTTAAACAAATCAAAATATATTTTAGATTTTTCTAAGTTGCCACCCTTTGGCTTGATGACAGCTTTGCACACTCTTGGCATTCTCTCAACCAGCTTCATGAGGTAGCCACCTTGAATGCTTTTCCAACAGTCTTGAAGGAGTTCCCACATATGCTGAGCACTTGTTGGCTGCTTTTCCATCACTCTGCGGTCCATCTCAAACCATCTCAATTGGGTTGAGGTCGGGTGATTGTGGAGGACAGGTCATCTGATGCAGGACTGCATCACTCTCCTTCTTGGTCAAATAGCCCTTACACAGCCTGGAGGTGTGTTTTGGGTCATTGTCTTGCTCAAAAACAAATAATAGTCCCACTAAGCGCAAACCAGATGGGATGGCGTGTCACTGCAGAATGCTGTTGTACCCATGCTGGTTAAGTGTGCCTTGAACTCTAAATAAATCAAAGACAGTGTCACCAGCTAAGCACCCCCACACCATTACACCTCCATGCTTCATGCTGGAAACCACACATGCAGAGATAATCTGTTCACCTACTCTGCGTCTCACAAAGACACGGCAGTTGGAACCAAAAATCTCAAGGTTGTGCTCATTTTACCAAAGGACAGATTTCCACCGGTTTATTGTCCATTGCTCGTGTTTCTTGGCCCAAGCAAGTCTCTTCTTATTGGTGTCCTTTAGTAGTGGTTTCTTTGCAGCACTTTGACCACGCAGTCTCCACTGAACAGTTGATGTTGAGATGTGTCTGTTACTTGAACTCTGTGAAGCATTTATTTGGGCTGCAATCTGAGATGCAGTTAATTGCCCATTTCTGAGGCTGGTAACTCTAATGAACTTATCCTCTGCAGCAGAGGTAACTCTGGGTCTACCTTTTCTGTGGCGGTCCCCATGAGAGACAGTTTCATCATAGCACTTGATGGTTTTTGCGACTGCACTGAAAGAAACGTTCAAAGTTCTTGACATTTTCCGGATTGACTGACCTTCATGTCTTAAAGTAATGAAGGACTGTCATTTCTCTTTGCTTATTTGAGCTGTTCTTGCCATAATATGGACATGGTCATTTACCAAATAGGGCAATCTTCTGTATACCTCACCTACCTTATCACAACACAACTGATTGGCTCAAATGCATTAAGAAGGAAATAAATTCCACATGTTAACTTTTAACAAGGCTCACCGGTTAATTGAATTGCATTCCAGGTGACTACCTCATAAAGCTGGTTGAGAAAATGCCAAGAGTGCACAAAGCTGTCATCAAGGCAATGGCTACTTTGAAGAATCTCAAATATAAAATATATTTTGATTTGTTTAACACTTTTTGGTCACTACATCCTTCCATATGTGTTATTTCATAGTTTTGATGGCTTCACTATTATTCTACAATGTAGAAAATAGTAAAAATAAAGAAAAACCCTTGAATGAGTAGGTGTGTCCAAACTTTGACTGGTACTGGTACTGTATACATTCATACATATACATATATATGTATTATTTTCCGCTAACCCTACCACCCCTTCCCTAATTGGATTAAATGAACAACAACACTTAGGCTTCTACTTAAACTAGCTTCCAATTTCCAGCTTCCAGCTTATACAAACTATATACACTACTATATTGAACATTTTGGAGTTACTTAGAAATGTCCTTGTTTTTGAAAGAAAATCTATTTTTTGGTCCATTAAAATAACATCAAATTGATCAGAAATACAGTGTAGACATTGTTAATGTTGTAAATGACTATTGTAGCTGGAAACAGCAGATTTTCTTTATAGAATATCTACATAGGTGTACAGAGGCCCATTATCAGCAACCATCACTCCTGTGTTCAAACGGCACGTTGTGTTAGCTAATCCAAGTTTATCATTTTAAAAGACTAATTGATCATTAGAAAACCCTTTAGAAATTATGTTAGTACAGCTGAAAACTGTTGTTTCTGATTAAAGAAGCAATAAAACTGGCCTTCTTTAGACTAGTTGAGTATCTGGAGCATCAGCATTTGTGGGTTCTATTACAGGCTCAAAATGGCCAGAAACATAGACCTTTCTTCTGAAACTCATCAGTCTATTCTTGTTCTGAGAAATGAAGGCTATTCTATGTGAGAAATTGCCAAGAAACTGAAGATCTTGTACAACGCTGTGTACCACTCCCTTCACAGAAAAGCACAAACTGTCTCTAACCAGAATAGAAAGAGCAGTGGGAGGCCCCGGTGCACAACTGAGCGAGAGGACTAGTACATTAGAGTGTCTAATTTGAGAAACAGACACCTCACAAGTCCTCAACTGGCAGCTTCATTAAATAGTAACCGCAAAACATCAGTCTTAATGTCAACAGTGAAGAGGCGACTCTGGGATGCTGGCCTTCTAGGCAGAGTACCTCTGTCCAGTGTCTGTGTTATTTTTGCCCTTCTTAATCTTTTATTTTTATTGGCCAGTCAGAGATATGGCTTTTCTTTGCAACTCTGTCTAGAAGACCAGCATCACGGAGTCGCCTCTTCACTGTTGACGTTGAGACTGGTGTTTTGCGGGTACAATTTAATGAAGCTGCCAGTAGGGAGTCAATGAAGAAGCAGTTAAGTAAGAAGAAGTAGTTAATCATAAAACAATGCCCTTATTGACTGCTCCTACTTATACGCCGAGTCATCAACATCAGAACAGATTTACTGTGTGCCATGAAGGCTTTCTATACACTGACTAAACTATTCTGTTGCACTATTCCATTGCATCTATATCGCCTAATCATGTTTTCATTCTCTTTGAACTGTGAAGATAACTGCAATAATGAATTAAGTCTCAACAGCTCATCTGAGACCAGGTATAATTTACTGGATTGTAACAATAATATTGTCAAATCAAATCAAATGTTATTTGTCACACGCTTGCTAAACAACAGGTGTAGACTAACAGTGAAATGCTTAGGTAGAGATAAAGTGACTTGGCAACAGGATGATGGTGTTGGAGTCGTGTTTGGCCACGCAGTCATGGGTGAACAGGGAATACAGGAAGAGACTAAGTACACACCCCTGAGGGGCCCCAGTGTTAAGGATCAGCATGGCAGACATGTTGTTGCCTACTCTTACCACCTGGGGGCTGTTCGTCAGGAAGTCCAGGATCCAGTTGCAGAGGGAGGTGATTAGTCCCAGAGTCCTTAGCTTTGTGATGAGCTTCGTGGGCATTATGGTGTTGAACGCTGAGCTGTAGTCAATGAACTGCATTCTCACACAGGTGTTACTTTTGTCCAGGTGAGAAAGGGCAGTGTTGAGTGCGATTGAGATTGCATCATCTGTGGATCTGTTGGGGTGGTATGCGAATTGGAGTGGGTCTAGTGAGTCCGGGAGGATGCTGTTGATGTGAGCCATGACCAGCCTTTCAAAGCACTTCATGGCTACCGGCGTGAGTGCCACGGGACGGTAATCATTTAGGCAGGTTACCTTCGCTTCCTTTGGCACAGGGACTATGGTGGTCTGCTTGAAACATGTAGGTATTACAGACTCGGTCAGGGAGATGTTGAAAATGTCATTGAAGACACTTGACAGTTGGTCTGCACATGCTTTGAGTACACGTCCTGGTAATCCGTCTGGCCCAGTGGCTTTGTGAATGTTGACCTGTTTAAAGTTTTGTTCACATCGGCTACTGAGAGCGCTATCACACAGTCATCCAGAACATCTGGTGCTCTCGTGCGTGCCTCAGTGTTGCTTGCCTCGAAGCGAGCATAAAAGGCATTTAGCTCATCTGGTAGGCTTGCGTCACTGGGCAGCTCGCGTCTGGGTTTCCCTTTGTAGTCCCTAATAATTTTCAAGCCCTGCCATATCCGATGAGCGTTAGAGCCAGTGTAGTAGGATTCCATCTTAATCCTGTACTGACGCTTTGCTTGTTTGATGGTTCGTCTGAGAGCATAGCGGGATTTCTTATAAGAGTCCGGATTAGTATCCCGCTCCTTGAAAGCGGCAGCTCTAGCCTTTCGTTCAATGCGGATGTTGCCTGTAATCCATGGCTTCTGGTTGGGATATGTACGTACAGTCACTGTGGGGACGACGTCATCGATGCACTTACTGATGAAGCCGATGACTGAGGTGGTGTATTCCTCAATGCCATTGGATGAATCCCGGAACATATTCCAGTCTGTGCTAGCAAAACAGTCCTGTAGCATCATCTGGCCACTTCCGTATCGAGCGAGTCACTGGTACTTCCTGCTTTAGTTTTTGCTTGTAAGCAGGAATCAGGAGGATATAATTATGGTCAGATTTGCCAAATGGAGGGCGGGGGAGAGCTTTGTATGCATCTCTGTGTACTCAATGCCATCCTGGATTAAATAGGCTGAATGATCAATAGGTGAGTGAATTATCTTCGCCTTATGCCCTACGAAAACATGTCAATACCACCAGGAACTTGGTCTCTCTCTGCAATTGCATTTGTACTACTCTCAAATGCAACTAGGCCTACACTTGATGGCATACTTCCAAAATCTTAAACTCTTGAATAACTTTTTTTCTGCTTATTTTATTGACAATGGTGCTTGCTGTGCCAAGTCCTCACGCATTGGGCAGCTGATATATATTGTTATGCTTTAATTGATGATCTCGGGATATGTGCAACCAAACCCTGGTCCGGTAGATACCAGGCAATCTCTACCGACTCCCTATGATTTTAAAAACAGAGCAGGTTTTGGTCTCATGATTCTTAATCTCAGAAGTCTATTTCCAAAAATAAACATGATTAAAATGTGGGCCAATACAACAAATGCATACATAATGGTTTTATCAGAAACTTGACTAAAGTAATCTGTGTCAAACAACTCTTTCTATTGATGGGTACACTGTTTTTAGAACGGATCGGATGAGTAAAGGAGGAGGAGTTGCAATTTATGTGAAATCCAAGTTTAACACCTCTGAAATTTTCTCAATTACCAAAGCCAAATATTTTGAATTGCTTGCGGTTAAAGTGAACGTATATAAGGACTCCCACATCACTGTAGTCGGCTACTGTAGACCGCCCTCGACTTCGGGAGACACTTTTAACTCTCTTTCTGATATACTGCACAAGCTAAATGACTCTGAATTCATTATTTTATAAGATTTTAACTGGGACATGCTTACATCTGTATCAGACCCTTTTAAAGAACTGTGTGACTCTGAATCTCTCACAATTTAATTAATTTGCTTACAAGACCAAATCCCAGAGCACCTAACAAATCAACGCCATTGGACATTCTTCTAACAAATACCCATCACAAATACACATGAACTGGGATATTCTGTAATGATGTTAGTGATCACTGTGCAATTGCTTGTGTTAGAAATACACAAATTACCAAAGCCAAACCTGTTATTTTTAAAATACATTTTAGACAGTTTGATGAGCAAGCGTTCTTACATGATCTGTACCATAATATTGACAGAGTAAGTCTGATTCCTGATGTTGACACTGCCTGGGACTATTTTTATATGAAATGTGATGTCCATTTGTGATAAGCATGCCCCTGTGAAGAAATTTAGAAACAGTGGAAGGGACAATCCCTGGTTTTCAGATAACTTGGCAGAATGAATAAGAAAGAGAAATGTCTCTTGGCCTCAAGCTAGACATACAAATGCTCCTGTTGACTGGGCCTCCTTCAGAGCGCTAAGAAACAAATGCACAGGACTGATCAGGAAGTCCAAATAAGATTTCTATCTAAATGCAGTCACAGAGAATCTAAACAACATTACCAAGTTCTGGAAGATAATCAAATCAGTGCCAGGTTCTAATGTATCCTCTGGCCTTCCTGACCATTTAATAATGGATTCTAATGAAGTGAAGGATAAATCTGATATTGTAGGGTTTTTTAACAAGCACTTCATATCTGCTGGATCCGTTTTTTGATAATGGTGGGACCCGGCCTCTAATTTAAGCTCTTTTACAGTAAACTATGACATAGCCACTCATGTGAACCATTTAAACTTTGAGCCTTTGTTTCTTATGCTGAGGTATATAAGCACTAAAGGCAATTGACACTAAAACATCTGCAGGTCCAGACAACCTGGATCTCTACCTCTTAATCTGGGATATGTGGGACGCTAGCGTCCCACCTCGACAACAGCCAGGGAAATTGCAGTGCGCCAAATTCAAACAACAGAACTTTCATAATTAAAATTCCTGAAACATACAAGTATTATACACCATTTTAAAGATAAACTTCTTGTTAATCCAACCACAGTGTCCGATTTCAAAAAGGCTTTACGGCGAAAGCATACCATGCGATTATGTTAGGTCAGCGCCTAGTCACAAAAAACATACAACCATTTTCCAGCAAAAGAGAGGAGTCACAAAAAGCAGAAATAGAGATAAAATTCATCACTAACCTTTGATGATCTTCATCAGATGGCACTCATAGGACTTCATGTTACACAATACATGTATGTTTTGTTCGATAAAGTTCATATTTATATACAAAAATCTCAGTTTACATTGGCGCGTTATGTTATGTTTTGCCTCCAAAACATCCGGTGAATTTGCAGAGAGCCACATCAATTTACAGAAATACTCATCATAAACCTTGATGAAAGATACAAGTGTTATACATAGGAGTAAAGATAATCTTCTCCTTAATGCAACCACTGTGTCAGATTTCAAAAAAGCTTTACGTCGAAAGCACACCATGCAATAATCTGAGTACAGCGCTCAGCCACCAAAACAAGCCATACAGATACCCGTCATGTTGTGGAGTCAACAAAAGTCAGAAATAGCGTTATAAATATTCACTTACCTTTGATGATCTTCATCGGAATGCACTCCCAGTTCCACAATAAATGTTTGTTTTGTTCGATAAAGTTCATCTTTATGTCCAAATACCTCCTTTTTGTTAGCGCGTTTAGTTCACTAATCCAAATGCACAAGGCGCGGGCACTAAGACCAGACGAAAAGTCAAAAAAGTTACAGTTCGTAGGAACATGCCAAACGATGTATATAATTAATCTTTAGGATGTTTTATCATAAATCTTCAATAATATTCCAACCGGACAATTCCTTTGTCTTTAGAAAGGAAAGGGAACGGAGCTCGCGATCAACAACTACAGGCTTTCAGCTGAGCCATCTACTGTGAGTGGTCTTATTCGCTCCCCTTTCACAATAGAATCCTGAAACAACTTTTAAAGACTGTTGACATCTAGTGGAAGCCTTAGGAAGTGCAATCTCACCCCATTTACACTGTATATTGGATAGGCAATCACTTGAAAAACTACAAACCTCAGATTTCCCAGTTCCTGGTTGGATTTTTCTCAGGTTTTCGCCTGCCATATGAGTTCTGTTATACTCACAGACATCATTCAAACAGTTTTAGAAACTTCAGAGTGCAATAATATGCATATCCTAGCTTCTGGGCCTGAGTAGCAGGCAGTTTACTCTGGGCACGCTTTTCGTCCGGACGTGAAAATATTGCCCCCTATCACAAAGAAGTTAAAGATAGCAGATAATGTACCTGTGGCTCACATTTTCAACTTGAGTCTTGACCAATTCCATACCCAGCATTTGGAAATCAGCTTATGTCCTCCCAACTCCCTATCCATGCCAAAGTCTATGAATCCCTAGTGAACTCACAGTTAAAAAACTTCTTAATTGAAAAGAACATACTGAGAGGGGTTCAGTCTGGCTTTAGATCAGGGAACAGCACCACAACTGCAGCTATGGCAGTGGCAAATTACATAATAAATGCACTTGATAAAAAGCAACATTGTGCTGCTCTGTTTGTTGATTTATCAAATGCATTTGATTCAGTTGACCATGAATTGTTGCTAGCTAGACATTGGCCTCAGTGAAGGGGCAGTAAATTGGTTTAGGAACTATTTTTCTGACAGAACACAATGTGTATATACTGACAATCACAAGATTAATAGAGGTGTGCTCCAGGGTTCTATTTTAGCTACTGTGTTGTTCTCAGTCTTTATTAATGATGTGGGAAATGGGATGCAACCATTAAAGTTGCATCTATATGCAGATGATACAGTCATATATTGATGTGCTCCTTCTCTGGTTCAGGCTGTTGAAGAGCTCCAGACTGCTTTTCAGTCACTGCTGGCCTTTATGGTCTCAAACTGGTCTTGAATGTACGAAAAACTAAATTCATGACCTTTACCAGAGCTTGCACTCAGCCAGAGAAGGTTAACATTGTCACATCTGGTGGCTTATCCATTGAAAAAGTGTCATCCTACAAATACATACTGTAGGTATATGGTTGGATGACAAGTTGTCCTTTAAAGTTCATATGGATAATCTTGTGGGGAAGCTTAAATTGAAATTGGGTTTTTATTTCCGTAATAAGGCTTGCTTATTACAACAGAAGCTTGTTCAGGCCACTTTTCTCTCTGTAATGTTTTATTTATATGTTTTATTTTATTGCAACAATAATAAGTGACTTGTTGTATATGCATGCAGCCTCCTCCATCATGTTTATCATGCATCCTTGTGCTTTACTCACCCACCATTGCACCTTGTACCAAATGGTTAAATAAAGGTTAATTGAAATAAAGAAATAAGTGAATTTGTCCCAATACTTTTGGTCCCCTAAAAATGGGACAGTCTGCAATTTAACCTCATAGTCATTGTATCATTTCAAATCCAAAGTGTGGTGTACAGAGCCAAAACAACAACACAATTGTCAAAGTCCCAATACTTTTGGAGCTCACTGTATTTAACAATTTGATGGCCTGGGGGTAGGAGCTGTTCAGGGTCCCGTTGGTTCCAGACTTGTATCGGTACGATTTTCCATGTGGAAGCAGAGAGAGCAATCTGTGACACTGCCTAGTGTGGATGGTAGGGAGTGCGGCCCCAGTGATGTTCTGGGCCATACATGCTACCCTTTGTAGTGCCTTGTTGTCAGTTGCCAAGCAGTTGCCATACCAAGCAGTGACGCAGCCAGTCAAGTTGCTTTCAATGGTGCAGCTGTAGAATTTTCTGAGGGCCCATGACACATTTCTTTCAGACTCCTGAGGGTGAAGAGGGTTTGTCGTGCCCTATTAATGGCAGTGTTGGTGTGTGTGGAACATGATAATTCCTTAGTGATGTGGACACCAAGGAACTTGAACCTCTCATCCTGCTCCATTACAGCCCCATCGATTTGGATGGGGGCATGCTCGGCCCTCCGTTTCCTGTAGTCCACGATCAGCTTCTTTGTCTTGCTGACATTGAGGGAGAGGTTGTTGTCCGGGCACCACACTGCCAGGTCTCTGACCTCCTCCCTGTAGGCTGTCTCATCATCGTCACTGATCAGGCCTACCATCGTCGTGTCATCGGTAAACTTAGTGATGGTGTATGAGTCTTGCGCAGCCACACAGTCGTGGTTGAACAGGGAGTAGAGTAGTGGACTAACCTCGCACTCCTGAGGGGGCCCTGTGTTGAAGGTCAGCATGGCGGCTGTGTTGTTGCATAGGGAGGTGTTTAATCCCAGGGTCCTTTGCATAGTGATGAGCCTGGAGGGCACTGTGTTGTTGAACGCTGTAGTCAATGAACAGCATTTTCACGTAGGTGTTCCTTTTGTCCAAGTGGGAAAGGGCAGTGTGGAGTGCAATAGAGATGGTGTCATCTGTGGATCTGTTGGGGCAGTATGCAAGTTGGAGTGGGTCCAGGGTGTCTGGAATGACGGTGTGGATGTGAGCCATGACCAGCTTTTCAAAGCATTTCATGGCTACAGACGCGAGTGCAACAGGGCAATAGTCATTTAGTCAGGTTGCCTTGGCATTCTAGGACACACACTGGGTCAGGGAGTGGTTGAAAATGTCAGTGAAGACACTTGCCAGCTGGTCACCGCATGCTCTGAGTACGCTTCCTGGTAATCTGTCTTGCCCCGTGGCCGCGGATGTCTTTCTAACATCGGCTATGGAGAGTGGGATCACACAGTCATCCGGAATAGCTGGTGCTCTCATGCATGGTTCAATGTTGCTAGCCTCGAAGTGAGCATAGAAGGTATTTAGCTAGTCTAGTAGGCTCGCGTCAGTGGATAGCTTGTGGTTTGTTTTCCCTTTGTATTCCATAGTTTGCAAGCCCTGCCAAATCCGACGAGCATCAGAGCCAGTATAGTAAGATTCGATCGTGGTCCTCTATTGACGCTTTGTCTGTTTGATGGTTCGTCTAAGGGCGTAACGGGATTTCTCATAAGCGCGTATCGCCCCAAATAAATAACCATAATAAAAGCACTTCAAATAAAATAAAATGTTATTGGTCACATACACCCGCAATAACTTCTGCTAAATATATGTGTAACGAAATGCTTGCGTTCCTAGCTCCAACAGTGCAGTAGTATCTAATAATTCACAACAAAACACACAAATCTAAAAGTAAAATAATGGAATTAAGAAATACTATATATAAATATTAGATCGAGCAATGTCAGTGTGATATTGACTAAAATACAGTATAATAAAATACAGTATATACTGTACATATGAGATGAGTAAAGCAGAATGTAAACATTATTTAAACATTGTTAAAGTGATTAGTGTTCCATTATTAACGTGGCCAGTGATTCCAAGTCCATGTAGGTAGCAGCCTCTAAGGAGCAGGGTTGCGGAACCGGGTGGACGCCGGCTAGTGATGGCTATTTAACAGTCTGATGGCCTGGAGATAGAAGTCTCTCTGTCCCAGCTTTGATGCACCTGTACTGACCTCACCTTCTGGATGATAACGGGGTGAACAGGCCGTGGCTCGAGTGGTTAATGTCCTTGATGATCTGTTTGGTCTTCCTTTGACATCGGGTGATGTAGGTGTCCTGGAGGGCAGGTAGTTTGCCCCTGCCCCCATTGGGCAGACCTCACCACTCTCTAGAGAGCCCTGCGGTTGCGGGCAGTGCAGTTGCCGTACCAGGCGGTGATACAACCCGACAGGATGCTCTCAATTGAGCATCTGTAAAAGTTTGTGAAGGTTTTAGGGGCCAAGCCAAATTTCTTCAGACTCCTGAGGTTGAAAAGGTGCTGTTGCGCCTTCTTCACCACACTGTCTGTGTGGGTGGACCATTTCAGATCGTCAGTGATGTGTACGCCGAGGGACTTTAAGCTTTCCACCTTCTCCGCCTCGGTCCCGTCAATGTTGATAGGGGCGTGCTCCCTCTGCTGTTTCCTGAAGTCTACGATCAGTGCCTTTTGTTGACGTTGAGTGAGAGGTTATTATCCTGGCACCACTCTCCCAGGGACCTCACCTCCTCCCTGTAGGCTGTCTCGTCATTGGTGGTAATCAGGCCTACTACTGTTGTGTCGTCTGCAAACTTAATGATTGAGTTGGAGGCGTGCGTGGCCACGCAGTCATGGGTGAACAGGGAGTACAGGAGGGGGCTGTGCACGCACCCTTGTGGGGCCCCTGTGTTGAGGATCAGCGAAGTGGAGGTGTTGTTTCCTACCTTCACCACCTGGGGGCGGCCGGTCAGGAAGTCCAGGACCCAGTTGCACAGGGCGGGGTTCAGATCCAGGGCCCTGAGCTTAATTATGAGCTCTTTAGGGTACTACGGTGTTGAGTGCTTAGCTACAGTCAATGAACAGCATTCTTACAAAGGTATTCCTCTTGTCCAGATTAGATAGGGCACTGTGCAGTGCGATCGTCTGTGGATCAATTGGGGCGGTAAGAAAATTGAAGTTGGTCTAGGGTGTCAGGTGAGGAAGAGGTGATATGATCCTTAACTAGCCTCTCAAGGCACTTCATGATGAGTTACCTTTGCTTTCTTGGGTACAGGAACAATGGTGGACATCTTGAAGCAAGCGGGGACAGCAGACGGAGATAGGGAGAGATTGAATATGTCCATAAACACTCCAGCCAGCTGGTCTGCGCATGCTCTGAGGACGTGGCTAGGGATGCCGTCTGAGCCGGCAGCCTTGAGAGGGTTAACACGTCATCCACGGAGAAGGAGAGCCCACAGTCCTTGGTAGCGGGCCGTGTTGGTAGTCATGTGTTATCCTTAAAGCGGGCGAAGAAGTGTTTAGCTTGTTCGGAAGCAAGAAGTCAGTGTCCGTGACTTGGTTGGATTTCCCTTTGTAGTCCGTGATAGTCTGTGGACCCTGCCACATACGTCTCGTGTCTGAGCCGTTGAATTGTGACTCCACTTTGTCTCTGTACTGACATTTTGCCTGTTTGATTGCCTTATGGAGAGAATAACTACACTGTTTGTATTCAGCCATATTCTCAATCACCTTGCCATGATTAACCTCTCTAGGGTAGGTGGCACCAAATCGTCCCACCTACGCCACAGCCAGTCTAATCCCGTGGCGCGATATTCAAATACCTTAAAAATGCTATTACTTCAATTTCTCAAACATATAACTATTTTACACCATTTTAAAGACAAGACTCTCCTTTATCTAACCACACTGTCCGATTTCAAAAAGGCTTTACAACGAAAGCAAAACATTAGATTATGTCAGCAGAGTACCCAGCCAGAAATAATCAGACACCCATTTTTCAAGCTAGCCTCTTACATCTAGACGTTCCGCTAGCGGAACACCTGCTCCAATATCCAATGATAGGCGTGGCGCGAATTACAAATTCCTCAAAAATACAAAAACTTCAATTTTTCAAACATATGACTATTTCACAGCATTTTAAAGATAAGACTCTCCTTTATCTAACCACACTGTCCGATTTCAAAAAGGCTTTACAACGAAAGGAAAACATTACATTATGTCAGCAGAGTACCAAGCCAGAAATAATCAGACACCCATTTTTCAAGCTAGCATATAATGTCACAAAAACCCAGAAGACAGCTAAATGCAGCACTAACCTTTGATGATCTTCATCAGGTGACAACCCTAGGACATTATGTTATACAATACATGCATGTTTTGTTCAATCAAGTTCATATTTATATCAAAAACCAGCTTTTTACATTAGCATGTGACGTTCAGAACTAGCATACCCCCCGCAAACTTCCGGCGAATTCACTAAGAATTTACTAAATTACTCACGATAAACATTCACAAAAAGCATAACAATTATTTTAAGAATTATAGATACAGAACTCCTCTATGCACTCGATATGTCCGATTTTAAAATAGCTTTTTGGTGAAAGCACATTTTGCAATATTCTAAGTACATAGCCCAGGCATCACGGGCTAGCTATTTAGACACCCGGCAAGTTTAGCACTCACCAATATCAGGTTTACTATTATAAAAGTTTGATTACCTTTTGTTGTCTTCGTCAGAATGCACTCCCAGGACTGCTACTTCAATAACAAATGTTGGTTTGGTCCAAAATAATCCATCGTTATATCCGAATAGCGGCGTTTTGTTCGTGCGTCCCAGACACTATCTGAAATGGTAAATCAGGGTCGTGCGCATGGCGCAATTCGTGACAAAAAAATTCTAAATATTCCATTACCGTACTTCGAAGCATGTCAACCGCTGTTTAAAATCCATTTTTATGCCATTTTTCTCGTAAAAAAGCGATAATATTCCGACCGGGAATCTCCTTTTAGCTAAACAGAGGAAAGTAAACAAAGCTTTCGGTCGACGCGGGCACGAGCCTGAGTCTCACAGTACTGTAACCAGCCACTACCCAAACGCGCTACTTTTTTTCAGCCAGAGCCTGCAAAGCCACGATTCAGCTTTTTACCGCCTTCTGAGACCCTATGGCAGCCGTAGGAAGTGTCACGTGACAGCTAAGATCCTCACTCTTCAATAAACAGAGACAAGAAGAACGACACCTTGTCAGACAGGCCACTTCCTGCCTGAAACCTTGTCAGGTTTTTGCCTGCCAAATGAGTTCTGTTATACTCACAGACACCATTCAAACAGTTTTAGAAACTTTAGGGTGTTTTCTATCCATATGTAATAAGTATATGCATATTCTAGTTACTGGGTAGGAGTGGTAACCAGATTAAATCGGGTACGTTTTTTATCTAGCCGTGAAAATACTGCCCCCTAGACATAACAGGCTAGCATATAATGTCACATAAACCCAAACCACAGCTAAATGCAGCACTAACCTTTGATGATCTTCATCAGATGACAACCCTAGGACATTATGTAATACAATACATGCATGTTTTGTTCAATCAAGTTCATATTTATATCAAAAAACAGCTTTTTACATTAGCATGTGACGTTCAGAACTAGCATACCCCCCGCAAACTTCCGGGGAATTTACTAACAATTTACTAAATTACTCACGATAAACGTTCACAAAAAGCATAACAATTATTTTAAGAATTATAGATACAGAACTCCTCTATGCACTCGATATGTCCGATTTTAAAATAGCTTTTTGGTGAAAGCACATTTTGCAATATTCTAAGTACATAGCCCAGCCATCACGGGCTAGCTATTTAGACACCCAGCAAGTTTAGCCTTCACCAAAATCAGATTTACTATTACAAAAGTTTGATTACCTTTGATGTTCTCCGTCAGAATGCACTCCCAGGACTTCTACTTCAATAACACATGTTGGTTTGGTCCCAAATAATCCATCGTTATATCCAAGCGGCGTTTTGTTTGTGCGTTCTAGACACTATCCGAAATGGTAAATCAGGGTTACGAGCATGGCGCATTTCGTGACAAAAAAATTCAAAATATTCCATTACCGTACTTCGAAGCATGTCAACCGCTGTTTAAAATAAATTTTTATGCAATTTATCTCGTAAAAAAGCGATAATATTCCGACCGGGAATCTGCGTTTCGGTAAACAGAGGAAAAAAAAGAAAGACGGGGGCGACCAGTGCCCGCGCCTAAGCCCACTGTCCCCTGATCGGCCACTTGACAAAGGCGATAATGTGTTTCAGCCTGGGGCTGGAATGACGACATTCAGCTTTTTCCCGGGCTCTGAGAGCCTATGGGAGCCTTGGGAAGTGTCACGTTACCGCAGAGATCCTTTGTTTTGGAAAGAGATGTCAAAGAAAGCCAATAAATGGTCAGACAGGCCACTTCCTGTAAAGGAATCTCTCAGGTTTTTGCCTGCCATATGAGTTCTGTTATACTCACAGACACCATTCAAACAGTTTTAGAAACTTTAGGGTGTTTTCTATCCATATCTAATAAGTATATGCATATTCTAGTTACTGGGTAGGAGTAGTAACCAGATTAAATCGGGTACGTTTTTTATCCGGCGGTGTAAATACTGCCCCCTAGCCCTAAGAGGTTAAATGCGGTGGTTCGCGCTTTCAGTTTTGCCTGAATGCTGCCATCTATCCACGGTTTCTGGTTTGGGTAGGTTTTAATAGACACAGTGGGTAAAACAACTCCTATACACTTCCTGATGAACTCAGTCACCGTATCCGTATATTCGACTGGGCTATGCGGAATATATGCCAGACTGCGTGATCAAAACAATCTTTAAGCATGGATTCCGATTGGTCAGACCAGCGTTAAATAGACCTTAGCACGGGTACTTCCTGTTTGAGTTCTGCCTATAGGAAGGGAGGAGCAAAATGGAGTCGCGATCAGATTTGCCAAAGGGAGGATGGGGGAGGGCCTTGTAGGCATTTAGAAAAGTTGAGTAGCAGTGATCCAATGTTTTCCAGCGCGAGTGCTACAGTCAATGTGTTGGTAAAACTTCGGTAGCATTTTCCTCAAATTTGTTTTGTTAAAATCCCCAGCTACAATAAATGCGGCCTCAGGCTATGTGGTTTCCAATTTGCATAAAGTCCAGTGTAGTTCTTTGTGGGTCGCTGTGGTATCGGCTTGAGGGGGAATATACACGGCTGTGACTATAACCAAAGATAATTCTCTTGGGAGGTAATATGGCTGCATTTGATTGTGAGGTATTCTGGGGTGGGTGATCAAAAGGACTTGAGTGTCTGTATGCTATCACAATCCCACCATGAGTGGTTAATCATGAAACATACACCCCCGCCTTTCTTCTTCTGGAGAGTTCTTAATTACTGCCTGCGCGGTGTACTGAAAACCCAGCTGGCTGTGTGGACGGGAACAGTATATCCCGAGAGAGCCATGTTACAATCCCTGATGTCTCTCTGGAAGCAAATCCTCACCCAGAGCTCATCTACTTTATTATCCAGAGAATGAACATTAGCGAGTAAGCCTCTGGAATAAGTTCAACTGCCCTGGGGGGTATGAACAAAGGATCCAATTCAGGAAAGTCAAATTCCTGGTCTTAATGCTGGTGAGTTACCGCCTCTCTGATATCCAAAAGGCTAATAATGTAAGAAATAACACAAAAAAAAGAAATTCTGCAAAGTTGCTTAGGAGTTAGATGCAGAGCTGCCATATCTGTCGGCGCCATCTTATAACCTTGCATGCTGTGCAGTTGGCTCATGCACATTGTCTCCAAGGGGATTTTATATACAGTTGATGTCAGAAGTTTACATACACTTAAGTTGGAGTCATTAAAACTTGTTTTTCAACCACTCCACAAATTTCTTGTTAACAAACTATAGTTTTGGCAAGTCGATTAGGACATCTACTTTGTGCATGACATAAGTAATTTTTCCAACAATTGTTTACAGACAGATTACTTCACTCAGAAGTTTCTATTCACTAAGTTGACTGTGCCTTTAAACAGCTTGGAAAATTTCCCAAAATTATGTCATGGCTTTAGAAGAAGCTGATAGGCTAATTACCATGATTTGAGTCAATTGGAGGTGTATCTGTGGATGTATTTCAAGGCCTACCTTCAAACTCAGTGCCTCTTTGCTTGACATCATGGGAAAATCAAAAGAAATCAGCCAAGAACTCAAAAAGAAATTGTAGACCTCCACTAGTCTGGTTCATCCTTGGGAGCAATTTCCAAACGGTACCACATTCATCTGTACAAAAAATAGTATGCAAGTATAAACACCATGGGACCACGCAGCCGTCATACCGCTCAGGAGGAAACGTGTTCTGTCTCCTAGAGATGAACGTACTTTGGTACGAAAAGTGCAAATCAATCCCAGAACAACAGCAAAGGACCTCGTGAAGAAGCTGGAGGAAACAGGTACAAAAGTATCTATATCCACAGTAAAACAAGTCCTATATCAACATAACCTGAAAGGCCGCTCAGCAAGGAAGAAGCCACTGCTCCAAAACCGACATAAAAAAGCCAGACTACGGTTTGCAACTGCACATGGGGACAAAGATCGTATTTTTTGTAGAAATGTCCTCTGCTTTGATGAAACAAAAATAGAACTGTTGGCCATAATGACCATCGTTATGTTTGGAGGAAAAAGGGGGATGCTTGCAAGACGAAGAACACCATCCCATCCATGAAGCACGGGGGTGGCAGCATCATGTTGTGGGGGTGCTTTGCTGCAGGAGGGACTGGTGCACTTCACAAAATAGATGGCATCATGAGGTAGGACAACATCTCAAGACATCAGTCAGGAAGTTAAAGCTTGGTCGCAAATGTGTCATCCAAATGGACAATGACCTCAAGCATACTTTCAAAATTGTGGCAAAATGGCATAAGGACAACAAAGTCAAGGTATTGGAGTGGCCATCACAAAGCCCTGACCTCAATCCTATATAAAATTTGTGGGCAGAACTGAAAAAGCGTGTGTGAGCAAGGAGGCCTACAAAACCTGACTCAGTTACACCAGCTCTGTCAGGAGGAATGGGCCAAAATGTATCCAACTTATTGTGGGAAGCTTGTGGAAGGCCACCCAAAATGTTTAACCCAAGTTAAACAATTTAAAGGCAATGCTACCAAATACTAATTGAGTGTATGTAAACTTCTGACCCACTGGGAATGTGATGAAAGAAATAAAAGCTGAAATAAATCATTCTCTCTACTATTATTCTGACATCTCACATTCTTAAAATAAAGTGGTGATCCTAACTGCACTAAGACAGGGAATTTTTACCAGGATTAAATGTCAGGAATTGTGAAAAACTGAGTTTAAATGTATTTGGGTGAGGTGTTAGTAAAATTCCGACTTCAACTGTATCTCTCTGTTATGCATGGGAATATTAGGGAACAGATTTCCAAAATTAAAATCACTTGGAGCTTATTTCCTGGTGTTTTTCCAGTCTTTCATGTACAACAATGAAAAATATATATATTTGATTTTTGTATTTTTGCTTAGAGAACCGGGAGGAAGGAGGAGGGCACACTGATACTATACTCTGATCCCCCCAGGCCGCCTGTTGTGTAACCCTGCCCTAGAGGTAGTGTGTACTGTATGTATTCAAGAATAGTATCAGTGTGTGTGTGTGTGTGTTTCTGTGTGTACGTCTGTGTTTGAGAGAGCTTTAAGGGTGTGCTTATGTCTTCAGAAGAGGTGTGTGTGTTTAAGAACGGCTGAAGTGTGAATGACGGGGTCTGAGGCAGAGTGTGTGTTTCGACTCCCTTAGCATTCAGCTCTGCCTCCGTGAGGGCTCAATCTCCTTGCCTATCTGGTGGCCTTGGGGGTGTGAAATTAAGTGAGATTTGTTGTGACAGCGGGAGTTATGTGGGTGGCATGTGAACCATCCGGCTCATCCTCAACTCTCCCCCTGCCCCCCCCTCTCCTCCCTGGGGCCTGACCCTGCTGCCAGGGCGCTTCTGGGGCTGAGTGGCTGGTGGAAAGCATGCCTCATTCATGGCCCCTGGTATGACGCTCTGGCCCAGCAGTTGGTAAACACTCTGATCCCCAGGCTCCTGCCTGATTAGCCTAAGCGATCCACTTCATCCGACTCCTACTAACACACACACACACACACACACACACACACACACACACACACACACACACACACACACACACACACACACACACACACACACACACACACACACGCATGGGCTCACACGCCCTCCTCCTTCCTCCCACACACAAACCTATCATCACCATACACACTAGGTTTGAGGAGCGGTTCTCCGGGCCCAGCAGGGGAGGCTTGCCTCCTCACACACAAGTTTATCTTAACAGCCTGCACACTGAGAGGAAAGAGAGAGGGAGGAGGGAGGGAATCAATAAAATGCCATTACACCTCTGAGCGGTTGGGGGGTGGGAGGGCTGATAGGGAGGTGGATGATTCGTTTGTAAGGAACAACCACAGCTCTGATATACATAGTAGGTCTCAAGGACAGACACAGATAGAAGGGCTTTAAAACACTCATACACCGGGTGAACCATCCCATGGTCGACACAGGACTTCTGCCTTGCTAGCACACGCGACCGCCCTCCTGAAGCATTTTACCATTCGATGCCATGTGAAAAGCTAGCTATTCGCTGGTGCAAGTGGGGACACTTCAGGCTGAGAAGTAAGTTTCACACATCCCCATGTGCTACACATGCACAAACATACACACACATCAGGATGAGTAAGAAGGGTATTGATCTGTGTGCTTGGCTCCCTTTAAGCAGTGGGCTGTGTGGGAGAGTGCGTGAGGATGGCAGGCATGCTTTCGATTCACAGCCTCACTGGGTATCGACCGGAGGAGACTTAAGGACAGGGAAAAGACTGCCCAAATGCTGTTGAACGAATTAAGGGGGTCAAAGGTCAACAAGAGAGCTCTCAGTGTCTGGAGGAGTTGGGTAATAACAGGCTTGTATTATTGCTTTGTTATTGTGTTATTTTTAGGCCTCCTATTGTGGAATGACTCTGACCTCCTTGTGGTTAATCTGACATTGAGGATCAGGAGAGCTGATCCTGGAATTGTGATAAGGAGCTAAAGGCATAGCTCAGCCTGATACTATTCTCCAGGGCCAATCTCAATGTCTTCAGTTTGCTTTAGAGTCCCTAATGTTAGTCCACTGGGGCTGTCCATATCCAGGCTTACATAGAGTTCATCTATGGCCATGACTCTATCTGAACATCTCTGCATTATTCATTGACTAGATACCATAATCCATGGAGACTCAAAGCTCTGCATTGCTTCTTGATGAGCCCATTGAGATGGATAGAATGCTAAGGAAAACTTTCCACTACCCAGAGGTCCCATGGTGGTCCACTTGTTCACCTGCATATAAATTTGAATCATTCCTCCAATTCATTTAAAATTTAAAATTATGTTTCATGGTCAGGTCATTGTAGAAAAATGCAGGGCACTAAATTGACCAATTCAAAATCAAGTGCTTCAGTCAATTCAAATTCACAAAGTTCAAATAAAAAATATTATGTTTTACCTTCTTCTATTCTGCATACATTCATTCACACTGACATTCTCACATAGCCTACACAATCACACACCTCTAACCTATGGAAATAACAGAAAGCTGAGGAGAGAGGAAAAAGTCTGTTTTCTGTATCTCCACACACACCAGAGAAATAAACAGTGTTTCCAACCAGTAAGTCCAATACATTCTCAGAATGTTATCTTTTTAATGGTTATGGCCAGGGATGGAGGCGGTATGCTCTGTTCATTATGTATCAGACACAGCAATGTATGGAGTGGAGCAGGAAGCTGGAAATGACTTGGCTGATAAATGGAATGACAAGAACCATATGTCAGTCAAGGAAAAAGCAGGAAAATGGCATTTCATCAACGACATCGCACACAGAGAAATGTCAGTAATTTACAACCGTTCTAGGGAAGGAAATAGTAGGCTAGTTGAATCATCAGTTTTCATAAGTCTACATCAAATCAAATGTAATTTGGTTTGTAAACAACAGGTGTAGACTAACAGAGAAATGCTTATTTACGACACAGAGATAAAAAATAAAATAATGTTAATAACACGAGTAAACTAATGGACAACAATACTTCTACTGCTACTTACAGCTATTTCACTGACATCTACGGTTCCTGTAGTTAAATAATTGTACATTCTTAATTGACGATTTTTACCCACAGCAGCCAATCCACCATTCATTCTGATCTTAACCCCAACCCTCCGAAGTCCACAGATTAACTAATCTTTCCCAGTATAATGCCATTTTCTATTCCCTTTTGTAATACATTCCTCCATTTTACTATGTCTTACGAGGGTACTGAACCTCCCTATTTGTAACATTTCTACCGATATTGTCCTAAAAATAAATACTTTACCCAAGAGTATAATGATATTTCCCATTGACTTATTGTGTTTTTTCAGATTCCCTAACAATACAATTTGCAGGCCTATCTGATATCATGACATAACATCCATTCCTGGACCTGACTCCAAAAGCGAGCCACCGATGGACAGTATCAGAAAATATGTTCTATTGATTCTGTTTCCTCGTGGCAGAGTCTGCACAAGGCTGACTGTTCAATGCCCCATATATTGAACATCATTTTTGTAGCAAGTATTTTATATAACAGCTTAAATTGAAACAAACGGATTAACATGTCTATTGATGTTTTAGATGTCAGTTCATAAACCCAATGCCAAGGTATTGGGAAATCAAAAACCTGTTCCCAACTGACTTGAAATGTATTAGGAATTGCTGTCAAACCTTTTCACTTTAAATGAAACTGATACATTTTTCGATGTATACTAATCATTTTAAGCCATTTATGATTTTTAATGGGTGGCAGACAGACTAATTCTTACATTTTTTCTTTAAGTAATTGTCTCTTCCGATTTTGTGGCAGAGCCGCTATTAGTTATAATTTTGTATTGAACATGCACTTTTATACACTGTTGTTGTTTCCTTGTTGCAAGTTGCTTGTGTGACATAATCTACCGTTCTTGTTTAAAATAGTACTATACCCTTGTAAATTTTTTCCAAGTTTAGTTTTTTTCTCTCAGTATTTTGGAGTTTAGCCATATTATTTGCTATAACATTAGATCTGCCTTTTCTGGAGGATGAAATTGAAATTGTAGCCAACTCTGTACAACTTAAAAAGGAGAATACTTTAAACATGGATTCATTGTCAATCCACCAAAAATGTAACGTTTTAATCTACTAAAAGGCAAAGAGCCCACTCTTAAAAATTGGATGGGTTTCTTTTAGTAGCTTGCTAGAAAACCAATTTGGTTTTAAATTAAATTTCGGTACAATGGAGGCTTTAACTCTTATGGCTAGGGGCAGTATCCTGAATTTCCGGATGACTGACATGCCCAAAGTAAACTGCCTGTTACTCAGGCCCAGAAGCTAGGATAGGCATATCATTGGATTTGATAGAGAACACTCTGAAGTTTCTAAAACTGTTAAAATAATGTCTGTGAGTATAACAGAACTGATATGGCAGGCGAAAACCCGAGGAAAGTCCATCCGGAAATACATTTTTTTGAGGTCACAGGCCTTTTCAATGCTAGCCTATGGAATATACAATAAAATAGGCCCCATATTGCAGTTCCTATGGCTTCCACTAGATGTCAACAGTCTTTAGAAAGGGTTTCAGGCTTGTTTCTTAAAAAACAAACAAGTAGTTTATCCAAGCAGTGTTGCCAACTTAGCTAAATTGTCGCTCTATTTAGTGAGTATTCAGACCCCTCTAGTGACACATTTTCAAAAAATTGACTAGCAACAAATCTAGCGACTTTTTCTGGTGTTATTGGAGACTTTTGGAGACTCTGACGTGAAAGCATGTATCATTCTTACTCTTCTCAATGAGCAGCGGGTGATGCCGTGAGCCCCACCACCGTCCCAAAGCACTCACAGGCGACCCAGTCCTCGCGCAGCAGTCCCTCCCAGCTGCAGTCAGAGCAGGAGATGTTCACCCCTCCGCGTCCAGATTGCAAATGAATCGCGCATGCGGGAAGCCGCCGCTGGCTGATGTAAATGTAAAATGTTCTTTGTCTAAAATAAATCACTGCACAAAAATAAATCACTGCATTTGACTCACACAGCCTCAGTCACGTACTCACCTTGTCCACTGTGTGTGTGCCTCTCTGTGACATAAGCTAAACATCTAGCTGGCTAGCTCATCATGTCTCAGTCTAAACTGTACACTCAATAATACAGAAAGGAGTGGGAATCAAACCCTGAATTCAAAGGCTGGTTGAAGCCGTTTATTGGAGATGATACACCGTCATACTACCTGTATTGTAAGGCTGATTTCTACGCCAAACTTAGTGATGTAAAAAAACACATGACAACTGAAAAACATACTCAAAAGGCAAAGCCTTATAACAGTTCCACCTAAAACAAGCTGCCATTTATGGTTAAAAAAATGTACTCTGCATAAAAGGCTGAGGCCACCATGGCATTAGCTATCGCTGAACACTGCTCTATGCGATCACATTGGAGAAGCATATAGAGCTGCTTTCTCAGATTCCACTGCTGCTACCCACTTCAAAATGCACAGGACAAAGTGCACAGAAATGATTAATGGTGTTCTAGTACCATACTTTCTGAAAAAGTTGGTCGCAGATGTGGGTGACCAGCGTTTCAGCCTCCTCCTCAATGAGTCCACGGATGTTAGTGTTTCTAAGTACCTGGGTGTTGTGATAAGGTACTTTAGTGACCCCAAGTAGACAATTGAAGCAACATTTCTGGGGCTTGTTGAGTTGGAGGGAGGAGATGCCAAATCTATAGCCCGTACTGTTGTGGCTTTCCTCGAGAAGTGTTGTCTTAAAAAAGAGAAACTCCTGGGGATAGGGACTGACAATGCCTCTGTTATGACAGGGATTAACAATGGGGTCCATAAAGTGCTGAAGGAGGAGTATGGCCTCAAATATTATTTTCCTTTTCCTTATTTTCTATTTTCCTTATTTTCCTTTTCTATTGAACACCGTTCTTTCCATCTGAAATATTATCATTTATTTACGGTTACCTGAGGATTGATTAGAAACATTGTTTGACATGTTTGGACAAAGTTTACCGGTAGCTTTTTGGATTCCTTTGTATGCATGTTGAAGGAGTGGATTACTGAAATCAATCAACTAAACAGACTTTTTGGATATAAAGGACTTTATCGAACAAAATGAACATTAATTGTGTAGCTGGGACCCTTGGGATTGCAAACAGAGGAAGATCTTCAAAGGTAAGTGATTTATTTTATTGCTATTTGTGATTTTTGTGAAGCCGGTGCTGGTTGAAAAAATATTTTGATGTGGGGCGTTGTCCTCAGATAATCACATGGTGTGCTTTCGCTGTAAAGCCTTTTTTGAAATCTGACAAAGCGGTTGGATTAACAAGAAGTGAAGCTTTTAAATGATGTGAGACACTTGTATGTTCATGAATGTTTAATATTACAATTTTGTCATTTGAATTTGGCACGCTCCAGCTTCACCGGATGTTGTCGATTTGGATCCCGCTAGCGAGCCCTAAAAGGATAATTATTAAGAGAGGTTTAATGCCTTAATATTGATGTTCACTATATTAATATACTTGTTTAACTTTATCTAGTTTGCCATTGCAAAAATAAAGTTAAATATATTTTGCTCGCCTAATTTGAAAAAGGATTATGCTGGAGTCTGTAAACCCATGAAAAAAGATGTATAATGCGATATCACTAGAGAATTAATCAGGGTAATCTTCCCGTAAATGGATAGGTGTTACGCTCCACAGTTTTTTTCTTCTTCTAAGTTTTCAATCAAAGTTAATATAATGAACAAAAATAAAAATGTAACATGTAAATCCATCCACCTGACAGGTGTGGCATATCAAGAAGCTGATTAAACAGCATGATCATTACACAGGTGCACCTTGTGCTGGGGACAATAAAAGGCCACCCTAAAATTTGTCACACAACACAATGTCACAGATGTCTCAAGTTTTGAGGGAGCGTGCAATTGGCATGCTGACTGCAGAAATGTCCACCAGAGCTGTTGCCAGATAATGTAATGTTCATTTCTCTACCATAAGCCGCCTCCAACGTCATTTTTGAGAATTTGTCAGTACATCCAACCGGCCTCACACACTGCAGACCACGTGTAACTACACCAGCCCAGGACCTCCACATCCAGCTTCTTCACCTGCAAGATCATCTGAGACTAGGGCTGTTACTGTGACCGTATTTCCGCCATGCCAGCAGTCATGAGTCATGATGGCAGTCAAATTCCACGTGACCGTTTAGTCACGTTATTAGACTTCTCCAAGCCCTGATGCTGCTGATGGTCATTAGTAGCCTACCAAACTTCATAACTGCCCTGGTACTCAGCACTACTGTCCCTCTAACCACTCTGGTATCAATGCAAATGTAATCAAAAATCTAATCAAACACTTCATGAGAGCCCATGAACTCATGTTGTGCTGCATTTCTATAAGCTTTGCGTGAGAAAACAGAGTGATGGCCTCTATTAAAAGAGGATCCCATTAGATTTCTATAGACTAGGCCTACTATATTTATTTCTCAACTTTCCTAATATTAATAAGCACATTTCTTCTCTTTACAACAGGAGTATAGCCTACCTGACTGGCATGAAAGTGAATCACGGGAAAAGTGTCCTCCATTTGCTATTTTCCCCCTGCCCGTTTCGAGACAGGTGCATGATAATGGTCCATTCTAAATCAAAACAAATTTCATACATATGTTATTTAGTATATGTTAACACAAGATTAAATCAAGAATAGGCTGATGGGTGACAATGTTAGCCTA
Organism: Salmo salar; assembly: GCF_965601325.2. Lineage (NCBI taxonomy): Eukaryota > Metazoa > Chordata > Actinopteri > Salmoniformes > Salmonidae > Salmo > Salmo salar. Next base: position 93,205,287 of record NC_138301.1, read on the forward strand.
TCACTTGTGAATTTTATATTATCAAACACATGCCTTTTTTTGTGACTTTTTCAAATCATAGTCACATACCTCATGTAGCCTAGCCCATAGGCCTGTATGTTTTTTTGATAAGGTTTGTATCACAATTAAAGTGGCCAAATACCTTTTTTAAATTTAGCACATTAATCCGCTTTATAATGGGTGTAGAGCACAACTAGCATACAACTAAGCAGCGTGTGAGTTTCAAGTTTGGGGAAGATAATTTTCACCATAAAAAGGCACATTTATAATACATGCATAAACGCATTTACAATCACTTTTGAGAATGGTGTTTTCCTGATAATGGAACTTTCGCACTTATAATGTGAAGAAATAGCCTAATATTTTATCAAGATCTTAAGCTAAACACACGCACGCAGTTGCATGTGTCTGTCTTCACTTGTAGCCTGTGAGAAAGACCCGATCACGTGACGGAGAGCCATTTGAGTGAAAGGTGCTTTGGCGCATGCAGCCGGGAGAAGGGAATAATAATTTTTATGTTCAGCCAGAGGGCACAACGGTCACTGGCTGCAAAAGGCATGGATTTTTTTTAGGGGGCATTATGGACAAAGGGGATTCCGCCTGCGCAAAAACTAAGCAGAGCACATGCCTTTCATGACACTTTTTTCAAATCATCATTAGAGTCGCATCATGCAGCCTTACAATCTATTAAAAATCAAACATAAAGTTTATATCACAATTAAAGTTACATAAATTAAGCTTATAGGAGTACCTGTTTCTTTGTTAACCGCTCAACACAGAATAGCCACATGTGCGCACTCCCTCAAATCATTTGGAGAAAATATCCTTATTCAGCTATGTTCAGTTCAGTGGTGGTCAATGTCGTTTATGATGAGAGAGGACAAAAAAAAATTCATGAGCATGGCATTATTTCTATTACAGCAGCATGTTGGATGACTGTCATTCATATTCCATTCACCCAGTTCAATGTAACATTGATAGGTTTAGGCTACTACATGATACTCAAATTTTCCCTATACCCATCATGAGGTCTCTACAACCTAGCCTATGAATGAAAGTTTACAACGTAGGTGCACACAGGTCGAGAGAAAATGTTTAGACTACAGACAGTGACACATGGACAGACAGTGACACATTCTGCATCTACCTTATCTAGAGTGTAATCATTAGTCCAACAGTGGCAAACAAGAGTTTCTATTGGACAAATTCAAGTATTTTTATACCGTTTCGTTTGCTTCCATATAAGAAACATTTTTCAACAGAATCGGCGGAATGAATACACCCCTGATCACGCATAAACAGAGTTCATTTTCATAGCAGTCATGTTGTATTCATTCTAGCCTCTATGCAATCTCCTTCTCTCACCTTTTCCCTTCATTTGTGGACTTCAATGAACAACACATCAGCTGTATGTGACCAGGCAAAATAAACTTTCCAAAAAATGTAGCTACATTTACATTTACATTTTAGTCATTTAGCAGACGCTCTTATCCAGAGCAACTTACAGTAGTGAATGCATACATTTCATACATTTTTTTTTCTGTGCTGGCCCCCCGTGGGAATCGAACCCACAACCCTGGCATTGCAAACACCATGCTCTACCAACAGCCTACATCGTTGTCCCCATATTAGCTTAAGTAACGTCCTAGTCAACATAGCTAATAGAGCAAATGTGTTAGTAAACCCAGTAACATTACAGTGTACAGTCAGTAATGCCCTCCTATGCCCTCCCAGGCCCATCCATCGTTGCGCCCTTGCCCAGTCATATGAAATCCATAGATCAGGGCCTAGTGAATTTATTTAAATTGACTGATTTCCTTATATGAATTGTAACTTTTCAGACCAAATGGAAAGGTAAAGACCCAATCCGTAATATAGTACACTTAACATAGTTGGTTATTAGTCCAGAGAAACTGTAGACATTCTCCAGGTCCTCAATAAGGCCCTTCAAGGTTGAAGATTGAGAACTCAAGAGAGAACTAGAATTAATGGCATACATTCATACTTTTGTCTCTAATCCCACATTTTTTGCCCCTTAATGTTAGCATTAGATCTTATTATTATTATTATATTTTTTCCTATCAATTCAATGGCCATAATATATAGGTATGGTGAAAGAGTGCAACCTTGATTTATGCCTCTTGACAATTTGACGTTATTGATGAACAAACATTTGATGAACTGACTTGTTGGAAAGGTGGCATCCTATGATGGTGCCACGTTGAAAGTCACTGAGCTCTTCAGTAAGGCCATTCTACTGCCAATGTTTTCTACAGAGATTACATGGCTGTGTGCTCGATTTTATACATCTGTGAGCCATGGCTGTGTCTGAAATAGCCGAATATACTAATTTGAAGGGGTGTCCACATACTTTTATATATATTTGTCGTTCTCAAGCCAATCTCTGTTTTTTTAGATAAATAAAGACCGATCGTTCCTGAATAAGTTTCTCAAACTTGTTTTGTTTTGTGTCTAGATTATTCAGTGCTTCTGTTTTACATTTATCCACACCATTCGTGTGCAATGTTAGATTCTCTATTTCTGCTGTAAGTCTTTGCTCTGCCGATCAATACTGTTTTTTTGGGATGAAAATTGAATTTAATAGCATCTAAATACACACTTAAAGGCATACCATACAATATGTGGGTCCACTGAACCTGCATTGTGCAAAAGGAGTAGGATGTTATGAATTCCTTAGTTTTTTTATAAAGTAATGTCAGTCAACAAACCCTGGTTAAATTTCCAATATCCCCACACTCGTGTAAAGTCTTTCATAGTTACATGGAGGGCTATAAGCTGATGGTCTGATCGCATTCGATCCTCAATCCATACTTTTTTCACTTTTGGCACCATAGAAAAGGATCCCAGAAAATAATCAATCAATCTGACTAGCTTGATTAACCTCTACTGGTGTCAGTAGAGGAGGTGTTACACCTATTGAAGTAATTACCCATTGGTAAATCTCCAGGTTATGATCTTGTAAATGTATGGAAGCATGCTAAACTGTGTCCTATCCCAAAAGACAACAAATAACCCATTACTCCTGCCAATAGTCAACCAATTAGTCTACTCCCTTCACTCAGTAAGATATTGGAGGGTATTGTTAGTAGACATATGTGGGACTATATGGAAAAGAATGATCTGATTACAGCCAATCAGCATGCTTACCGCAAAAAACATTCCACTACCACTGTGTTGGTTGACATGACTGACCAAAGGCTCAATGCTATGGATAATGGCAGGTTTGTGGGTGCAATATTTTTAGATTTTAGTGTAGCATTTGATTTAGTGGATCATAAAATAATTTAGACAAAATTATTGCATTATGGTTTTAAGGAGGTAGCATTGACTTGGGTACAGTCATATCTAACAGACAGGAAACAGTCCACCTATATCAACGGTTCGTTATCTTCCCCTTATGCTTTAAACTATGGAATATCGCAGGACAGGTGCCTTGGGCCACTTCTTTACTTAATATATATACCAACGACCTTCCTTATACCTTATCTGAAACTCAAGCTACTATATTTGCAGACGATACTACAATTTATACAGCAAGACAATCAGTTCAACAGGTACAGCAAGCTCTACAAGTAGATTTGGAAAATATCAGGGAGTGTGTTTGCCTGTACAAACCTTTTTAAAACACCAAGAAAACCAAAATGATGTTGGTCTGTTCCACCAGGAAAAGGCCAACACAGCATGGGATACATTTAAGTATGGGGGTGTACAAATTGAGGAAGTGGCAGAAGCCTAACTACTAGGAGTGCAGCTAGACAACTCCTTATCATGGTCACCTCAAACAACTAATCTATGTTAAAAAAGAATGCAACTGCATGCATGATCAGAAGGAAAGCTAAATATTTACTGGGAAAGATTCTTAAGAAAACAACCCAAGCATTAATTGAGAGTCAGGTGAACTACTGTGGTCTGAGGAAATGCATCAGCAAGTCAAATTAGGAGGCTGCAGATTGCACAGAACAAAGCAGCAAGGATTGTTTTAAGGTGGAGATATGGTTCTTCTGTTGTAGTTTTCTGTTGTAGTCATGCTCAATGCTCTTGGTTGGTCATCAATCAACAAGATAATTGAAAAAAACATGCTTATTTTATTTCATAATATACACCATTTAAAATAGCCAAACTCTATTCACATCAATATTCAGTTGGTAAGAGACAGATATTCAGTAAATACTAGAAGTAGATTGTCCACCATCTCTGTGTTATCCAGGCAGAAAAGAGAAATAACATTTCAATTTAGAGCAATAAAGAAATTGAATAATGTATCTGAGCAAACCAGAAACCTTTCAATATATAAATTCAAACAATACTTTAAAACCATTTAAATATAATACATAGGAAAGTTGTGCTGGACTATGGTAGATGAAGAATCAATCTATCTTTTTTGACTGTTAGAGTATTTATCTGGTCAATATGTGTCATAGGCGTCATAAGGATAGGACCAAGGCGCCTGTAAAGTGCTCATACTTAATTTATTCGATGAAAACACTTAACAAAATAAACAAACTACGAAAAACAGTTCCATAAGGCACACAGGCCATACAGAAAATAACCACCCACAAAACACAAGTGAAACAAGCCCCAACTAAATATGGCCTCCAATTAGAGGCAACGACAACCAGCTGCCTCTAATTGGAGGTCCTACCAAAACCCCAACATAGAAATAGAAAACTAGATTTAAACAGAAATAGAAAACATAGAACTTAAACCAAAAACACCAAAACACAAAACAAACACCCCCTGCCACGCCCTGACCAAACTACAATGACAAATAACCCCTTTTACTGGACAGGACGTGACAGTACCCCCCCCCCCAAGAGGTTCAAAAACAACCCCAAACTTAAAGGGAGGGGAGGGAGGGTGGCCACCGTCAACAACGGTCCCAGTTCTATTTTTGTTTCATCAGACCAGAGGACATTTCTCCAAAAAGTACGATCTTTGTCCCCATGTGCAGTTGCAAACCGTAGTCTGGCTTTTTTATGCCGGTTTTGGAGCAGTGGCTTCTTCCTTGCTGAGCGGCCTTTCAGGTTATGTCGATATAGGACTCGTTTTACTGTGGATATAGATACTTTTGTACCTTTTTCCTCCAGCATCTTCACAAGGTCCTTTGCTGTTGTTCTGGGATTGATTTGCACTTTCCGCACCAAAGTAGGTTCATCTCTAGGAGACAGAACGTGTCTCCTTCCTGAGCTGTATGACGGCTGTGTGGTCCCATGGTGTTTACACTTGCGGACTATTGTTTGTACAGATGAACGTGGTACCTTCAGGTGTTTGGAAATTGCTCCCAAGGATGAAACACTTGTGGAGGTCTGATTTCTTTAGATTTTCCAATGATGTCAAGCAAAGCGGCACTGAGTTTGAAGGTAGGCCTTGAAATACATCCACAGGTACACCTCCAATTGAGTCAAATTATGACATTTAGCCTATAAGAAGCTTCTAAAGCCATGACATAATTTTCTGGAATTGTCCAAGCTGTTTAAAGGCACAGTCAACTTAGTGTATGTACACTTCTGACCACTGGAATTGTGATACATTGAATTACAAGTGAAATAATCTGTCCGTAAACAATTGTTGGAAAAATGACTTGTGTCATGCACAAAGTAGATGTCCTAACCGACTTGCCAAAACTAAAGTTTGTTAACAACAAATGTGTGGAGTGGTTGAAAAACGACTTTTAATGACTCCAACGTAAGTGTATGTAAACTTACGACTTCAACTGTACATGTAAGTATTCAACCCCCTGAATCAACACATCTTAGAATCACATTTGGCAGCAATTACAGCTGTGAGTCTTTCTGGCTAAGTCTCTAAGAGCTTTACACACCTGGATTGTGAAACATTTGCCCATTATTCTTTTTAAAATTATTCAAGCTCTATCAAATTGGTTGTTGATCATTGCTCGACAACCATTTTCAGGTCTTGAATAGATTTTCAAATATTTTTAAATCAAAACTGTAACTCAGCCAATTAGGAACATTTTCTGTCTTCTTGGTAAGCAACTCCAGTGTAGATTTGGCCTTGTGTTTTAGGTTATTGTCCTGCTGAAAGGTGAATTTATCTCCCAGTGTCTGATGGAAAGCAGACTGAACCAGGATTTCCTCTAGGATTTTGCCTGTGCTTAGCTCCATTCCATAAATGTTCAGCTTATGAAGGCCTCATGACACAATGCCTTCATAAGCACTACATAAATGTTTAACAAAGCACATATAACCATATGTCATACTTTCTAAAGGGTTCAAAAATGTGGCATAACTGTGTGACATAACCCAATGTCAGATGTGATATAACCCACTATGTTAAATACGATAAACATTATAAAGGGTTACATGTTGTGCTGAAGGATGGCACATGCTCTAAAGTGAAGTCATGTTAGTCACATTATACCTAATCTCGTTCCCAGACTCTTCCGCCCAAATGTATGCCGTATAAGAATATTCAGAGTTATGAACTTATGAAAATGGGTTGTTTTGCAAATGTTGAACTTATTTTAAGGCTACTAATACCTGGAAAGCTAAGTCAAAGTCCAACTATACAGATTTGACGATATTCTTGCAGATAAATGGCATACGAATGCGAATGTCTCATTCACGATTTACCCAAATGTAACTGGGGACTTGACACTAAAAGTCTTGTTGTTCAGTCATTTTTCAAGTTATCCATCCATGAAACTTTGCACATACACTGCTTTCATCTTGTGGACTCTATCGGAATTACAACCAGATTGATGGCTATAACTATGACCTTTCTTTTGCATTTCAAAGATGGTGGTAGAAAAAGACCGGTTGGTTTTTCTTTGTATTTTCTTCTACCAGATCTATTGTGTTATATTATCCTACATTCAATTCACATTTCCACAAACTTCAAAGTATTTCCTTTCAAATGGTACCAAGAATATGCATATCCTTGCTTCAGAGCCTGAGCTACAGGCAGTTAGATTTGGGTATGTCATTTAGGCAAAAATTGGAAAAAAATGGGCTATCCCTAGATTTTAAGTTGTAGTCCTTCTTCTTCTTGATGAGCCATTAGCTAGCTAGCTAGCTAGCTATGTCCTTTGATAATTAGCTAGCTGGAAAGTAGGGCATATTTGTTTAGTTTTTTTGTCCCTTGCATCCAGGGGGAATGGTTTCAGTAGATAGCACAGTCACAAAGTCAAAATTGGATTTTTTTAAATCATGAAAACAAAAAAATGCTTAATTTAAGATTAGGTTAGGCATAAAGTTAGGAGGGAGGTTAGAGTTAGGTTTAAAATAAAATTTTAAGAAGAGAAATTGTGGAAATGGGCAGGGTTTAGCCATAATTATTCCTTTGTGGCTCTGTTAACTAGTGAAGAACAGGGGAAGGTTTTTGCTAGCAAAGGACACTTAATTTTCTTTTTCATTTAACCTTTATTTAACTAGGCATTTCAGTTAAAAACAAATTCTTATTTACAATGACGGCCTACCAAAAGGCAAAAGGCCTCCTGCTGGGACGGGGGCTGGGATTAAAAAAATAAATGTAAAAGAAATATATATATATAGGACAAAACATACATCACGACAAGAGAGAAAACATAACACTACATAAAGAGAGACCTAAGACATAGCATGGCAGCAACACATGACAACACAGCATGGTAGCAACACAACATGACAACAACATAGTAGCAACACAACACGGCAGCTGCACAACATGGTAGCAGCACAAAACAGGGTACAAACATTATTGGGCACAGACAACAGCACAAAGGACAAGAAGGTAGAGACAACAATACATCATGCAAGCAGCGACAACTGTCAGTAAGAGTGTCAATGATTTGAGTCTTTGAATGAAGATATTGAGATAAAACTGTCCAGTTTGAGTGTTTGTTGCATCTTGTTTCAGTCGTTAGCTGCAGCGAAGTGAAAAGACGAGTGACCCAAGGATGTGTGTGCTTTGGGGACCTTTAACAGCATGTGACTGGCAGAACGGGTGTTGTATGTGGACTGCAGTAGATATCTCAGATAGGGGGAGTGAGGCCTAATAGGGTTTTATAAATAAGCATCAACCAGTGGGTCTTGCGACGGGTATACAGGGATGACCAGATTAAAGGAACATAGAGTGCAGTGATGTGTCCTAAAAGGAGTATTGGTAGCAAATCTGATGGCCGAATGGTAAAAAACATCTAGCCGCCCGAGAGCACCCTTACCGGCCGATCTATTAATCATGTCTCCGTAATCTAGCATGGTTAGGATGGTCATAGTCTCAGGTAGTCTCAGGTAGGACTACTCTCAGGTAGGACTACTACAAATCATCTTGGCTCTGACAAACACACACACACACACACACACACACACACACACACACGCAAACACAAGCTTTACAGGTCCATCAATCCATCTAAATATCTCTCACACCCTACAGTAACCTGTGGATCATGAGAGAACCTCCATAAATCAGCAGAACGTTTAGAACCTATTAAATGACACTTTTTTTAATTTAACATTTATTTTAACTAGGCATTTATGTAATGTCCTGTAATACTTCCTTTTGAAGTGAGACACATTCGGTCAGTAATAACAGACTCTATATTGCATGACACTGTACTTTAAACTCAGACCCCGTTGGTCATTTAGTTAAATAAAGGTTTAATAAAAAATGTAAAATACAATTTATAATACATACATTAAATGCCTTGTGTCATATGAAGCTGTACTTATAATAAAGTCAGGCACCATTTCCTGGTTGCTAAAATTCAAATAGTTTGCGTAATTTCAGTTGATGTGACAAAACAAGCAATGCATAGTGTAGCGAATCATTGTGCATTCTAAACCGCTGTGAAATGTATTTTCAATAACCCAAAATATTGTATTTTCAGCTGTTTGAAGTTGGTGTACAAAACCAAAAGCAAAAGATGCAAAAACGAAACTTTAGAGAGTGAAGCATAGAAATAGTGCACACAGAACATATCTCCCGCTTCTTAGACCTGCTTTCAATGAGAATGACAGATCGGGTCTCCCAAAAGTTACATATTGCAGCTTTAATGTAAACATAAATATATTAACACTTACTGAATTATCACTAACAGCTAAAACAAATAAAAATGTAAGTTTAAACTATACATTTCCTTTTTATTTTGAAATGTTTTAAACAATACGAATACATAACATTTTAAAAAGTATTGCACCAGAAACTCCGGAAACTCCTTTAGATTCACATTCTTATATTCCTCTTTCATTTACAAATCTTATGACGTGACTAAGAGACGTGGCTGTATCTAAGGGGATTTTTATTTTGTTGAGCCTGCTACCTAGCAAAATGTCATATTGATATAGCTAGCTAACTAGCTTAGGCTGCTAACATTAGCTAGCTATCTAGCAATTGCTTTGAAGTCACCAAAATTATTTGAAATAACGATTGAGGTAGCTATGTAATCTAACCCAATGCTTAACAAACTAATTTAAATTACAATAAATAAAGGTTAACTTTATTTTTCGCTGTCCAGTGGCACCACAAGTGGGCATTTGATTTGAGAACTTCATCACATGAGCGCTCAGTGAATGTGCACTGAATTAAAGGGTATCTCCACTCAAAAATAAAAGTTTCTTAGATTTTTCACAGACCTCAAAAGTGGTCACCTGATGCAGTTTCAGCATTGTTGTGAACACAGAAAATCAACTTTTGCTGTTTTTCTATTAACAAAAAAGTGAGAAAAAAAAGTGGGAAAACCAGAAGAAATTATGGAAATCCGTAACCTGGAAAAACAAAACAGAAAATTGAATTTGGGAGAAAAAATCTGAATCAGGCAAAAAATATAATCGTATTTTAAAAGGCCGTACTAACGTGTTTTGCTGTGCATGACTGCACTTTAGAGCATGTGTCATCCTGCAACTCAGCATTTTAGGGAATGTTGAGGTCAGGTCCAATATTAGCTATGCATCCAAGAGGGAAATATAGGCCATTCTAGAAATGTTTTAGAGTAGTATAATATGTCATTTAGCTGAAGCTTTTATCCAAAGCGAATTGCAGATATGAGTGTATACATTTTTATGTATGGGTGGTTCCGGGAAATCGAATCCACTATCCTGGCATTGCAATGCTCTACCCAGATGCATGACAAGGTTATAAATGATTCGTGAAGCCTCAATTTAATATGATTTATAAAGCATTGATTAAGCAATGCTTATGCCACCCTTATAAAGCACAGCTTTATGTCATATTTGACCTTGTGGCATATGTCACATTTGACATTAGTGGTTAGGTCACACAGTTATGCCAGATTTATGAACCCTTTATAGAGCATGAGACATATGGTTATAGATGATTTGTAACACACGTATGTAGTGTTTATGAAGGCTTTATGAAGCCTTTAAAAGCAGCATGTCATTTAAAGTGGGACCATAATGGGTTATAATAATATATGCCATTTAGCAAACACTTTTTATCCAAAGCGACTAATAGACAAGCTTGCATACATTTTACTTATGGGTGGCCTCGGGAATAGAGCACACAACCCCTGACAATGCAAGCACTATACTCTACCAACTGAGCTACAGAGGAAGGGGTTAATACATTTTTCATACGGGAAATTCAAGTCTGACATTTCAAAGTGGAAATTAAAAACTTAATAAGCCTCAAATACACTACAAGTTTAACATTTCCTGCCTTGCAGAAAAGTTCTCCTGCAACAGTTTGATCAAATTAAGATCCTACATATTTATAGTCTAGGGAGGATGGTGTAAAATACATGTACATTTGATTGTAAAAGAAAATTACATACAGTAATAGTAGGAAAGGAGAACCAGTAGAGATGAATTTAAAAACATATTGGTTGTGACCAAATACCCATACTCATACTCACTTAAACTGCATACTATGTAGGACTACCCATTGTTGTATACTATTTAGCACGTACCGTTTAGTAAAAAGTATGCAGTATGCCACAGCCGCAACGTAGTAGTGGCTCTTGACATGCTGAGCAGGTTGGCGGGGCCAAGTGCGGGTGGATTTTTCCAAATTCAACAGACATGCATCGCATTAACCAGCCTGATAATAGCTCATTTCCAATTTCCAAAAGCACTGATCACTGGGAACGAGATCAGAATGACTAATGGGTAACCTATCCTACAAAACTAAAACAATCCATATGTTCAAATCAAAAGGCTTTATTAACATGACATCAATAACGCAGCCCCATCCCGAGTCCCTGGTGCCGAAACATTCAAAAATCAAAGATGGTTTAGTATTTAGTTTAAATGCTCTGACGAAGGCCAGGAGAAAAATAAACACTGTGGGTAAAATGAAAGAAAGAAAGAAATACTTCTGTTTCCAAAGATGTAACCTACAATGTAGTACTCATGTTCATTTTAAAGAGAACAAAAACTACTTTTGAGCACCACCGCAGAAGCTTCGCTATTCTGCATCTTTTGTCATTTGGCAGCTTGAAAAGAACAAGTTTTCCAATGCGTTGTGGAAAGTGTGCATCAAATTCTATTAGATGAACAGCCGGAACGAGTATGACATCCTGGCATTGAAACCATACTCGATTTTCAAAAATTCACATAATATTATACATTCTATTTTCGCATACTGAGAATGCATCATGTTTCCCACTATTCGTTGATTTCAGTAGCACATCCCGACATCTACATTACATACTATTAAGCATTATTTTTTTGCATACTCAAATGGCCTACTACTATTTAGGACGCAAGTATGGGTATTCGGACACGCCCCATTGAAGCTTGTCAAGTAGTAGAGGGAGCCAGGTGTGATTCTGTCTGTCTGCTTGTGCCAATGCCCACACACCGAGAGAGACATGGTCAGGATAAGTTTTTTCTACTCTTATTAACGCACTCACACACCATGCTGACAGCACTGGTTCTGAGTGCATGGCCCATCCATTATTACTGTGAGACTCATCCCTGGCTTACATCTTACAAGTAGACCCGGTGGATATTACACTCTGCGCAATCATCAGCACGATTACACTCAGATACTGACGGGTGCAGTCTGCCTTGGCAGGGGAAACATCTAGGTGACAATCATCCCTGCTTCTCTGGATATACAGTGCCACCTGTCTTCCCTCACCCGTCAACCTGTTGGTCCTTTGCCTGTGTGCCTCCCAACAGTCACCCATTTCTCTCAGAGAGAGAGAGAGAGAGAGAGAGAGAGAGATGCATATTACATTTCTAGTGTTGTATGTCTCTGTTCGCTCATTTGAAGATGCAGCCAGTGTGACACCTTATATCAGAAACACTACCATTAGCATTTCACTCTCAAAGCTTGCTTTCTGTCAAACACTAATATTAGCATTATGCTCACAGTTCCATAGCACTCTAATCACTACCATTTAGTATTGAACTAACATTAGCCTCATGGATGAGGGCTATCATCTGAAATAAATGGGGTTTGCCCAAATGTGAGTGTTCCACGCTGTACCTACATTGGTGACATGACAGGTTATTACAAAATGATGAGGACAAACATATACTCATCCCAATGTCAAAGCCATGTGTAATGGCGAAGGGAGATGAGAGAAAAAAAATCAAAAGGGAAAGCTGTCAACTATCAGTCATTTGTACACACAAATAGCAATCACATCACGCCAGCCAGAGATGGCAGCTTTCCATCATTCACGCTCTCTCTGTCAGGAGCTGTGTTTAGGTGATGACATAAAAGTCAATCACTGGTAATAGTAACCTAGCTAGCTAGCAGAGTGGGGCTGACATCCTGCTAGCATGCTAATTATCCTCTAAGAATAATTTAATGAGATGACATAGCAGTCAGTCAGTTGTAATAGTGGCCTAGCTAGCAGAGTGGGGCTGTCCACTAGCATGCAAAGTAAGCTGTTCTCTAGGACGCATTAGCTGTCGTCATGTGAATTTAATACCCCTCATAGCTTAATTAAGTCCTTTTGTGGATATGTTGCATTTTAATTCACTGCTCTATCGTCCTGGTGTCAACAGCACTAGTTCTATCTTTCTGGCTCATCATCTCCCTCTCATATTAAAAAAGCTCTCTGCCCTTGCTCGCCCTCTCACGACACTGCTAGTCACTGTGAGAAAAGCAAAGTAGGGAGGGAAAAGTCATCTCCCCTCAAACACTCTCCAGATTCAGGTGAGGGTTTGTTTTGTTTCTGCTGAGAGGGCTTTACTGCTGCCCTCTCTCTCTCTGTGTGTGTTTTTATCTCTCTCTGTCCCTCTCTCGATGTCCCTCTCTGTCTTTCTCTCTCTTTCTCTGTAAGGATTATCTTTAAAAAAAAGCAACATCTATGTGTGTCAAGATTCATTTCCAAGACTAGCTCTTTCGGTCTGCTTCTGTGTTTGTTTTCATGCAAGCATTTGTTTGCTCTCCTCTTACTGTCAGACTCCTGCCCTCAGAGCAGCTCAGAGAACAGGGCCTGAGTACATTACAAGGAAGGACCCAAGTTTATTATATTCAAAAGGCATGCAGAACCGCTAAGGGTTCTCTGCACATAAACAAGCTTGATCACAGACGCTTATTTTACCATATCGACTTTGGCATTTGTTCCAAACAGGAATCCTTGGGAAAGTACAGTGAAAAGAAAATAGCAGTGCTTTAATATTTAATCCCTAATAGGAATCAGAGACAAGTGGGTAACAAATACACAATAACCAAAAGCCAACAGATTATCAAGCCAACAACTTGTGTAATAAATCAATATTTAATTAATGAGAAGGGAATAAATGAGTGGGTCCTGATGAAATAATCAATACTGGTATTTATTACTTCTACAAATGGCAGAATGCCCCCCAAATAAATCGTTATTTCCTGATAACCAGGAATAATAAATCAGCAACTACAATGTATATTTTCAAGCAGTGAACAGTAGAAGGAGTCAGCTACAGTACAGTTGTCTATCATACCATATGTGAGTCATGTCATTTGTGAGAACCACAATCATTTCATAAGAGATGTTTGCTATTTAATGGTCAAGAATCATTAAAACATATTTATGTACAGTTCAGTCTGTACTCCAGACTCTAGGCTGTCACCGGCTTCATTAGTAAGTGTATAGACGACGTCGTCCCCACCGGGATCGTACGTATGTACCCCAACCAGAAGCCATGGATTACAGGCAACATCCACATTGAGCTAAAGCTAGAGCTGTCGCTTTCAAGGAGTGGGACACTAATCTGGACGCTTATAAGAAATCCTGCTTACGACCTCCGACGAGCCATTAAACATACAAAGCATCAATATGGGACTAAGATCGGAAACTTACTACGCCAACTCTGACACTTGTCGGATGTGGCAGGGCTTGCAAACTATCATAGATTAAAAGGGAAACCCAGCCACGAGCTACCCAGTGACGCGAGCCTACCAGAGGAGCTAAATGACTTCTATGCTCACTTCAGAGCAAGCAACACTGAACCATACATGAGAGAAACAACTGTTCTGGATGACTGGTGGTGGTAGGCCTGATCACCGATTACTATAGGGAGGAGGTTAGTGACCTGGGAGTGTGGTGCCAGGACAACAACCTTTCCCTCAACATCAGCAAGACAAAGGAGCTGATCGTGGACAACACGACCCCATCCACATCGATGGGGCTGAAGTAGAGCAGGTCGAGAGCTTCAAGTTTCTCTGTGTCCACATCACTAAGTAATTAACATGGCCCACACACACCAACACAGTCATGAAGAAGGCATGACTACGCCTCTTCCCCTTCACAAGGCTGAAAAGATTTGGCATGGGCCCTCAGATCCTCAAAGTTATCCAGCTGCACCATTGAGAGCATCTTTACTGGCGGCATCACCACTTGATATGGCAAGTGCTTAGCATCCGACTGCAAGGCGCTACAGAGGGTAGTGCATACAGCCCAGTACATCACTGGGGCCAAGCAGCCTGCCATCCAGAACCTCTATACCAGGAGGAGTCAGAGAAAGGTCCGAAAAAGGCCTTAAAAAGACTACCACCCAAGTCAAAGACTGTTCTCTCTGCTACCGCATGGCAAGCAGTACCGATGCACCAAGTCTGGAACCAATAAGACCCTGAACAGCTTCTACCCACAAGCCATAAGACTGCTAAATAATTAACCAGCTACCCAGACAAATGCAACCTCTCAAGATGGCGACCATGAGGTAGTCAGGTGAAGGTGATAAATTTGTCATTCCATCTCTTTACTAAAATATACCCCTAAAATAGGAAAGAACTTGACTCTAAAGTTAAGAAATAACTGAAATGTTATTTTGGCAACTGCATGTTATGGCAAATACTAGATCGAGAAATAGAGTCAAACAATCACAACGAAACAACGCGACCATGGACCGATTAGCTGCCGACCCGACTAAAGTGAGTTTAGAGACACTACTATCAGAAATTCGCACTGGCAATGATAAACTGTGTAAGCAGATGAAGAAAATATCAGATGATGTCAAAACAAAGTCCAAACAGATGTGACTGAACTGGGCAAACGCATGAAGGGGACCTAAACGGGCTTAAACATGGAGAAATCCGTACAAGAAAATGTCAAGAAAACCTTTGCTTACAAAAATACATCATTATGGGGCTTACTGAAAGATTAAATGGGATGGAAGACTTCAATCGTCATTCAAATCTTCATTTTGCAATTTTCCACAAAAATAATAAATAATAAAAATAATACCAAAACCACTGGGTGAGGAGAACTTCACACGGCTCCCACAATCAAACGAGCACATCAAACAGGCGGCCCGAGTGGGGACACGAGCAGCAAACCAAGGAACATCATTGCAAAGTTCCTGATTAACTATAGGGACTAAGGTAAAGTTCTATGACTGGCTATCAAAGCCAAAAAGTCAGGATTCTGAGCGTTGCTGTATGAGTATGTCATTAGTATGTCATTTTAGGCGAAAATTGAAAAAAGGGTCCGATCCTAAAGAGGTTTTAACAGACATTGAACGACAGATGGGGCACTGGACTATTGAACTGTTTTGGCTACTGAAATAAGGTGAACGATGGACTATTACACCCCAACAAATCAGAGATTCAAAAGAGAAAGGTATGTGTTTTTAATGCCTTCACTTACACACCTATTGAAAAGACAATCACAGCGCCACTCAGGCGATCTGTCTAAGTGAATAACGCTTTAATGAATATTGGCTATGCAGCCTAAATGACAACCCATTAATTGGTAGGCAATAGCCATTATCTATTTGTTTAAGTAACAAACTGACAAGGGAACAGGACAACATAATGATTGCTATGATCTGCCTAATTTTTTTTTTAATGCTCCCCAGCCGATAGACTACAAAGCCAGAGTAAGTGGGAACATTTTAAATGGCCCATATGTGAAAAAAGACTGAGAGAGATCAAATGTTATTCAGCCTAAGACGCTGAAATTGTAAGCAGACAGTTTATTTTATTTACTTTTGCCCGATTTTTAAGGCAAGATAACGGAGAAATTGATATACAGTACCAGTCAAAAGTTTGGACACACCTACTCATTAAAACGGTTTTTCTTTATTTGTACTATTTTCTACATTGTAGAATAATAGTGAAGACATCAAAACAATGAAATAGCACATATGGAATCATGCAGTAACCAAAAAAGTGTTAAACAAATCAAAATATATTTTAGATTTGAGATTCTTCAAAGTAGCCACCCTTTGGCTTGATGACAGCTTTGAAAACTCTTGGAATTCTCTCCACCAGCTTCAAGAGGATTACTTTTCCAACAGTCTTGAAGCAGTCCCCACATATGCTGAGCACTTGGTGGCTGCTTTTCCTGCTTTTCCAACTCATCCCAAACCTTCTCAATTGGGTTGTGGTTAATGTGATTGTGGAGGCCAGGTCATCTGATGCAGCACTCCATCGCTCTACTTCTTGGTCAAATAGCCCTTACACAGCATGGAGGTGTGTTTTGGGTCATTGTCCTGTTGAAAAACAAATGATAGTCCCATTAAGTGCAAACCATATAGGATGGCGTATCACTGCAGAATGCTGTGGTAGCCATGTTGGTTAAGTGTGCCTTGAATTCTAAATAAGTCACCAACAGTGTCACCAGCAAAAAAAACATCACACCTCCTCCTCCATGCTTCAAGTTGGGAACCACACATGCGGAGATTATCTGTTCATCTACTCTGCGTCTCACAAAGACAGCGGTTGGAACCAAAAATCTCAAATTTAGAATCATCAGACCGAAGGACAGATTTTCTCCGGTCTAATGTCCATTGCTCGTGTTTCTTGGCTCAAGCAAGTTTCTTCTTATTATTGGTGTCCTTTAGTAGTGTTTTCTTTGCAGCAGTTCGACCATGAAGGCCTGATTCATGCAGTCTCCTCTGAACAGTTGATGTTGAGATGTGTCTGTTACTTGAACTCTGTGAAGCATTTATTTGGGCTACAATCTGAGGCTGGTAACTCTAATGAACTTATCCTCTGCATCAGAGATAACTGTGGGTCTTCCTTTCCTGTGGCGGTCCTCATCAGAGCGTGTTTCATCATAGTGCTTGATGGTTTTTGCGACTGCACTTCACTTTTGCGACTGATGGACTGTTGTTTCTCTTTACTTATTTGAGCTGTTCTTGCCATAATATGGTCTTGGTCTTTTACCATATACGGATATCTTAACCTGTTAGGGCTAGGGGGCAGTATTGACACGGCTGGATAAAAAACATACCCGATTTAATCTGGTTACCACTCCTACCCAGTAACTAGAATATGCATATATGTATTACATATGGATAGAAAACACCCTAAAGTTTCTAAAACTGTTTGAATGGTGTCTGTGAGTATAACAGAACTCAAATGGCAGGTCAAAACCTGAGAGATTCCTTTACAGGAAGTGGCCTGTCTGACCATTTCTTGAACTTCTTTTCCATCTCTATCTTTTACTAAGGATCTCTGCTCTAACGTGACACTTCCCACGTCGTCCATAGGCGCTCAGAGCCCGGGAAAAAACAGAATGTCGTCATTCCAGCCCCAGGCTGAAACACATTATCTCCTTTCTCAAGTGGCCGATCAAGGGACTCTGGGCTTATGCGCGTGACCCGACCGCCCCCGCCTTTGGGATTTTTTCCTCTGTTTGCCGAAAAGGAGATTCCCTGTCGGAATATTATCGCTTTTCTACGAGAAAAATTACGTAAAAATTGATTTTAAACAGCGGTTGACATGCTTTGAAGTACGGTAATGGAATATTTAGAATTTTATTGTCACGAATTGCGCCATGCGCGCGACACTTCTTTACCATTTCGGATAGTGTCTGGAACGCACGAACAAAACGCCGCTATTCGGATATAACGATGGATTATTTTGGACCAAACCAACATTTGTTATTGAAGTAGCAGTCCTGGGTGTGCATTCTGACGAAGACAACAAAAGGTAATCAAACTTTTATAATAGTAAATATGATTATGGTGAGTGCTAAACTTGTCGGGTGTCTAAATAGCGAGCCCGTGATGCCTGGGCTATGTACTTAGAATATTGCAAAATGTGCTTTCACCAAAAAGCTATTTTAAAATCGGACATATCGAGTGCATAGAGGAGGTCTGTATCTATAATTCTTAAAATAATTGTTATGCTTTTTGTGAACGTTTATCGTGAGTAATTTAGTAAAATGTTAGCGAATTCCCCGGAAGTTTGCTAGTATGCTAGTTCTGAACGTCACATGCTAATGTAAAAAGCTGGTTTTTGATATAAATATGAACTTGATTGAACAAAACATGCATGTATTGTATAACATAATGTCCTAGGGTTGTCATCTGATGAAGATCATCAAAGGTGAGTGCTGCATTTAGCTGTCTTCTGGGTTTTGGTGACATTATATGCTGGCTTGAAAAATGGGTGTCTGATTATTTCTGGCTTGGTACTCTGCTGACATAATCTAATGTTTTGCTTTCGTTGTAAAGCCTTTTTGAAATCGGACAGTGTGGTTAGATTAACGAGAGTCTTGTCTTTAAATAGCTGTAAAATAGTCATATGTTTGAGAAATTGAAGTAATAGGATTTTTAAGGTTTTGAAAATCGCGCCACAGGCTGCAAGTGGCTGTTACGTAGGTGGGACGCAAGCGTCCCACCTAGCCCATAGAGGTTAAGTATACCATCCTTACCTAGTCACAACACAACTGATGGGCTCAAACGCATTAAGGAAAGAAATTCCACAAATTAGCTTCTAACAAGGCACACCTGTTAATTGAAATGGATTCTAGGTGACTACCATATGAAGCTGGTTGAGAGAATGCCAAGAGTGTACAAAGCTATCATCGAGGCATAGAGTGGCTACTTTAAAGAATCTGAAATATAAAATATTTTGATTTGTTTAACACTTTTTTGGTTACTACATGATTCCATATGTGTTATTTTGTAGTTTTGATGTTTTCACTATTATTCTACAATTAGTAGGTGTGTCCAAACTTTTGACTGGTACTGTATATATACATTATATTTCTTATTATTTCCAGCTCTTTGTTTGACAATTATATCAAAATTAATTCATTACCTGAAAACCAAGGTGGAATGTTCAAGAAATGTAGCTAGGTCAACTGAACACAGTTGATAAATTCTGAAAAACCTATTGAATAAATGGACACACTAGCTTTGACTCTATTTGTATTTGTTAAGGATGCCCATTAGCTGCTAGCAGCTACTCTTCCTGGGGTCCAGTAACATTAAGGCAGTTCAATACAATTTAAAATATTCCATGACAATACATTTCATAACACATTTCACAGCACAGTAAGTGTATGCCCTCAGGCCACTACTCTACTATCACATATCTACAATACAAAATCCATGTGTAGGTGTGTGTAGAGGCATTTCTTATCTTGTGTATGTGTTTCTGTGCCTGTGTGTGTCTCTCTTCACAGTCCACACTGTTCCATATCTACAATACAAAATCCATGTGTAGGTGTGTGTAGAGGCATTTCTTATCTTGTGTATGTGTTTCTGTGCCTGTGTGTGTCTCTCTTCACAGTCCACACTGTTCCTTAAGATGTATTTGCATCTGTTTATTAATAATTTGATTCTACTGCTTGCATCAGTTACAGTACCTGATGTGGAATAGAGTTCCATGTAGCCATGGCTCTGTGTAGTACTGTGCGCCTCCCATAGTCTGTTCTTGACTTGGGGATTGTGAAGAGACCTTTGGTGGCATGTCTTGTGGGGTATGCTGTGTGCTAGTAGTTTAAACAGACACATCGGTGCATTCAGCGTTCAACACTTCTTACAAAAACAAGTAATGATGAAGTCAATCTCTCCTCCACTTTGAGCCGTGAGAGATCGACATGCATAGTATTAATGTTAGCTCTCCGTGTACACCAAAGTGCCAGCCGTGCTGCCCTATTCTGAGCTAATTGCTATTTTCCGAAGTCCCTTTTTGTGGCACCTGACCACACGATTGAACAGTAGTCCAGGTGCGACAAAACTAGCGCCTGTAGGATCTGCGTTGTTGACAGTGTTGTTAAGCTTTATTATGGACATACTTCTCCCAATTTTAGCTACTGTTGCATCAACATGTTTTGACCATGACAGTTTACAATCCTCAACTCCAAGCAGTTCAGTCGCCTCAACTTGCACAAATTCCACATATTTTTTTACAAGATTTAGTTGAGGTTTACGTTTTAGTGAATGATTTGTTAAAAATACAATGCTTTTAGTTTTTAAATATGTAACGCTCGTCATATGGAGTAGACCAAGGCGCAGCGGGTTGAGTGCTCATATTTACTTTTATTGGACACTTAATAACACAAGAAAACGAATGAACAACAAACAGTCTTGCAAGCTAAACACAGCTATGCAAAAACAACTTCCCACAAAAGACAAGTGAAAAAAGGGCTACCTAAGTATGACTCCCAATCAGCAACAACGATGTACAGCTGTTCCTGATTGAGAGCCATACCAGGCCAACAAAGAAATACACAACATAGAAAAACCATAGAAATACAAAACATAGAACAATACCCAAAAACCCCAGAACACATAAAACAAACACCCCTCTTATATAAATACATATCCCAACAAACCCCGAACCACATAAAACAAACACCCCCTTCCACGTCCTGACCAAACTACAATAACAAATAACCCCTTTACTGGTCAGGACGTGACAAAATATTTAGGACCAACTTTTTCCTTGCCACCCATTCTGAAACTAACTGCAGCTCTTAAGTGTTGCAGTGATTTCACCCGCTGTAGTAGCTGACAAGTATAGTGGTGAGTCATCTGCATGCATAGACACGCTTTACTCAAAGCCAGTGGCATGTCATTAGTAAAGATTGAGAAAGGTAAGGGGCCTAGAGAGCTGCCCTAGGGAATTCCCGATTATACTTGGATTATGTTGGAGAGGCTTCCATTAAAGAACAACCTCTTTGTTCTGTTAGACAGGTATGTCTTTATCCACAGTATAACCAGTGGCAATTTTAGCATGTAAATCTTGGTGGGGCAAAAAAAGTGGGATGTATGCCAGCAAAGCCATTACACAACATAACACTAAGCAATACATTAATTGCACTATAACGGTGACAAACGGTGGGCCTACATAAAGCTGTCCATAACAGCAGTCACAACATCTTACCACTGCTACACCTGGCTATCAGCGGCGCCTTGTCTGGCAGCGAAACAGTTCATTCAGCCTCATTTACTGCCTTTTATAAAAACATAACTGAAATAGCTGACTTGCTTTAACAAATGTGGTTTCTAATGACAATTGAGATGTACAAACTATGGCATAAGGGGACGACAAGCGGATAAGAGGCAATCCGTAATTTCAATTAAGACATTAATGAGCGAGCTAGGATGGACGTTGTCAATATAATAATTTGTTTAGCACTTTTGAAATGTAAAGCGACAGAATTCCGAACATGGGCCATTCTTAGTGTTCTGCCTGTACACCAAATCAGAACCATAGGATAAATACAGGGGCCATATGAGCAAACAATGGATCTCTTACAATATTCAATGATTACATTTCTCTAAAACAGGTTATAGGCTACATGTGCACCACCAATTCAGAACAGTAGGTGAAATTGAGAGGGTTAAATAGAGCAAATTATTAGGGTGATGCACATGGGCTACTAACATCTTACTACACAACACACACTTAGTATTACTTTCTTAGCTACAGTATACATATCTCCCTGGTATATTACATAATTTGTCTTCACTGACATTTTCAACCTCTCCCTGACCGAGTCTTTAATACCCACATGTTTCAAGCAGACCACGATAGTCCCTGTGCCCAAGGAAGCGAAGGTAACCCCCCCCCATCATGGCTCACATCAACAGCATCCCCCGGACACCCTAAACCCACTCCAATTTGCATTCAGCCCCAACAGATCCACAGATGATGCAATCTCAATCGCACTCCACACTGCCCTTTCCCACCTGGACAAAAAAACACCTATGTGAGAATGCTGTTCATTGACTACATTTCAGTGTTCAACGCCATAGTGCCCATGAAGCTCATCACTAAGCTAAGGACTCTGGGACAAAACACCTCCCTCTGCAGCTGGATCCTGGACTCCCTGACGGGCCGCCCCCAGGTGGTAAGAGTAGGCAACAACACGTCTGCCATGCTGATCCTTAACACTGGGGCCACTCAGGTGTGTGTACTTAGTCCCCTCCTGTATTCTCTGTTCACCCATGACTGAGTGGCCAAACACGACTCCAACACCATCATTAAGTTTGCTGACGACACAACAGTGGTAGGCCTGATCACTGACAACGATGAGACGGCCTATAGGGAAGAGGTCAGAGAACTGGCAATGTGGTACCTGGACAACAACCTCTCCCTCAATGTGAGCAAGACAAAGGAGCTGATCATGGACTACAGGAAAAGGTGGGCCAAACAGGCCTCATTAACATCGACGGGGCTGAAGTGGAGCGGGTCGAGAATTTAAAGTTCATTGGTGTCCACATCACCAACAAACTATCATGGTCCAAACATACCAAGACAGTCGTGAAGAGGGCACAAAACAATTGTCAGAGACTCCAGTCACCCAAGTTATAGACTCTTTTCTCTGCTACCGCACAGCAAGCAGTACCGGAGCACCTAATCTAGGACCAAAAGGCTCCTCAGCAGCTTCTACCCCCAAGCCAAAAGACTGCTGAATAATGAATGAAATCACCACCGGACTATTTACATTGTCCCCCCCTCCCTTTTGGACACTGCTGCTATTCGTTGTTTATTATCTATGCATAGTCACTTCACCCTTACGTACATGTACAAATTACCTTAACTAACCTGTACCAGCACACTGCCTCGGTACCGGTACCCCTGGTATATCGTTATTGTTATTCTTATTGTGTTACTTTTTTTTTTCTTTTTTTTACTTTAGCCTATTTGGTAAATATTTTCTTAACTCTTCTTGAACTGCACTGTTGGTTAAGCATTTCATGGTAAGGTCTACACTTGTTGTATTCGGCGCATGTGACAAGTAAAGTTTGGTTTATACAGCAGCATACTCCGCAATGCGGCGTGCATAAGATCAGCCCTTAGTCGTGGTATATTGTCCATATACCACACCCCCTCATGCCTTATTGCTTAATTATACCATGGCTCTTTTATTGATCCGCCCACTCTGTCCCCCGGTGGGTCAAGACGACTGCACCCCACTCCAGTGGTTATAGGCCTGCAACTGTTTGCATTTATTTAATTGGATAATTATATGGAGAGTTGAACAAATTCTCTTTAATATACTATAATGATGCCTAAATAGCCAAAAATCATTTTACTTTCAATTAACCCAGTGCTTTTATGTTGTTTTTCTCTTGTTATTGACAATGAGAGGGCTAACTTATTCCTTTTCTTTGGCAAAAAAAGAAAACAAGAGATAAGCATATCACACTGGCCATGACAAATGATCAATGTATACTTTAGAAGTGTCTCATCTGTCTCAGAAGGCAGAACCAGCACTAGACAGGATTCTTTAATTATGACTACATTTACTTCCCAAACACTAATTAAACTAGTTTACTGCACATAGCACGGACATATAGTATTAATATTCACGCTGCAGCGATTGGGAATGGGTATGACAGGTGGACATGCAGCAACCCAAACCCCTTTAATGTCAGTCATTAAATATACTGACTCAAATACAAATACATTTCTCACTTAGTCCGGTTGGGCAATATCTATTGGGCATAGCAATGGAATCATAAGTCATATTATTATATATACACTGAGTGTAGAAAACATTTGGAACACCTTCCTAATATTGAGTTGCACCCCCTTTTGCCTTCAGAACAGCCTCCGTTTGTTGGGGCATGGACTCTACAAGGTGTCGAAAGCGTTCCACAGGGATGTTGGCCCATGTTGATTCCAATGCTTTCCACAGTTGTGCCAAGTTGGCTGGATGTCCTTTGGGTGGTGGACCATTCTTGATACACACGGGAAATTGTTGAGAGTGAAAAACCCAGCAGCATTGCAGTTCCTGACACACTTAAACCAGTGAACACCAGCTAATGATCTCTGTTTTGCTCTACAACCCCTACAAGTGTCATGGGACTTGTCTGAAGGTAACCGGTACTGGATAAAAAAACAAATGTTTTTGTGCCTACCCAAAAAAGGGGTTGTAAGCGTAAAAAAAAAGCTAAATATTTCCTGACTTTTATTATTTTTTATATCTCCTCCTTGTTTCTTACAATTATTTTTGGGAGTGTCTTTTATACATTTTAATTTATGAAGGTGTTATTCAATGAGTTTTCGATGGGCTTTAGTAGTAAAGGCCAAAATCAATATTTTATCAAATATATTATTATATTGTCTTTGGATACCTAAAGGGGTCCTAAAATTCTAATTGCAAATAGCTAAATTATCAATAGTATGACCATTTTAAAACCATTCCATATGTCAGCTTAGCACGTACTTGGGGACTGTGAACAGACCTCTGGTGGCATGTCTTGTGGGTTATGCATGGGTGTCTGAGCTGTGTGCTAGTAGTTTAAACAGACAACTCGGTGCATTCAACATGTCAATACTTATCACAAATAGAAGTCAATCACTCCTCTACTTTGAGCCAGGAGAGATTGACATGCATATTATTAACGTTAGCTCTCTATGTACATTTAAGGGCCAGGCATACTGCCCTATTCTGGGCCAATTGTAATTTCCTACCTCTTTGTGGCACCTGACAAACGACTGGACAGTAGTCCAGGTGTGACAAAACTAGAGCCTATAGGACCTGCCTTGTTGATAGAGTTGTAAAGAAGGCAGAGCAACGCTTTATTATGGATAGATCTCTCCCCCATCTTAGCTACTGTTGCATCAATATGTTTTGACATGCAGGGCCGGCAGCCTATGGTAAAGACCATAGGCAACTCGTGAGTTTCAGTTTGGGGAAGCTTATAATTTATCCTACTATTTCTACCGATCTGCCTGCCAGTTAGGATTATTTTTATATGCACATTTTCATGGAACAGTTTAATTTCAGTAATAACGTTTTTGTTTGTCAAAATTATTGTCACGTGGTTAATAATAAATATCGGAATAGAAAATTATACAAATCTAAAAGTTAAAATTCAACACCAGCCTTTGCATCTGGACACATTGATAGTCTAGACTGTGATCCATTGGCGGCTAAAGTAATGAACACATTGAACTCAGAGATAGCCTATAGGCCAATGCAGCGGTAGGCCTATAACTTCCATCGTCAACTAAGTAAAATACATAGGTCTAAAGCCTACGAAATAAAAACCTTAGAAAATATCCTGATGATAATTCAGGGTCTTTGAAATAAAATGAGTCTCTCTACTTCGCCTGTCTGCCTAGAGTTTCCCACACCAGTGAGCTCGGGATAGACGGCTGTTTTTTCTGATGTTTCCACTGCATATATGGGATCATCAGATCATAATATGTTCCTCTTTCACACCGAAGCTCCGTGATTATCAAGGCCGGGAGAGTGTTGGAAAGATTTTTCAAATACTGTGAGGAACTGTTATTATTTGCAAAGGATGTAAACAAAAAAACAGACTTAGTTTACCTACTGTGTGAGGTGAATCATTTTTTTAAATGATAAACTCAGTTTATTAGTGTTGGAAATGGTGAGTTAAGACATTCAGAAATCAGACATCCCAAATGGGCTCTTTCCTACATATGCACACAGCAGGCCAGGTAGGCCTACTTCTATGCATGCTCAGGCACGCTCACTCCCTCTGTATATTCCTAGAGAGAAACACATGCTCATTGCTCACATGGTGCACTTCAAACAAAAGACAATGAAAAACTTGACAAAACTCATAGACGATGGTTATGAAATCAACCCTTAACTCGTTTCTCACAAGTGTAGCAGGTTGTGAACTCTGCAAGCAAAGTTTCCACTCCGATAATGAGAACGGTAGGCTAAATAGCTGTAATTAATACATGAATTAACAGAAATTAATGTATAGCAGCCAAATGACGGAGGATTAACGATACATTTACTAGGCCTACTGGTGACATATGTAATTGGGAATTGCAAAAAAATATATTACAATCAAGTCACACAATGACATTGCAAAAATTGGCGGGAGACAGCTGAGCACATTCTGGAGAGCTGAGTGTATGTATTCTGGAGAGAGGTGCCATATCTTCGCCATACAACCCTCTCCTTCTTCTTGTTGCAACATTTTAAATTACACTCAAGACACATCATCTTCACACACATTTTAGATTATGTTCACTGACAGCCGCAACTCCATTAGCTAGGCCTATTGCAGGCTTCCCAAATA
The DNA here is from genome assembly GCF_965601325.2 of Salmo salar. Lineage (NCBI taxonomy): Eukaryota > Metazoa > Chordata > Actinopteri > Salmoniformes > Salmonidae > Salmo > Salmo salar. Next base: position 93,231,908 of record NC_138301.1, read on the forward strand.
GGCATTGGCCTACACACCTGTGATTTGAAACAATCCACAGCAAAAAATGTAAGAAGCTAATGAACCTCTATGGCTAAGTCATGCTCTCTGGTGAAGTATTTTCAATTATTTTATTTAGACAGGAGTAATTATATAATTTTGACAAAATATGAGTTTACTTTAGGCGAAGCCAGCATCCGAACAGTGCACTGTGCAATCGCCAAATTTAATTTCCAATTCGCAAAAAGCTAAAACCAGAGCTACGTATATAATCTCAAGATCATCGTGTCTCCGCCCTAAAAATGGGAGTCCTCCCAAAGGCGGGAAGGCAGGCTACAAGTATATGTCGGCATAATATGCCTATTAAAAATGCATTGGGCATATTCTGGACAGATTTTGGGGAGAGTGAGCTGTCTGACTTTGCCTCTTCGTCTCTGCTGAAAATACCAGAGAAAGCATCCGAGCAAGCCAAACAGCGCCCCTCTGTCTTACTATATGTAGAACATGTATCTGATCCTGTATGGCCAGAAATAGTAAGACATGCCATACTAACTTTGTCCAGACAGAATCAGATACATGGTCTACACATGCTGAGACAGAGGGGCGCTGTTTCGATCGATTGGATGCTTGATCTGAGATTGATGTGTGTTTCTGTCAGTGCGCATCTCGGTTAAATAAATGATCAACATTTGTTCATATAGTATTATTACAAAAATGTTCATTAATTATAATCCACATAATAATTTCCATTTCCTGTTGCTGCAGGATTATTTTCCTTTAGTAGCAAACTGGTTCAAATTAAAATCCCACAGTGCATTCAGAAAGTATTCAGACCCCGTCACTTTTTTTCACATTTTGTCATATACAGCTTCATTCCAAAATTGATTAAATTGTTTTTTTCCTCATCAATCTACACACGATACCCTATAATGACAAAGCAAAAACAGCTTATTTTAAAAGGTTTGCAAAAAACAGCAACTGAAATATAACATTTACATAAGTATTCAGACCCTTTGCTCAGTACTTTGTTGAAGCACGTTTGGCAGCGATTACAGCCTTGAGCCTTCTTGGTTATGACGCTACAAGCTTGGCACACCTGTACAGTATTTGGAGATTTTCTCCCATTCTACTCTGACGATTCTCTGAAAATCTGTCAGGTTGGATGGGGAGCGTCGCTGCACAGCTATATTCAGGTATCTCCAGAAATGTTAGATCGGGTTCAAGTCGGGGCTCTGGCTGGGCCACTCAAAGACATTCAGAGACTTGTCCCGAAGACACTCTTAGGTTGTTTTGGCTGTGTTCTTAGGGTCGTTATTCTGTAGGAAGGTGAACCTTCACCCCAATCTGAGGTCCTGAGTGCTCTGGAGCAGGTTTTTGTCAAGGATCTCTCTGTACTTTGCTCCATTCATCTTTCCCTCCATCCTGAATAGTCTCCCAGTCCCTGAAAAACATCTCCATAGCATGATGCTGCTACCACCATGCTGTCCAGACGTGACGCTTGGCATTCAGGACAAATAGTTCAATCTTGGTTTCATCAGACCAGATAATCTTGTTTCTCATGGTCTGAGTCCTTTCAGCCTTTTTTAGGCAAACTCCAAGCGGGCTGTCATATGCCTTTTACTGAGGAGTGGCTTCCGTCTGGCCATTCTAACCTAAAGGCCTGATTGGTGGAGTGCTGCAGAGATGGTTGTCCTTCTGGAAGGTTCTCCCAGCTCTACAGAGGAACTCTGGAGCTCTGTCAGAGTGACCATCGGGTTCTTGGTCACCTCCCTGACCATAGCCCTTCTCCCCCGATTGTTCAGTTTGGTCAGGCGGTCAGCTCTAGGAAGAGTCTTGGTGGTTCCAAACTTCTTCCATTTAGGAATGATGAAGGCCACTGCGTTCTTGGGGACCTTCAATGATGCATAAACGTTTTGGTACCCTTCACCAGATCTGTGCCTCGACACAATCCTGTCTTGGAGCTCTACGGAAAATTCCTTCAACCTCGTGTCTTGGTTTTTGCTCTGACATGCACTGTCAACTGTGGGACCTTATATAGACAGGTTTGTGCCTTTCCAAATCATGCCCAATCAATTGAATTCACCACAGGTGGACTCCAATCAAGTTGTAAAAACATCTCAAGGATCATCAATGGAAACAGGCTGCACCTGAGATCAATTTCAAGTCTGATAGCAAAGGGTCTGAATACTTATGTAAGTAAGATATCTGTTGTTTTTTTTTACATATGATAAATTAGCAAAAACATTTTTAAACTGTTTTCACTTTGTCATTTTGGGTTTTGTGTGTAGATTGAGGAATTTTATCTATTTAATCAATTTTAGAATAAGGCTGTAAATAACAAAATGTGGAAAAAGTAAAGGGGTCTGAATACTTTTCGAATGCACTGTATGTACATGTATATATAATTCCTGAGCTTTCTTATTTATCCCAGATATAGCACAGACACTTCAAACCCTCATTCCTTATGATACATTTGTTGACTGTCTTTTTCGCCATTTATTAATGTGTTATTCAATGCACTTCTATGGGCTATGGTAGTAAAGGCCAAATTCTAAATTTTATCAAATCATTTTTATACACTTATTTTGGGATACCAAAAATAGAAATGATCCATGGTATGACAGTCTTAAAATAATTCTATATGTTGGCTTAGTAGAACCCCCCCACCTGCCCTTTAACCCTAATTGCTCCTGTATGTCTCTTTGGATAAGAGCATCTGCGAAATTACAAAAAATCTGTAAAAAAAATGTTAATAGGAGAAAAATCTGACCTGGATGTTAGTGGGGCCAGCTAAAGGTTAAAGACACAGTAGAAGTCTACATGTTGCTGTCATGGGCTGAATACATAATTGTTTGTGAGGGTGAAGTGCTTTCTCACCAATTACCATAATAAAAGCCAGAGCTTTGAACACAATTTGCAATTTGGAAAATTAAATAAAAAATCTGACTGCAGCGTACATATTTATTTTCATAGAGAAAAAAAAACTAAAATCCACAACCCAAAACAACACTGAAAGCCAAACAGTTGCAAAGATTTTATCATAAATAAATATTAATTATCGTAATACATTTGGCTGTCTAGACTCCCTTGCCGATGCATCCATCTGTTTTTTAAAAGGATTATCCTAGGACCAAACTCAATTACCTTTCTTAATCATGGAAAGTACAGAAAAGCTCTATTAGCCAAATTACAGCCAATTAAAAAGTGCAAGCTTAGTGTTTAACCCTAGCAGAGAAGTCTGGGCTTTCAACATGGGACTTCAGCTTGTTCACCTCACTACTCAAACACACTACTTTTAAAAAGGCACCCAAGCGTGACAACCAACACACAATGATTTTATCATTAGGTTCTAAATTCTTCTTATTTACAATAACAGCAATTTGACTTTCCTCTGCTTTTTCCAAACACAGGCAGTATAAAGAGACAAAGACATCAAAGTGTTAGTGCTGGGGAAAATCGATGATACAAAGGTTCAGAATTGCAAAGAGAGGTAAAACAGTGGGTGTCAGCTTTGGAGAGAGGAGAGACAAAGCCTCCTGCAGAGTGCAGTCAGCCATGTGAGGTAAAGCTGCACACGCACACGCAAAAACACACACACACACACACACACGCGCGTGCGCACTCAGACATATGTAGTATTGCCCAGCCCCCGAAGTGAATCTTCTTATCAGCTAACTGTATGTAAGGATTTGTCTGTGTTGTCTTACGAATTCAACATTCTCTCTGTTGATCTTGCCAACCTCCATTGTCACACCTCTGAGAGGCAGAGGTTCTGTTGTGATTACATCAAGTTGGTTATGACATCTGCTTTGTGCATTTGAGTCAATTGGAGGTGTACCTGTGGATGTATTTCAAGGCCTACCTTCAAATTCAGTGCCTCTTTGCTTGACATGGGAAAATAAAAAGAAATCAGCCAAGACCTCAGAAAAATAATTGTAGACCTCCACAAGTCTGATTCATCCCTGGGAGCAATTTCCAAACGTCTGAAGGTACCACGTTCATCTGTACAAACAATAGGACGCAAGTATAAACACCATGGGACCACGCAGCTGACATACCGCTCAGGAAGGAGACGCGTTCTGTCTCCTAGAGATGAAACTACTTTGGTGCGAAAAGTGCAAATCAATCCCAGAACAACAGCAAAGGACCTGGTGAAGATGCTGGATGAAACAGGTACAAAAGTATCTATATCCACAGTAAAACGAGTCCTATATCGACATAACCTGAAAGGCCGCTCAGCAAGGAAGAAGCCACTGCTCCAAAACCGCCATAAAAAAGCCAGACTACAGTTTGCAACTGCACATGGGGACAAAGATCGTACTTTTTGGAGAAATGTCCTTTGGTCTGATGAAACAAAAATAGAACTGTTTGGCCATAATGACCATCGTTATGTTTGGAGGAAAAAGGGGGATGCTTGCAAGCCGAAGAACACCATCCCAACCGTGAAGCAAGGGGGTGGCAGAATCATGTTGTGGGGGTGCTTTGCTGCATGAGGGAGTGGTGCACCTCACAAAATAGATGGCATCATGAGGCAGGAAAATTATGTGAATATATTGAAGCAACATCTCAAGACATCAGTCAGGAAGTTAAAGCTTGGTCGCAAATGGGTCTTCCAAATGGACAATGACCCAAAGCACACTCCAAAGTTGTGGCAAAATGGCTTAAGGACAACAATGTCAAGGTATTGGGGCGGCCATCACTAAGCCCTGACCTCAATCCTATAGAACATTTGTGGGCAGAACTGAAAAGGCCTGTGTGAGCAAGGAGGCCTACAAACCTGACTCAGTTACACCAGCTCTGTCAGGAGGAATGGGCCAAAATTCACCCAACTTATTGTGGGAAGCTTGTGGAAGGCTACCCGAAACGTTTGACACAAGTTAAAAAATGTAAAGGCAATGCTACTAAATACTAATTGAGTGTATGTTAACTTCTGACCCACTGGGAATGTGATGAAAGAAATAAAAGCTTAAATAAATCCTTCTCTACTATTATTCTGACATTCGCATTCTTAAAATAAAATGGTGATCCTCACTGACCTAAGACAGGGAATTTTTACTTGGATTAAATGTCATAAATTGTGAAAAACTGAGTTTCAATGTATTAGGCTAAGGTGTATGTAAACTTCCGACTTCAACTTTAGGTCTGATATCTGACGGTAGGTTAACTTTACAGTAGGTCATAGCACAAGTCTCTCTCTGACCATGCTTGGAATAATGCCTTGTAATGCGTATTCATGCTTTGTAACTTAATTTTTCTGCCTTGTATGTGAATCCATTCATTTTACAAAGTAATTAAATACATTCCATTCTCAGACAGTTCTTCATTGCCTATTACTGTAACTCAACTATATTTTTCTTGCATATTGCTATTTATCTTATGGATTCAGATAATTCATTTAATGGGCTAAATGAATAGTCTTCTTATGAGTCGCATGTGAGGTATATTATATACATGATACAGGCACTCTCTTTCTGGTTCCTCACCATTGCCAGTGGCACAATGCCACCCAAGTCCTGTGGTGCCAGGCGGATGAGGGTCTGGACCTCATCAGTGAGGGAGCGGGTAGGAGGGTACTCCACCTGCCACATCACCACCCGGCTGCCCAGCGGGTCCAGTAGCCCGTTCACCTCCAGATCCACCTGGAGGACCCTCTGGTAACCCGCCTCCGGCCTGGGGGAAGAAGGGAGGGGAGAGGGAAGGAGGAAAGGAGGGAAAGAAGTGTTTTTTATTTGTATGATCAAGTGAACCTGGGTGTTGAGAAAAGGCATTAAGGATGTATTAGTATTAGTATCGTCAATAACCACGTTTCCATCCACAGTTTTTATGCAAGTAAAGTCAGGGCGTATAAAAAAAAATGATGTGATGGAAACAAAGTGTTGGTAGAACTTTATGAATGTCAACCGACAATTTGATTGTTCGACACGGTGGGTTGTTTTTGTGTCGGTAAAATGTATTATTCAACGTATTGCTCTGGAAACAATTTATTGAGCAGTTGTTGATAGAATAACCCTCATGTCGAGGTAAATTTGCAATCACAGGATGTTATGTTGTGTGGTACTCCCACTGTGACTTGGAAAAGCAAGTTTAGGCTACAAGGTGGTGACAGAGCGCGGTGATGAGCTTGATGCTCCTTTCCAGTACATTTTGAGCATCTTAACTTGTATGCTAGTGACATGATGATCGGTGCTTAGCTGCCAATTAAAAATAAAAATGATCTTGCTCTTATCCATCTCATCATGTAACGGAACCTTTCCAGTCCACTTGTCTAGAGCATGTGTGAAAACCAGATTGGGCAAATTTGTCATTTTTTCGAAACAGTTTGTTAGACAAAACTATCGGTAGAGTGGAAAATGCAATGGAAACACATTCAACTCATGTTTTGGTAACACTTTATTTGGATAGTCCATCTGTAGATGCTCTACAGACTATATACAGAATATCAGTAACATGTCAGCTGCATGTTTGTTGACATGTTACTGACATGTCTGTTGACTATCCAAATAAAGTGTTACCCATGTTTTTTATTCGGTACATGAAAAATTAAGCGCAAAAGTGTTTTATATGTGCCCTACGTCATCACGCACATTATATCTGCTACATCTGCTGGGGAAATGCATATATGTATATATATTTTTTTAGATTTTATGATATTCACATGAAAATCTGTCTCAGTTTGGATGGAATCCTAGTTAGACAAAAGGAGACGCAGACATAGGGAAAAGTGAGTGCCAAACAGACAAGTTTCCTAAAAAGAGGAGAGCTGTTAAATAGTATAACATGTATCCACCGCAACCCAAACTCAGTTCAGTTCAGTTCAGTTCTGTCTCACATTCCCCAGAAGCATGAGGGAGAAAAAAGCAATTTACTTTTGTTCCTCCTCCATGGCACATTTCACAGAGAAAGATCTTATCTGAAAAGAATAACATTGGCTCTCCACTGATTGCGATGCAAACAAAGCAGGAAAAACAATGAATACAAAAATCCTAAACTCTGATTTCCTGAGCCTTCAGTTTGATCAGCCTGCCTGACTGTCTGTCCCCATGGCATTCTTTATCTAAGCTAAAACTAGATACAAAAGTAAACATCCCGGGGAAACAAACAATGTACAAGGCATTGTGAAACTATAACTTGCAACTGGGATCTGAAACTTGCTGTCAATTCTGTGTAATACATACAAACAAACCCTCTCGTGTAACTATTTTTGTGTGTATAATCACAATTTAAGTGCATGCTGAGATGCCACCTAGTTTTCAAAGTAAGTGCAAACTCAGACAGGCATTATACAATCCACAGGGGAATAAATTGGATTGGAAACTGATCTCTGTATTGTACTGTACCAACTTCCAAGTTGTGTCCTCATGAGTGTCATAATGTGCAACAGGACCAATGCCCAAAATCCACAAGGCGAGAACACTGATCCATGGTCTTGGAGCTGAACATTCTAGCTGAGCATATATTCCCTTTTAGACTCCCAGAACTTTTTCTGGTTTACCATTTCAGAAAATTACAACCACACTTCAAAGACTGGTGGTCGGTGAGATAAATGTACAATGAGAGGTTTGGAGGACAGACTGCAATGTATGACGACACCGTACTGCAGAAATGACTCATGTTCAAATCAACTCTGACAATCTAATCTCACAAACTGTGAATAATCTGTATGTTTGAATAGAGACATATGTGGCCACATTGACAAGCTTATATGGCCACATTGACAAGCTTATCCACTTCTGCCACCACACACACACACACACACACACACACACACACACACACACACACACACACACACACACACGCACACACGCACACACACACACACACACACACACACACACACACAGTGTGTCCAGCAGAGGGCAGTGTGTTATCTGGTGGCTGGTACTGCCACAGCATGTGTTTGGGATGATAAATGGCTGCAGCCTGCTGGCCAGAGAGGTCAACCAGCTTTATTATGTGTCTCATTATAAACATAACCATACTGTGCCCTTTCAATGGAGCCAGAGAAAGGAGCAACATTTCCATAGAAAACTATAGTCGAAGAGTCAGCTACCTGCTTCTATTTCTGCTGCTTCTGCTGCTGCTTCGAGATGCATGCCTGAGAGAGACAAAGACTGAACTAAATAGGGTTCTAGCTAAGAATAAGCCCCACAATGCCAAGTGTACAGTAGTTACTGTGAGAGAGTGCTGTGTTAAGAGTGTGGATATTAAGGACTTTCCTGGATCGTCAGGCTGTTTACTGTAGACCTGGGTGTCACCGTAACCGACGTGCTTTTTGTGCCGCTCCCTTTGACCTAACAGCAGTCAAGAATAAACAAAAGTATGCGTACACACATGTAGAGATACACAAGAACTCACTGTTGGGCTTAGTGAGATTCCTCTCTAGAGGATAGCTATTGTGACAAAGGGCTCCAGGAATGAAAGTATGACAGAAAAAGATAAAATACTAAGATGTAAGCTACCCAACACAGAGAGCCTGTGCAGCAGATGTGTGTATTCTTTACACCTTTATGAATAGGCCTAAGCAACCACAGGAAGGAAGGCAAGTTTGCTATGGTGACTCCTTTCAGGCGCGGCAATGATTTGGTTAGCAGTGACAACAATGATACATCAAAAGAACAGAATCAATTTCAACACAAAGCCTCCGCGTGGAGTGAGCTGCGGTGCCACAGTGGGCCTGTTTGTGTGTGGTGTGTGTGTGTGTGTGTGTGTGTGTGTGTGTGTGTGTGTGTGTGTGTGTGTGTGTGTGTGTGTGTGTGTGTGTGTGTGTGTGTGTGTGTGTGTGTGTGTTGTGTTTGTGTGTGTGTGGTGGGGAGAAATTAAACATTTGGGACCATAGAAGTAGAGGCAGATGAAATGTAGCTAGGCATGAGCGCGTGCTAATCGGTGGAGGATTCTCAATTCCTATAGGTCAGAAGTAAGGGCTTGTACTCTGTGGTGGGCTGGAAGTTGCCTGAGGCCCAGATCCAGCGGGACAGTAACACAGACAGAGTGCTTCCATCTGGGGCAGAACTGGGAGGTACAGCCCCCCCACTGAGGAAGCGGGGAACACAATCATGGAGCCAGCATGGGGGCCAAGATCTGGAGCTTTACAGGACGGAAGTGGGCAGTTGAAACACACACAGGCACACACACACACCACCACAGGACACAGTGAGGGAGCAAAGGAGGAAAGATCATATTACGAAGGACAAAAGACAGTGTGAAATATTACCAGATACTGATCACTCTTTAATGAAGAGGATGGGACTGGAACTCATAAATAGAAGCTTTTGAAGGCTAGATCCTCTATGCGATGTGCGCTTGAGTGAACATACATTGCATGTGTGTGTTTATATGCATGCAAGCGTGTAGGGGTAGTTACTTTGTGCTCCCCAAAGAAGAGAGAGTAGCTGCGGGGTACAGCAAGTGACACTGCAGGGCAAGGCTGTTATTTCCGGTTTTGACTAGAGGGAGTACGCCATTAATTTACACTTTACATTTCAGACATCAGCCTGACCCCTGGGAGGAAATAATGGTTGTGACTAGAGGGAGTACAGCTACAACCAGAAGTGACTTTTTGTAGCTGGTTAGGAGAATTTACGCAGCAAGTTAAGATCATTAACGTGACAGGTTAGGAGACAAAGGTTAAGGTTAGGAAAAGTTAGGGTGAGCTAAAATGCTGTCTTAACCAGCTACGAAAAGTTACTTCGGGTCGTAGCTGTACTCTCTCTAGTCACAACTGTTATTTCCTCCCAGGTGTCAGGCTGATGCCTAAAATGTAAATTAAAGGCATTTTGGCATCATTCACGCTGCTGTCTTTCACACCCCAGCCAGGGGACGGGGACATTGAATTACAAAGTGCTCTCCAAGTCAAGTTCACACATGCTGGGAACCATATTATGTGGTTCCCATATTATACTGTAAAGCTCTCTAAAGTACAAAAGGCCAATAGGCATTTAAATTAGGGGGTATAACCCTAATCACTACATAAACATATAAACACACTTGCTTAAATGATGGCTGCCTTAAATGGATGGCTTGTGAGATCAATGGCAGTACAATTGTTGAATAGTATAGTTATAAGTTAATCGTTGAGTACAGAGGAGGCTGGTGGGAGGAGCTAAAGGAGAAAGGGCTCATTGTAATGGCTGGAATGGAATTAATATAGAAGGATATCAAACATATGGAATCAAATGTGTAACTCCGTTCCATTGATTCCATTACAGCCATTACAATCAGCCCATCCTCCAATAGTTCAGCCGCCTCTGGTTGAGCAACACCCAATATCACTACATGTCCACACTGTCAGAGTGTTTGCTGCGATCTCCCTCCACAAATACGGAGTCATAATAGCAATGCTGTTCAGTGAAAGGACTGTGCTACATTCCTTGCTGTTTTAAACATGTCGTCCAGAATATATACAGTACCAGTCAAAAGTTTGGACACATCTACTCATTCAAGGGTTTTTCTTTTTTGACTATGTTCTACATTGTAGAATAATAGTGAAGACATCAAAACTATGAAATAACACATATAGAATCATGTAGTAACCAAAACAGTGTTAAACAAATCAAAATATATTTTATATTTGAGATTCTTCAAAGTTGCCACCCTCTGCCTTGATGACAGCATTGCGCACTCTTGGCATTCTCTCAACCAGCTTCATGAGGTAGTCACCTGGAATGCATTTCAATTAACAGGTGTACCTAGTTAAAAGTTCATTTGTGGAATTTCTTTCCTTCTTAATGCGTTTGAGCCAATCAGTTGTGTTGTGACAAGGTTGTGTCATGCCCTGATCTGTTTCACCCCCTCCAGGTGTCGCTTATTAGCCCCGGTGTATTTATCCCTGTGTTTCCTGTCTCTCTGTGCAAGTTTGTCTTGTTTGTCAAGTCAACCAGCATTTTTGTGTCTCAGCTCCTGTTTTTCCCAGTCTCTCTTTTCTCGCCCTCCTGGTTTTCACCCTTGCCTATCCTGACTCTCTGAGCCCGCCTGCCGGACCACTCTGCCTGCCCCTGACCTTGAGCCTGCCTATCGCCTGGTACTGTTTGGACTTTGACCTGGTTTATGAACTCTCACCTGTACCGGACCTTCCTTTTGCCTACCTCTTTTGTTATAATAAATATCGGAGCTCAACCATCTGCCTCCTGTGTCTGCATTTGGGTCTCACCTTGTGCCCTTATACTGTAGATAGGGGTGGCATACTGAAGATAGACCTAATTGGTAAAATACAAAGTCCATGGCAAGAACAGCTCAAATAAGCAAAGAGAAACAACAGTCCATCATTACTTTAGACATGAAGATCAGTCAACCCTCCAGACGAGCTTCAATGCCATACAACTCTCCTTCCGTGGTCTCCAACTGCTCCTAAATACAAGTAAAACTAAATGCATGCTCTTCAACCGATCGCTGCCTGCACCTGCCCGCCTGTCCAGCATCACTTCTCTGGACGGTTCTGACTTAGAATTTGTGGACAACTACAAATACCTAGGTGTCTGGTTAGACTGTAAACTCTCCTTCCAGACTCACATCAATCATCTCCAATCCAAAGTTAAATCTAGAATTGGCTTCCTATTTCGCAACAAAGCATCCTTCACTCATGCTGCCAAACATACCCTCGTAAAACTGACCATCCTACCAATCCTCGACTTCGGCGATGTCATTTACAAAATAGCCTCCAATACCCTACTCAACAAGCTGGATGCAGTCTATCACAGTGCCATCCGTTTTGTCACCAAAGCCCCATATACTACCCACCACTGCGACCTGTACGCTCTCGTTGGCTGGCCTTCGCTTCATAATCGTCGCCAAACACATTGGCTCCAGGTCATCTACAAGACCCTGCTAGGTAAAGTCCCCCCTTATCTCCGCTCACTGGTCACCATAGCAGCACCCACCTGTAGCACGCGCTCCAGCAGGTATATCTCTCTGGTCACCCCTAAAGCCAACTCCTCCTTTGGTCGTCTCTCCTTCCAGTTCTCTGCTGCCAATGACTGGAACGAACTACAAAAATCTCTGAAACTGGAAACACTTATCTCCCTCACTAGCTTTATTAAGCACCAGCTATCAGAGCAGCTCCCAGATCACTGCACCTGTACATAGCCCATCTATAATTTAGCCCAAACTACTACCTCTTCCCCTACTGTATTTATTTATTTTATTTATTATTTTGCTCCTTTGCACCATATTATTTATATTAACTTTGAACTTTCTTCAAATTATAATTCTACCATTCCAGTGTTTTACTTGCTATACTTTATTTACTTTGCCACCATGGTCTTTTTTTGCCTTTACCTCCCTTATCTCACATAATTTGCTCACATTGTATATAGTCTCATTTTTGTCTACTGTATCATTGATTGTATGTTGTTTTACTCCATGTGTAACTCTGTGTTTTTGTATGTTGTCGAACTGCTTTGCTTTATCTTGGCCAGGTCGCAATTGTAAATGAGAACTTGTTCTCAACTTGCCTACCTGGTTAAATAAAGGTGAAATAAATAAAAATAAAAAAAATAAAAAATCTGGAAAATTTCAAGAATGTTTAAAGTTTCTTCAAGTGCTGCCACAGGAAAAGAAGACCCAGAGTTACCTCTGATGCAGAGGATAAGTTCATTAGTTACCAGCCTCAGAAATTGCAGCCCAAATAAATGCTTCACAGAGTTCAAGTAACAGACACATCTTAACATCAACTGTTCAGAGGAGACTGCATGAATCAGGCTTTCATGGTCAAAATGCTGCAAAAAAACCCTACTAAAGGACACCAATAATAAGAGACTTGCTGGGCCAAGAAACACGAGCAATGGACATTAGACATCTGTCCTTTGGTCGGATGAGTCCAAATTTGAGATTTTTGGTTCCAATCGCCGTGTCTTTGTGAGACGCAGAGTAGGTGAACGGCTGATCTCCGCATGTGTGGTTCCCACCGTGAAGCATGGAGGAGGAGGTGGGGTGCTTTGCTGGTGACACTGTCAGTTACCTATTTACAATTCATGGCACACTTATCCAGCATAGCTACCACAGCATTCTGCAGTGATACGCCATCCCATCAATATTTTTTTACAGCATTCTGCAGTGATATCCCATCAATATTTTCTATATTGTAGAATAATAATGAAGACATCAAAACTATGAAATAACACATATGGAAACATGTAGTATCCATAAAAGTGTTAAACAAATCAAAATAGATTTTAGATTCTTCAAAAGTAGCCACCCTTTGCCTTTATGACAGCTTTGCACACTCTTGGCATTCTCTCAACCAGCTTCATCTGGAATGCTTTACAACAGTCTTGAAGGAGTTCCCACATATGCTGAGCACTTGTTGACTGCTTTTTTTTCACTCTGTGGTCCAACTCATCTCAAACCTTCTCAATTGGGTTTAGGTCAGGTGATTGTGGAGGCCAGGTCATCTGATGCAGCACTCCATCACTCTCCTTCTTGGTCAAATAGCCCTTACACAGCCTGGAGGTGTATTGGATCATTGTCCTGTTGAAAAACAAATTATAGTCCCACTAAGTGCAAACCAGATGGGATGCCGTATCGCTGCAGAATGCTGTGGTAGCCATGCTGGTTAAGTGTGCCTTCAGTGTGAGTTGATGATCTCCCGTCCGTTTAGTAAAGTGCAGCCAGGATCCATACAGTGAGTAAGTCCTTTGCCTTCTCTCTGTTCATCGTACTGGTGCATGTGTGATCAAGTCTGTGTTGGTTGTGTATGTTTGCCATTTCAGTGCGGAGCTTGTTTTCGGGAGGCGGGGTGTGGGTTGTGTTTGCAAACTCATTTTAGCTCACAACAAGCTTGTAGCATGGCTAACACTAGACAGAAAATTGCTGCAAAGCTCAATGCGGAAGAAGAATACGTATCAAGCTCTACACTCCAGGAACTACTGGATCAACAAAAAAAGCTATATAAAGATCTAATAGATCTGCAACTCTCTATGGATTATACCAACAAAGGGGTTGATGATCTGTTTAAGGATGTAATGGAATTTAAACACAGTTTGGTGTTAACGCAGGTGGAGGTGGAGGTGGAGGAGCTAAAGGGCGTGGATGTCACCAGCCAGACCGCATTCAAAACCATGTCTGAGGATTTCACAATTTTCCAAAAAACACTTGACAAGCACTCTTCCAAAGTAGACTACCAATCGAGGATCAATAACATTTTAATCAATGGAATTGAGGGCGTAAAGATTGAGACTTGGCATGACACAGAAGTCAAGGCCAAGAAATTCCTGGCTGATCAACTCAAACTGGATCCTTAACTCATCGAGATGGAGAGGGTGCATAGGAAAGGCACTTTCTTTCCCGATGGATGGCCCAGATCTATAGTGGTGAAACTGCTCAGGTTCAAAGACAAGGAGGAGATTCTCAGGAGAGCCAAGTGCCTGAAAGGAACCAAAACCTTCATCAATGAAGAGTTCTCCGAAAAGATGCACCTAAAAAAAGGCAACATTTCACACATGAAGTATTATAGCCTGGTCGTTCAACCTCAGGAGGCTGAAGAAATCTGGCTTGTCACCAAAAACACTCAAACTTTTACAGATGCACACTCGAGAGCTTCCTGTCAGGCTGTATCACCGCCTGGTATGGCAACTGCTCCTCCCACAACCGTAAGGCTCTCCAGAGGGTAGTGAGGTCTGCACAACGCATCACCGGGGGAAAACTACCTGTCCTCCAGGACATCTACAGCACCCGATGTCACAGGAAGGCCAAAAAGATCATCAAGTACAACAACCACCTGAGCCACTGCCTGTTCACCCAGCTATCATCCAGAAGGCGAGGTCAGTACAGGTGCATCAAAGCTGGGACCGAGAGACTGAAAAACAGCTTCTATCTCAAGGCCATCAGACTGTTAAACAGCCATCACTAACATTGAGTGGCTTCTGCCAGCATACTGACTCAAATCTCTAGCCACTTTAATAATTAAAAATTGGATGTAATAAATGTATCGCTAGTCACTTTAAACAATGCCACTTTATATAATGTTTACATACCCTACATTACTCATCTCATATGTATATACTGTACTCTATACCATCTACTGCATCTTTCCTTTGCCGTTCGGCCATCGCTCATCCATATATTTATATGCACATATTGTTATTCATTCCTTTGCTTTTGTGAAATTGTTAGAGTACTTGTTAGATATTACTGCATGGTCGGAACTAGAAGCACAAGCATTTCAATACACTCGCATTAACATCTGCTAACCATGTGTATGTGACCAATAAAATTTGATTTGATTTGGTGTTATGTGGACTGTGTCAATGTGCATTCCATAGGAAGTGCAGCCCTATTGATAAAACTAACACAAATGTATGGTTCTATTGGATATGTGAGGCTTGCACTTCTATGTTTCCGTTCCACTTCCTGGATGATTCCAATTGTGGATCTCTCTTAGTTGGGCAGAATATCAACCCTGATAACATGGTCTTTAACCCATTAGAGAGAACCAGAAATAAGTCTATCACTTTTTATTACTATATTGTTAAGTAATTTAACAACCTGTATAGCAGTTTATTAATTCCAAGACAAACTCATTTTTGACCTTTCATTTTTGACCTTTCATCCAATTGTGGATCTCTCTTAGTTGGGCAGAATATCAACCCTGATAACATGGTCTTTAACCCATTAGAGAGAACCAGAAATAAGTCTATCACTTTTTATTACTATATTGTTAAGTAATTTAACAACCTGTATAGCAGTTTATTAATTCCAAGACAAACTCATTTTTGACCTTTCATTTGAAAGTTCGCAGTCTTCCAAAAAATCGTGACCAACTTGTTCCTTATCTGTCTTCTCTCAGTCATGAATGTTTCATTGTTTTCCTTTCAAAAACATGGTTGACTGAAGACAGCCATGCATTATGACATGTCTCCTTATAATGCTGTTCACCACTGTAGAACATCAAGAGTGGGAGGAGGAGTGTCCATTTTCGTTCATAAACGTTTTCAATTCTTTGTAAGAGAGGACCTCACACTTACATCGGATAACATGGATGTTGAATCTCTTTTCAAAGAAATTCCTTCCTGTTCATTTATTTGTGGTAAAAAAAAGTGGTAATTGGATGCATCTATCAGCCACCTGATTCTGACATTGGTAGTTTCACTGATATCCTTGCATCAATCTTGGGTTTAGTAATGAAGATCAATGTGGTTTCTATTGGGTGATTACAACATAAAAAAAATTGTGAGAACCACTCACTGACATCTGATTTATTTTTTTATACGTTATACTCCAGCTATCTGTATCCCCTTATCTATATGCCACAAGAGTGACCAGTTTATCTGAAACCCTTATTGATAATAATTTTACAAATTCTTTGAATAATGTGGTGATAAGTATACTTTATACTGACATTTCTGACCATATTCCAATTTTTACTTCTCTTTGGCAGCTAGAAATGAACAAATGGGATTGCTTAGTAGCATTAAATGTAGAGCTTTAGGATGTTAATTGATATTTCATGGGAAAATGTTAATAATCTGGCCGATGTGGAGTCTGCATACCAGACTTTTTTGTAATCTTTCAAAGATTGTATGAAAAGTTGTATGGAATGTTTTTCACAAATCCCTTTCCCCTGAATTCTGCAAATTACAAAATCTATAAGAAAATTTTACTCACCTACGTCGTATATCCCCCAAAGTGTTTGTAATATAGTCAACTTGGAAAATCATTAATCAACTGATGAATAAGAAAAAGGCTACGACAACAATTCCATCTCAATTTATTGTTGGAAATAAGACCTATAGTGATCCTGATGTTATTGTATTTCATGTGAATTTAATAACTTCTTTGTGAATGTGGGTTCCTCTCTGTCAAAGAAAATTGAGAAAACTGATGGAAATCCTTTGGATTACATTAAGGAACATTTCCCTTCTCTGCTTCAGTTTGATCCTCTTGATGTGATGGAGGTAATTGGTACCTTAAAGATATCAGCAGCAGGTCATGATGAGATTGGTGCCTCTTTGGTGAAATCAGTTTCTTCCTCGATTACTGAGCCTCTAACGTACAGTACCATTCAAAAGTTTGAACACACCTACTCATTCAGGGGGTTTTCAAAACCACGATAAAACGCATATGGAATCATGTAGTAAGCAAAAAAGTGTAAAACAAAACAAAACAAAACAAATTATATTTGAGATTATTCAAAATAGCCACCCTTTGCCTTGATGACTGCTTTGAACACTCTTGGCCGTTTCTCAACCAGCTTCACCTGGAATGCTTTTCCAACAGTCTTGAAAGAGTTCCCACATATGCTGAGCACTTGTTGGCTGCTTTTCCTTCACTCTGCAGTCCAACTCATCCCAAACCTTCTCAATTGGGTTGAGGTCGGGTGATTGTGGAGGCCAGGTCATCTGATGGACTGTCGTTTCTCTTTGCTAATTTGAGCTGTTCTTGCCATAACATGGACTTGGTCTTTTACCAAATAGTGCTACCTTCAGTATACTACCCCTACCTTGTCACAGTACAACTGATTGGCTCAAACGCATTAAGAAGGAATGAAATTCCAGAAATGAACTTTTAACAAGGTACACCTGTATGTCTACATTAAATCTATGCAAACTGGTATTGTCAAAGTTATCGCCCTCTGTAGATCTGGGGATCTCAGATCTTTTACAAATTATCGGCCAATTTCTGTACTACCATGTTATTACTATCATGTTATTCATGTTATGTTATCAACACTGTATTCTAAAAGAGCACCAATACGGTTTTCGTAAAAACTACTCCAGAGATATGGCTCTTTTGAAACTTGTGGATAAAATCTTAACAGCTCTTAAGAACAATGAATACGCTCTTGGCATCTTTTTAGATTTATCCAAAGCATTTGACACGGTTAATCATGAAATATTACTTTCAAAAGTGCATTATTACGGTTTTCATGATTCTACATGTAATTGGTTATATAGTTATGTTTAAGATAGAGAACAAATGGCTTACCAGTGCCAAGATATCCTGTGGTGTGCCACAGGGTTTGATAATAGGCCACTTTGTTCTTCCTAATCTATATCAATGACCTTGCTGCTGTCTTCTAAATACTTCCCATTCTCTTTGCTGATGAAACCAATTTGATTTTATCACAAGTATTTTGATTCACTAATTAATGAAGTCAACTCAGGTATGGCCACATTTTCTGAATGGTTCCAGATAAACAAATTATTTTTAAATGTTAACAAATCCAAAATTATAATTAACAATCTCAATTGTTGGGAATGAAATGGAACAAGTTACATCCACTAAATTCCTCTGAGTACTAATTGATGAAAAGTTATCGTGGAAAGATTATATTACATTTGTCTGTAGCAAAGTGATGAAATCTGTTGGTGTCATCAGAAGGATTAGTGGTTTGGTTCATCAGCCTTGCTTCCTAACCCTATACTATAGCTTAATTTACCCATATAAAATGTACTGTAATATTGTCTGGGCCAGTACATATACCTCCTACCTACTCAAACTACTCATCATACAAAGACATTTGCAAGACTAGCCACCTCTAATTACCTAGCACCATCTGCACCTTTGTTTAAGAAACTCAATAACATGTCTATTTACAACATTAATGTACGCCAATTATGCACTTTCATCTAAAATACTAATAACTCCCAAACAGTTTACTTAAACCCTTCAATGGATTCTTCCAGGTTCATTCTGAAATTAATCTCTATAACACGAGTCACTGCGATAACCGTCACCCTCCCCACTGACACAACTCACATATTCAATTCTATTATCAGAGGTATCATACTCTGGAATTCTTATCTTCACATTGCCAAAACCTCATCATCCCTCAATAACTTCAAGCGAAGACTAGAGTGATGAACCAAACTACCCAATAATCCCCTCCATGAAGCCTAACTCTCACACTCACACACACATAATCAAACATGTTTTTTCCTGTATACTGAGCATATCATGTACAATTATAATGAATATGCTTTGTTTAACTGATTGAACAAAGTTTTTTATTTTTTGACTTTTCATTTCTCAGAACAAGAATAGACTGACGAGTTTCAGAAGAAAGGTCTTTGTTTCTGGCCATTTTGAGCCTGTAATCGAACCCACAAATGCTGATGCTCCAGATCCTCAACTAGTCTAAAGAAGGTCAGTTTTATTGCTTCTTTAATCAGAAGCAACAGTTTTCAGCTGTGCTAACATAATTGTAAAAGGGTTTTCTAATGATCAATTAGCCTTTTAAAATGATAAACTTGGATTAGCTAACACAATGTACCATTGGAACACAGGAGTGATGGTTGCTGATAATGGGCCTCTGTACGCCTATGTAGATATTCCATTAAAAATCAGTCGTTTACAGCTACAATAGTCATTTACAACATTAACAATGTCTACACTGTATTTAAAATCAATTTGTTATTTTGTTTTTTCTTTCAAAAATAAGGACATTTATAAGTAACCCCAAACTTTTGAACGGTAGTGCATGTGACTCATTTCAGGAAACTGGGCGTATGTTACACGTCACTACTTCACATGAGTGGCATTTGAACATAATTTTTTTAGGCATAAATGCCATCTGGAACATGTGAACTTTCATGTGCCTTAATAACAAATTTGTATGCCATCTCTAAATCTCTAACAATAAAATTGTTAAAATACGAGCCTAGTTGGTTTAGCTCCGGAAAAAGTCAGGAACCTTCACGCTAGCCATGATTGGCTGAGATAATGGATGGGCTGGACATGTCGAGAGATGAGTTCGGATTGGTCTGCCATGTAGTACGCTTCTGTCTATAATAAATGGCTGCACAGTATGTGTAGGTAATCCTTCCTAACACGTTTCTTTTTTAAGATATCACTAAATAACTGCAAAAGTGGACCGAGTTTTGAAATCAGTGGAATACCCAGTGGAAGCAGAGTATGATAGCTAACAAGATGGAGAAAATATGCAGAGGGAGTCGAAAAGAGAACACACAGAAGGTTGTTGTATAAAACACCTGTCTCCAGATTACATCTTCAAACTAAGGGCAACGATGGCATCCATGAAAGACAGGGAGAAGTGTTCATCCATGTATACAGGTAAGAGAGTCTAGCTAGCTATATTTTCAGATATTACACGTTTCTAATTTTGTCAGAAAGTTGTTTTCATCAAGTTAAAGTGTACTGTTAGCTAGCTAACATTAGCTGGCTGGCTCGCTAGTTAACGTTACGTGTATGATCTGTGTCGTAATATTATTTGTATCTCAGAGCCATTTGCATTGCTAGTTATAGCCTAATGTTAGCTAGCTAGCTAATATTGAATCTAGTTGGTTAGCTACCTGCAGATTCATGCAGGGTAGTAATGTTATGAGTTGGGATTATGGTTCATTGTTTAGCTAGCTAGCATGTCCAGACAAAAGACTCCACTATGCAAGGTACCATTTTACTGTACAGTTTTATACCTTCTGTATCCTGTGCATGTGACAAATAAACTTTGATTTTATTTGATATATTGTGTGTTTACCAGAGATGGCAATGTGGAGAACAACATGACCTGCACAGAAGTCAAATTAGGATATAACGTTAGGCCAATGAGACAGTGTCCAAGTAAAACAATTATCTGGTAGAATGCTCTGCTTTAATTTCATCACACTCACAACTGTAAGCTATTTTCTGTAATTATCTTGCCATGAACTTGTAAATAATGATCATGTTGTGAGTTTATTTTCCTGTAATAATGAATAAAAATGTCCAAAAGTGAAGACGTTGTCCGCTATATGATGTGGTTACAGTATTATTTGACCTGGCTAGCCAGCTAACTTAATGTAAGCTAGCTAGCTAGCAAGCTTGAAACAAACACAAACATTGTTTAGAAAGTTGCTTTTACTCGCCTGGTTTGCTAGATTGACATATAGCTACTACATTAATTTTCTAACAGATGTGTTTATTGGTGTTAAAATACACCAGTTATGCTATTTTTCACCACCAGGCTGCTGATGTCATGCATTTGAATCCATGAAGAGATGGGTGGGGCTAAGGCTTAAGAGCTATTGCATGATCCTGAATGGTTGTAGACAAAGAGCTCTCCAGTACCTGTACCAAAACATTCAAGGGACATTTTCTCTAAAGTGGGGTTACAAGTTTATCAACTTTCAAAGCATAATTACTTTCCCATTGTTCCCCAACTGTTGTTTATGATATAGCATTTTCTAACTCTGAGTCTCTACTTTTATCTTATGTAAAAAAAACACAATTTAAAATGTTGCTACATAAGACCGAATCGAGCCGGTCGGTCACATATGAGGACGCAAAAACGCTAATTGCAGTCCACCAACACGTTCCCTCTCCCTCGCTCCGACAGAGCCGAGGATAAGAGACAGCGGTGGCCTCTCCCGACACTCTTGTTGATGTTTTCTGTGCTGTGAGCGGCATGAGGTCCAATCACCATCAGTTGCTCCAAGTAATTGATCAGGGAAATAGTGGATCACAATAGTGGATCATCTACCATTCATGTCAGGTACTCAGATGCTGCTGCCTGCTTTATTTATTTTTAATGGAACCTAATACAATTTGGAGTTCTCTTTGATTGAGTGGAGGAATTGATAAAAAGGGAAGCGTGAGATGGAAGTTTGATCGGTAATTGTAGGAGTCGAATGTGACATCGGAGGACTAATTAAAGGAACTGAATCTAATGGCCAACACACATGGTGTTACACACAGCTCTCTCCCCTGGCCAACACACATGGTTTCACACACAGCACACTCCCCCAGCAAACACACATCGAGTTACTCACAACTCTGTCCCCCAGACAACGCACATTGTGTTACACACAACTCTGTCCCCCAGACAACACATATCCTGTTACACACAACTCTTTCCCCCAGACAACACACATCGTGTTACACACAACTCTGTCCCCCAGACAATGCACATGGTGTAACACACAACTCCTTCCCCCAGCCAAAACACATGACAGAGTGTTAAACACAATTTACCTCTCTCCCCCGACCAACATAGGCACAGGGAGGTACTGGGATTTCACATTACTATATCCCTAATCTCGTCTCTCTCTTGCTCTCTCTCTCTGTAGCAAATCAGCCTAAGGATAAGGTTACTATATTCCTATTCACATAATCAAACACATACAGTGCATTCGTAAAGTATTCAGACCTCTTGATTTTGTCCACATTTTGTTACATTACAGAATTATTCCAAAATGGATTAAATCGTTTTTTTCCCATCATTAACCTACACAATACCCCATAATGACAAAGCAAAATACAGGTTTTTAGAAATGTTTTCAAATGTATAAAAAACAACAACTGAAATATCACATTTACATAAGTATTCAAACCCTTTACTCAGTACTTTGTTGAAGTACTTTTGGCAGCGATTACAGCCTTGAGTCTTATTGGGGAGTTTCTCCCATTCTTCTCTGCAGATCCTCTCAAGCTCTGTCAGGTTGGATGGGGAGCGTCGCTGCACAGCTATTTTCAGGTCTCTCCAGATATGTAAGTCTGGGCTCTGGATGGGCCACTCAAAAACATTCTGAGACATGTCCCAAAGCCACTCCTGCATTGTCATGGCTGTGTGCTTAGGGCCGTTGTCCTGTTGGAAGGTAAACCTTCACCCCAGTCTGAGTTCCTGAGCGCTCTGGAGCAGGTTTTGATTAAGAATCTCTCTGTACTTTGCTCCATTCATCTTTCCCTTGATCCTGACTAGTCTCCCAGTCGCTGCCGATGAAAAACATCCCTATAGCATGATGCTGCCACAACCATGCTTCACCGTAGGGATGGTGCCAGGTTTCCTCCAGACGTGAAGCTTGGCATTCAGGCTAAAGTGTTCAATCTTGGATTCATCAGACCAGAGAAGCTTGTTTCTCATGGTCTGAGAGTCTTTAGGTGCATTTTGGCAAACTCCAAGTTGGCTGTTGTGCCTTTTAGTGAGGAGTGGTTTCTGTCTGGCCACTCTACCATAAAGGCCTGATTGGTGGACTGATGCAGAGATGGTTGTCCTTCTGGAAGGTTCTCCCATCTCCACAGAGGAACTCTGGAGCTCTGTCAGAGTGACCATCGGATTCTTGGTCACCTCCCTGACCAAGGCTCTTCTCCCCCGATTGCTCAGGTTGGCCGGCCAGCTCCAGGAAGAGTCTTGGTGGTTCCAAACTTCTTCCGTTTAAGAAGGATGGCGGCCACTGTGTTCTTGGGGTACTTCAATGCTGCAGAAATGTTTTTGGTACCCTTCACCAGATCTGTTCCTCGACACAATCATGTCTCATAGCTCTACAGACAATTCCTTTGACCTCATGGCTTGGTTTCTGCTCTGACATGCACTGTCAACTGTGGGACCTTATATAGACAGGTGTGTGCCTTTCCAAATCATGTCCAATCAATTGAATTTACCACAGGTGGGCTCAAATCATGTTGTAGAAACCTCTCAAGGATGATCAATGGAAGAGGATGCACATGGGCTCAATTTCGAGTCTCATAGCAAAGGGTCTGAATACTTATGTAAATAAGGTATTTCTGTTTCCGCTTTGTCATTATAGGGTATTGTGTGTAGATTGAAAAATATATATATATTCTTTAATCCATTAGAATTAGGCTGTAATTTAACAAAATGAGGAAAAAGTCAAGGGGTCTGAATCTTTTCTGAATGCACTGTACACACAGAAAGAGAGAGTGAGAGAGAAAGATCGAGCGAGAGAGATCGAGACTATGCCAACACACGTCACACACATACATCCAGGGCTGTTTGTCAATCACAGTTTTTTCACCAATTCAGAAACTAAATATAAATAAAACGCTGCAATATAAATAAAAACACTGGAGAATTCATGCAGGGACGTCTAACCGTGACGTTTGTACAGCACTATAACAATTAATTGACAGTAGTACATAGGCTACACAACAATTACAAGCCATCAACAAAACAAGACTCCAGAGAGTGCATGATGTCCCAGACTTCGCCTGAACCTGCATCATGTGGCGCATGACATTACAGCACAATGTGAGTGAATACAGTTCTCTCAAAACCCACAGGTATTGTATTGTTATATAGTGTATGTCATTCTTATACAACATAGCAGCCATCTGTCTCCAGATGTAAGACTGTGAGACTTCTCTCTGTGGGCCTATTGTGGAGCGGTCGGATGAAAGTGCCATGAACACGAGCGTAAGGAAGCCTGAGCTTGTTTTAGACAAGACATTTACATACTCTCTCTTGCTGTACACGTCTAGCGAGAGACAGGGAGAACAGGTGGAAATGCCAGACGAGCGGTCTTTAATGTCAGATATTCTAGCGAGATGCTGTTTCTTCCCACCAGCTAATGGCGGAGCGCATGAAAAAGTGAGCCGGTTAGGTGTACGACAGCGAGCTCTGGACGGATAAATGAACAAGTGGATGAGTATAGGGATGAGTCTGTTCTGCTCTGTGTACCATGCTACCACACAATCAAACCGTAATGCGGGCAAGCGCTGGTGGAGCACGAAGCGTCATCCCTCTCTGCATCGTATCCATGATCTCATTACCGCTGTATACATAGCCCTGAAACGGCATGTACAATTTAACCCAATTTGATGGATAGTTCTCATGATATGGTAATACCGGCCCCAGGCCATGCTATGGAAAGCAATCCTCCTCCTGCGCATTGGGATATCTCCCCTTCGCTTTCTCCTCCTCTCCTCTTTATTCTGTTTTTTTTCTCCATCTCCTCACATGAGCAGCTAGAGTAGTCAGCCAGTGTGGTATTCTTGGTGATGGGAACCCCCCCCCCCCCCCCACCCCCCAGTGCATTAGATTAGAAGAAGCAGAAATTCATCATTCCCAATGTGCCATGAGGAATGGGCACATAATGCTGGAGAGTAGTATGTTCTACATGAGGCCCCATGTGTATTTTTGTATCTGTGCTGTGTCAAATTAGCATGTTGGCATTTATTGAGTTGTGTACTGGAGGTAGCACTGCAGGGTAGTCACTAGCTGGCACAGCCACAAAGTCATCAAATCTGATTTTAAACCTAACCTTAACCTTAACCACACTGCTAACCTTATGCCTAACCCTAACCAAAAATGATATATACCCAATCCCAATAAACATCAACCTGCATCAAATTAGTCACAGCTATAGGCAACAATATACACAGGAAATTTCAATAAAGGATGTTTCCCCCCTTTAATTTCCATTTACTGCATTCACAGCTTATACATTTTTTGGTATTTACATCCATTCTGCAAATTACCCAACAATATCTGGATACAGCAGGGATCGCTGTGTTGGAGAGTCATCCGAGGCAATATTCATTGACAGAAAAATTGGAGAGGTGTTTGATATCCAGCCCTTTCCAGTTTATAAGGAGACAATCAGCCTTATACTGTTGATGCCACTGCACCAAAGCTCAACTCACCCTGCCAAAGAAAACAGCCAATCAATGTTGAGGCGAGCCTTTAACCACAAGGCCATTGGAACCACATTTACTGCTGTGAATTAGAGCTAAATCAAACGTCCCTCAATGCAATCTCATTCCAATGACGACTGGAAGTGACGTGCGTCAACCGGGCGTATGGATGCAGAGATGTTAATGAACGGTAGCCAGTTAATCATAATGGCCCCATAACGCAGATGGCTTAAGCTGATGGGATCAAAACAAAAACCACTGATTTATTTACGGAACCTGTCATCATTGATGGAAATTCTCAAAATGTATTATATCTCCCTCTGTGATACCGCCACGTCCCACTCAGAATATCCCCTGCCTCCTCACCCAACCTGCTCTCAGAGCATTTCGCATTATTCGTATTATATGTTACGAATTTGCAAAACTTATGATACGTTATGAATTCTAGCTAGGTGGCTAAAGTTAGCTTGCTGGCTAACGTTAGCTAGGCTATGGGTAGGGATAGGGGTTAGGGTTAAGGTTAGGGGTAAGTTTAGGAGTTAGGTTAAAGGGTTTAGGGTTAGGGGAAGGGTTAGCTAACATGCTAAGTGGTTGCAAAGTAGCTTAAAAGTTGTAAGTACAACTCTGACACACACACAGCCATGTCACCAGGTTTTTTTTCACAGTTACCAAATCCAGAACAAATTCAAGAAAGCGTAAAGTATTATATAGAGCCATTATTACATGGAACTCCTTTCCTTCACATATTTCTCAAATGAACAGCAGACCTGGTTTAAAAAAAACAGAAAGTAACACCTCACCGCACAATGCCTCTCCCCTATTTGACCTAGATATTTTGTGTTTATGTATTGATACAGTATGTAGGCTATGTGTGCCATTTTTAAATTGACGTAGTTCTGTCCTTGAGCTGTTCTTGTATATTCATGTTCTGTAATATGTCATGTTTCATGTTTTGTGTGGGGACCCCAGGAAGAGTAGCTGCTGCTTTCGCAACAATACCAAAAACTTGAGATGCAGACCGGGTCTTGGCTCAGCTGGCAGTAGGATTGTTGTTTAACTAGTTGGTGACAGCAGAAGCCCAGCGGGTCGCCACTTAAACCCTGGTAGACATTAATTTCTCTTGACTCACTCTGTCAGAGACCCTTGGCCAGTTTCAGTTCAGAAGCTTCACAATCTCTGTTTATCAGAAGGAGCACCACTAGCGCTGCTGGGGAGTTTCGTCCACAGAAATGTTGGAGATGATGGTACAGGGGGCTGGTCCTGTGTGATTAGGGACTCCAGCTGGCCTTGGGAAACTTATACCATCCATACCCTCACCCAGCTCTGGATCTTCAACACTTCATTAAATACAGCAACATGGTGCTGATTAACTCGTGAAGATAGACTCCATACTATCTCAGGGAGATGGTTCCTCCTTGGAGGAAGGCCATGTAATCAGTCATTTAGCTCTTCTCAATGAAGATGACAGCAAGGGAGTCTTCTATCTGCAGAAATCTCAATGACGGATTTCTCTGTTTCTCTATTGCTCATAAATACGCCAGGGGCACTCTAGGAACGTTTGCATATGAAGGTGAGAAGAAGCTGAGAAAGAACCTTCTAAAACCAATGCCCATCCTGTCAAGCAACTCATGCTAAAAAGCAAAAGGAAGAAGAAATGAAAGTATCACCAAGTGAATGTACTTCCTAAAATACTTAATTCACAGCATGCTAGTGATGGTGGCTGTGATGAGCTACACTATATATACGAAGTATGTGGACACCCCTTCAAATGAATGGATTCAGCTATTTCAGCCACACCTGTTGCTGACAGGTGTATAAAATCGAGCACAGAGCCATGCAATCTCCATAGACAAACATTGGCAGTAGAAAGGTCACGTGTGGCTGAGTTGGTAGAGCATGGCACTTGCAATGTCAGGGTTGTGGGTTTGATTCACACAGGGGACCAGCACGAACAAATGTGAAAATGTATGCACTCACTACTGTAAGTCGCTCTGGATAAGACCGTCTGCTAAATGACTAGAATGAATGTAGAATGAATGGCCTTACTGAAGAGCTTTCGATGTGGCACCGTCATGGGATGCCACCTTTCTAACAAATCAGTTAGTCAAATTTGTGCCCTGCTAGAGCTGCCCCGGTCAACTGTAAGTGCAGTTATTGTGAAGTGGAACTGGAAGCAACGTCAGCACAAGAACAGTTTGTCGGGAGCGTTATGAAATGGGTTTCCATGGCCGAGCAGCCGCACACAAGTGTAAAATCACCATGCGCAATACCAAGCATCGGCTGGAGTGGTGTAAGGTTGGCTTTCATGGTTCAGGTTTATTCCAGTGAAGGGAAATCTTAAAGCTACAGCATACAATGACATTCTAGAAGATTCTGTGCTTCCAACTTTGTGGCAACAGTTTGGGGAAGGCCCGTTCCTGTTTCAGAATGACAATTCCCCAGTGCACAAAGCGAGGTCCATACAGAAATGGTTTGTCAAGATCGGTATGGAAGAACTTAACTGGGCTGTACAAAACCCTGACCTCAACCCCATCGAACACCTTTGGGATGAATTGGAATGCTGACTGCGAGCCAGGCCTAATTGCCCAACATCAGTGCCTGACCTCACTAATGCACGTGTGGCTGAATGGAAGCAAGTCCCTGAAGCAATGTTCCAACATCTAGTGAAAAGCCTTTCCAGAAGAGTGGAGGCAGTTATAGCAGCAAAGGGGGACCAACTCCATATTAATGCCCATTATTTTTGGAATGAGATGTTCGCCGAGCAGGTGTCCACATACTTTTGGTTATTCCTTCTCTCTCCTCCTCAACCTTCCCTCCCCACTCTATTCTCTCTCTCTCTCTCTCTCCCTCGATCTCTCTCTCTCCAGCACGGGGATGTGGAGGTGGGTCCTGTGTCCTTGGCAGATTAATGAGGTGGAGAAGCAGAGGTAAGAGTCTAGGTCAGCACGTGGTCACCCAGGGGTCAGCAGCCTCATTAACCCTGTCCAGACAGCCCTGTTTAATGGACTGCACCAACAGGGAGTGGGGGGGGGGGGGGGGGTACTTAAAGTAACCAGGTGGACATATAAGTAATTGGAGTGCTGATGCTGTTTGTGACGGTGCATGTAAAAGCTGTAGTTAATATGAATGCTGAGGCTAGGACTTGACTGAGAATGACAAAGACTGAGAATGCTCTAATTCTCAGTTTCCTATAAACAGTATAGGATTCCCACAGGATGTAAGATGGAAACCTTCCATCTATCAAATAGACTTCTGATGTGTGGGGTTGTGTGTGGGGGACACATTCTTCATTCACTAGGCTACAAACATCCTCAGGTATTCTACAGGTTTGTGTTGTGGTTATACCTGAAAGGGGTCCAGCCAAAAAACAGAGCGATATGATAATACATGCAGACCATGGAAATGTGAGTTTGACACTCAACAGATGTTGCTTTACAAATAGGACTAAAAGACTGCAGTGGTGTGCTCTGTTTCTTTAAGAGAGCATATAGGGAAGTCACCGAAAATATAATAAATGTACACATAGGGATAAAGGATTGATGAGATGTGCTCTGAGAGTATAGGGCCCTATGAGAAATATAATAAATGGGGTAGGCACAGGTGATTACGTGGCAAATTTCTCTGGTCCCACAAGCTAATGAGACATTTAGAGATGGATCGACTTCGGGAGAGAGAGAGACAGAAAGCAGGAAAATGGCAAGGAAAGGAAAAAAGAAGTGAAATAAAAAAAATGTAAATCTAAAAACAGTAGGAGAGGTCAAATCTGTCTTTAGCCAAAACTAAAACAAAGGTGACATCAAAGGTAGTCGTCATGCGAACAGATCAACAACAAATGAAAAGACAGCTCAATCTAATCCCTCTTGCTAATCGTCAATGAGGAGAAGAAAGAGAAAAATAAAGTGAGAGTATCATACATGGTGTTAAAATGAGACTCTGATGGGGCTTTGCGAGTCGTCAGAGCCAGCTGAGAGATTAGGCAGGCCCATTGAGTCCAGGATTAGACACAGGCTACATAGCCCTGTGAGGATCTCACTTCAAGCCCTCTCACAGCATGAAGAATCAATAAAGAGAGAAAGCACTGAATGTATCTAGGCATATAATAGTATATTGACGGTGCTGTTCGACGTAATGCACATCACACTGTTGAATTGAGAGTCTGACTGTGGGGCTGTGTGGGTTATGTGAGTAATATAACAAGAGAAAATAATGTGTTTTATATTAAATAAGGACATCTCTGAAGAAATAATGAATGCACACCACTTAACAAAACACAGATATACTAATCAATTGCACATCGTGGAAAAATCCGTTGGACATTCTTACACTTAAATGTACTTCACTTCTAAGAATCAATTGGTTATAAGGATCAAATCATCTGCAAATTATGTCATTTTAGTAGGAGAAGGGAGCTGTACATCTGTAGGCTTACACACTCTTTAACATTTATATATTCCTGAAATAACTATATTTTCCTTCGACGCTCTTTGTGGTTTGACTGGTTGTGTGATGAGGGTACAGGGTGCAGGGTGGTCTGCAGGCGAAGGCCTGTGATTGGTGGAGGATTGCGTGGAGTATTGTGTGAAGGCACAGCAGCTTCCACATGGAGGAACTGATCCTTTCATTTCACACACCGTTCAAGAGGAATATGAAAAAACACCACAGAGAAGAATGAAATAGAATAGGAGAAAAAGAGAGAAAAATGAGAGAACAAGAGAAGGTGGATGAGAGAGAGACTTAGAGAAAAAAGAAAGAGTGACGCAAGAAAATATAGAAACAAAATGACAGGGGAAAGGAGCGTTTTGGGGGCCACAGAGAGACTGAGCGAAAAACGAAATTTACAGTAGAAAAAGACTGGAATGTTCTGGATCTTTTTCTCCTCTGTGATAGTAAACTAATCTCCGCTGATAGAGACAGAGATGACATTGTGACTTTATAGCTCATGGGGGAAATCTCTACAGCACACGTAAAAGTAGGTGGACACCTGCTCATCAAACATCTCATTCCAATATCATGGGCATTAATATGGAGTTGGTCCGCCCTTTGATGCTATAACAGCCTCCACTCTTCTGGGAAGGCTTTCTACTAGATGTTGGAACATTGCTGCGGGGACTTTCTTCCATTCAGCCACAAGAGCATTAGTGAGGTCAGGCACTGATCATGGGCGATTAGCCCTGGCTCACAATTGGCATTCCAATTCATCCCAAAGGTGTTCGATGGGGTTGAGGTCAGGACTTTGTGCAGACCAGTCAAGATCTTCCAAACCGATCCCGACAAACCATTTCTGTATGGACCTCACTTTGTACACAGGGGCATTGTCATGCTCAAACAGGAGAGGACCTTCCCCAAACTGTTGCCACAAAGTTGGAAGCACAGAACCGTCTAGAATGTCATTGTATGCTGTAGCGTTAAGATTTCTGTTCACTGGAACTAAGGGGCCTAGCCCGAACCATGAAAAACAGTGTGCTGCAATTGAGTACAAAAAATGTTCCACGCTAAGCGCTTCAGGACTCGGCGGTCCCGTTCTGTGAGTTTGTGTGGCCTACAACTTTGCGGCTGAGCAGTTGTTGCCCCTAGAGGTTTCCATTTCACAATAACACCACTTACAATTGACCGGGGCAGCTCTAGCAGGGCAGAAATTTAACAAACTGACTTGTTGGAAAGGTGAGCTCTTTACTGAGCTCTTCAGTAAGGCCATTCTACTGCCAATGTTTGTCTATGGAGATTGCATGGCTGTGTGCTAAATTTTAGACACCTGTCAGCAACAGGTATGGCTGAAATTGCCGAATCCACTAATTTGAAGGGGTATCCACATACGTTTGTATATATAGTGTACATTGGTTGTTCCTCTTTTAATCTGCCTCCTGACATGGTTTCATTTTATGATGTCTTTCATTATCTGTCTGTCATATGTCGATGTTTATCGCTCCATAAACATGTCCATTTATGATAAAGTAGTAAACGTTTGGTACGCTGTCCATGGTCCTGAAAGGTGGATTAGGCCTACTCTTTTTAATTTCTCATTTTCTCTCCTCATTTCCCTTTTTTCTATTTCTGTCCTTTTTCTTTCACACACACACACACACACACACACACACACACACACACACACACACACACACACACACACACACACACACACACACACACACACACACACACACACACACACACACACACACACACACCTCTGTGTATTACACGTTTGGGTGACCAACAATTGATTCCCATTGAAAATCCTATTTTCCCTTGACCCTAACCCTAAGCCTAATCCTAACCTTAACCCCAAACCCCTAAACCTAATTTTAACCCTAAACCTAATCCCTATGCCTAAAATAAAAAAAATCATTTTTAGGACCGGCCAACTGTTCTCACGTGTCCCAATTCTCTTTGGTTAACTTTACTTGTGAGGACTTCTGGTCCTCACAAGTATAGTATAACAAAAACACACACACCGGCACAACTTTACTCCCACTGACCATAGAACCATACTGACTCTAACACCAACCATGGGAGTACGGTAGCAGAGAAATCTGGTCATCTACAGCACAAGTAAGAAAAAGCGGTGATTTCTTAGGGATCTCATTAGCGTCAGCGTGGGAGAAAATACAGAAATTAGACCTGAAATACAGCAACTCGTTAGAGAGACTGTGTCCCCCCTGGGAACCTGCATCACATACAGTACAGTACTTCCTGTTACACAGCGGCTAATTTATAAATCATGGTATTTTAATGATCTCTGCTTTGCCTAGGTAAATCACCTCATTTTAGGGGTACAGGTTACCTGATGAATTCTGGGGCCCTGGCTATACCCTGGCTGTACCAGTTTGAATGTCACCGCTGATGATAGAGGGTTATGGACGAAGAGTGACCTTTCTGTGTCCTCAAGCACTCAAAGAGGAAGGGTCATGTGGATCAGGAACATATATGCTTATAACTAGCTACATTACTGTGTGTGGTTTCAGGCAGGCTGTTATAAACAACAACCTTCTCTTGGAAGAACTATGGAAACCGTAATAGTTATACGAAGTCTAACAGAGATGTGCTTTAGGTCTAAACATTTCCTTACCCATTCGATGCAAGTTAAGAGTAATTTGCAGTGCCCAAACCGAATAACTTATGTCGCTCGACAGGAAATTCAATTTAGAAGCACAGTAAAAACAACAAAATAATATATATCTTCTTTAGACATCTCCCTGCACAATGCGCTTTCAATGAGGAGAGTGAAAAAACTATCTAATAATCTAATTGTATTTGAATATAACTTGTACAGAGGTCCACAGGCAAGGAGCCAAGCTTTGTTGATGTTCATATGTTTCCTCTCCTCGAGCACCAGAAAGCTTTGCTTTGAATTGTACACTCAGAAAAAAAGGTGCTATCTAGAACCGAAAAGGGTTCTTTAGCTGTCCCCATAGGATAACCCTTTGAAGACCCCTTTTTGGTTACAAGTAGAACCCTTTTGGATTGCATGTAGAAACCTCTCCACAGAGGGTTCTACATGGAACCCAAAAGAGTTCTACCTGGAACCAAAAATGTTTCTATCTGGATCCAAAAAGGGTTCTTCTATGGGGACAGCCAAAGAGGCCTTTTGGAACCATTTGTTCTAAGAGTGCAGGGGAGAGGGATGGTAATACGAGACACATAAGTGTGGATGAGGTGTCAGAGAGATGGACATGATGGCCTGTGTGTGGAGTAACAGTTAGAGCATTAGACGTTGGACTGGTGGATTAGAGTTTGGCTCTATTCAGGGTCTTAGAGGTAACACATCCCTGTTCATGGTTTAATTGAGATTAGATCAAATTCCTTTAGAGTGCACCAAGCAGAAACTGCATAACAAATACATCTGATTGGCTAAGATCAACCGTTTCAACCCTCACAGCCTGATTAAAAACAGCCTGTCGTAGTAGTACTCTTTGTTCTACCATCAAACAGACCCGTGCTTCTTCCAGTCCCACACGTTGGGCCCTTGAGTAAGACACTCAAGCTGAGTTGTTTCAGAAAGAGCCCCACTGTATAAATGGAAATTGAGTCCAAAGGGAGCCAAGTGCACTAAAGTTTAGCTCTGAAGTTCAGTGGCTCAGTAGTGAAATTGTTATCATTAATGAGTGGTCCCTTTGGGGGGGAGGGGCTGTGGGGCTGTAACAACAGCATTGTTATTCATGAACATAATTGCTGAGCCTGCTGAGTTAGCAGCATACCAGGACATTTGCTTAGCCCATAAGACATAATTAGGGCCCTGAGTTTTTCCGGACCACATGGTCTGACCAGGAAAAACTCCTGTTCCCACCAACAATCCATGCTATTACAGAATGTCTAATCTCAATTAATAGGTGTTAATCTGACAAGAACCAGGCGCCACTGACCTCTGACCGAAGGTGTTCTCATTGCGGTGACAGTGGAGAGTGACGACCCTGTGCCCCTCGCTCCTCACGTCCTGACTCACCGTCCACAGGACTGGGTTACTGGCCCGCGCCCCCAGGAACGCCACGCCATCCTTCAACTTCACCCTGGAGGAGAGAGAGGTCAGAGGTCAGACAACAGCATTAATAGGCCTGATTACTATGTGTGCATCCTAAATGGCCCTGGTCAAAAGTAGTGCACTATATAGGAAATAGGGTGACATGTCTTTAATGTGATGTCACTGGTCTAGCATCCTTGGCTATGTGTATGTACTGCATTGTACATGGATTGATCCAGGTCCATTCTGATCCAGATACAGATTCCATACCATGGGTGTTGAACAAGAGTTCCCAAAGTCTTACATACAGAAAGAGTTCACAGTTCACCACAGGAGAATTGGCTCTGAATAAAGCCAAGCCTCACAGTCTACTGTTTGCTAGGCTACGAGAAAATGGGATTTGCAGCAAACAAATTTAACACAAACAGATGGCATGTCGGCTGTTTAAAACAATAAAGACGTTGGATGAACTTTGAATGAAATTTCAAGGAACACATTGCGGAACTATAATTAGCAGTTCAAAACAAGCCAGGAACACTACTTAAACCCAATACAACAGGAATTGAATAACCTGTGTCCATGTTGACTTCCAAAGGTAGAAACAGGTGCAGTCTATTATGTAAATTCCTCCACACCTGTGGTTTTAAAGGAGCAATCAGAAGTTGCTACATCAATTTTTGGACTCATAAATGAATAATATATTTTTTTTACCTTTATTTAACTAAGCAAGTCAGTTAAGAACAAATTCTTATTTTCAATGACAGCCTAGGAACAGTGGGTTAACTGCCTTGTTCAGGAGGCAGAACGACAGATTTTTACCTTGTCGGCTCAAGGATTCGATCTTGCAACCTTTCGGTTACTAGTCCAATGCTCTAACCACTAG
This sequence comes from Salmo salar, assembly GCF_965601325.2. NCBI lineage: Eukaryota > Metazoa > Chordata > Actinopteri > Salmoniformes > Salmonidae > Salmo > Salmo salar. The sequence continues at coordinate 93,266,527 of NC_138301.1, forward strand.
GCTACCAGCCGCCACATGTACCCATGGATTCTTGAAGAATATAACTCATCCATCAGAACCCAAAATATAACATTGTTTAACTCCAATGTTTGTAAACAAAGTAAATGTAAACAAACATTACATAACCTCAAAACATGGTTAAAATGATCATGTTGATATCATGGACAGTCAGTCTTTGCATCCATAGCTCTGTCTATGAATTTGAGAGTGGTTATATTTCTCCAGACCTACCCTCAGCTTTTTACCGAAACAGGGGCGGAGATTATGCTTCGTTATTGTTTCTACTGCTGATTGTCGCTTTAAAGAGTATTCAGACCAGAGCTGCCCACTCTCATTTTGATCTGTGCTGTTACCCATGGATAAGGCTGGGAGGCTGGATAGGAGCCCAGTTACTCTAACCTGCTCTTGTTCTCCATTCTAATGCATGTCTATTTTATTTTATTTTATTCTCTGCCTTGTCAAAGGAAATTGCACTGATGTGTCTAAGCGGCTCTCCCTACGTTTTTCCATCATGACAAATTGCCCTGCTGTTACACAAATTAATCAGTGTCTTTAAATAAAAAATGAAAAAGAGTAAAGAAGAGATACAATAGAACGACATTGAGGGAAATTGTTACAAGGTAAAACGGAATTTAAAAAAAGATTGAAAAATCACTGTACACTGGGAAGAAGCTGGTAGCAGGGAGAATTTCTCAGATAAAAAATAATATATATAACAAAAATCGAGGAGCAGATTGTCCTCGTTGCACCCCTGAAAACCGCAAAGGACTTCTAACGCACGAGAAAGTTCAGACATTACGGTGGATAATGACGTGACAAGCCGCGCTCGGACCAAAGGGAGAGAGGGCGGCACACATCTCCCGACTCGGACCGGCTTCTCCTTTGATCTTATCAGGCAGTTGCAGCTAGCAGTAATAACTGGGCTGTGTTCAGTGTGGAGCTCCTGACGAACCCAGATAAAGGCCAGCTACAGCCGACGCCACTGCCGAGGTGGCTGAGGTGTTAGCTCTCTGTATGGGCTTCCCATATGGCACCCTATTACCTATTGAGTGCGCACATTTTGACCAGGACCCATAAGGCTATGGTCAAAAGTCGTGACCTATGTAGGGAATAGGGTGCCATTTGAGACACATCTCTGTGTTCCTTCTCAACCTGTGTGGAGCTTCACTCTGTAATGACTCCATCCTGAAGACGCACGGGAAGACAATTAGTTCATAAACAAATCGACAGCCCGCATCTATAGGGTTCAGATATTGAACATCAAACTTCAGTTTCAGATGAACGAGGCACAACAGATAATAAGCCCATACGACCGACTCTCTCTCTCTCTCTCTCTCTCTCTCTCTCTCTCTCTCTCTCTCTCTCTCTCTCTCTCTCTCTCTCTCTCTCTCTCTCTCTCTCTCTCTCTCTCTCTCTCTCTCTCTCTCTCTCTCTCTCTCTCTCTCTCTCTCTCTCTCAATTCAGTTTTCAAATTAAGGGGCTTTATTGGCATGGGAAACACATTATTATATTTCCAAAGCAAGTGATATAGATAATAAACAAAAGTGAAATAAACAACAGTAAACATTACACTCACAGAAGTTCCAAAAGAATAAAGACATTTCAAATGTCATATTATGTCTATATACAGTGTCGTAGCAATGTGCAAATAGTTAAAATACAAAAGGGAAAATAAATAAGCATAAATATAGGTTGTATTTACAATGGTGTTTGTGGTCTCTCTCAGGCAGTGCACTTCTCTCGCTGCTTCTCTTTTCTCTCCTCTCTCCTTTTCTCTCCCTCATTTCCACCCACTCTCTCTCTCATCTATCCATCCGACATGCAAACTCCAGCAGCACGGCCAGCAGAAAACAAGCATCAGGGGTAAATTAAGAAAGGGCATGTTTTAAATGAGATTGGTTTGGCTAATATGATTTCTGGGGAGAGGGAGAGAGGAGATGCAATAAAGGAAAGCAATTTAAAGAGTAGACCCACTTTCCCATGCATCAGCACATGAAGCAGCCTCATTAATTCCACAGCAACCTGTGCATCAGTTAGATGAGTATTTACAGATGTGATGAGGGTGTCAGCAGAGACTAGGAGAGAAGCTGATCTCTCTCTGATGGATGTTCACGACAGACACGCCAGGGCTATCAGTGGTCAAACAGCACGTCAACATGCCCGCTCCACGCCTAATGAAATACGGACATTCATTGATATTAATGACTTTCAGAAAGCAGGAAATTAAACATGATAAATATGAATGGCCTGCCGTTAGGACTAGTGAGATTGATGTACTGGTGTGTATAAATCATTTGGAAAAGCTATGTATATCATTGATATACAGTAGCCTACGTCTGACACATTGCATACACACACACACACACACACACACACACACACACACAAACAGAGAGAGACAGAGCTGCATGTACCATTATCAGCTCCGGGCACAGATTACCCCAGCTCCCACAAATGGCTTTTAATTGGTGGAAAAGACTGAGCCAGGGTATAACACAGAGTATGAGTTCACAATAATATACAAAAACAGGAAACATAAGAGCGGGAGGAAAGTGGCCTGAAATTTCCATTGAAAGGTTGCTGGACCGAATTCCCCGAGCTGAAGGTAAAAATCTGTCGTTCTGCCCCTGAACAAGGCAGTTGTTTGTAAATAAGAATTTGTTCTTAACTGACTTGCCTAGTTAAACAAAGGTTAAATAAAAAATATAAAAAATCTGTCGCCCAGCAATTTCAGCTGACAATAACACCTAATTTCATTATATTGAAACATGACATTTCCATTATAACATTTATAGGATACTGCAAATAATAATACATTTCTACCAAATGATTAGACACTGTCACATAAAAAGACAGCACACGTTTGGTTCCCATGGTAATGACTGGAGAGAAGAGTTGGCTGAGACAAAGAATTGGCAGTAGAGAGGGGGGAGGGCCAGAGAGCAAAGTGGTGATGGGCCCAGTTGAGAATTGAAATGGAAGCTTGTATAAAGATCTTGGTGGTGAGGGCTGGGCAGAGAGGACGGCTTGATGTAAAGGCAGTCTGAGTGGAATGGAAAGCTTGCTGGCTCCCTGCACCGGACCAGCCTGATTGGATAAGACAGGACCTGTCTGAGGTTAGACAATGTGAAGGCGGGTCCTTCTAACTGTACTCCACCACACACAACAACATATACATTACAAGTGGGTTGTTTGCCCATGGTAGAAGTGGTCAGAAAGTTTTTGGACCTGAATGCCATATAGGAGATAGAGATGCATTTTGTATATCCCACCCTACCCTGAGTCATCCATGTCTTCATCACTGAAAAATATAAATGGTTGAGTTTGATATCATTTGAAAGCTCACAAACAGGGTTGTGATTTTGTTTTAGAATCTCTTGAAAAAAATGTTTTTTTAATAAAACCGATGTCATGTTTGAACCTTTAATGTCAATTATCAAAAAATGCGTAAACTCTGATTTTTTTCATCTTCATATAGAGTATGTTGAAGCTTAGACCCTATGTTACATCATCTTAGCTGTTTGTGTTGAGATAACATGCTTTTAAATACAGGGTGGGTGTCATGTTTTAGCTGATAAATGCACACACCTTTGTGTCTATATAATAGAGCTAGCATACTGGGGGAGTGAGCCCTGGGACAAAGCTAACCTTTTGGGAAGATAAATGAAAGTTAGAACCCTCCTACTGATATCAGGCAGTACAAAGACGCTATGCACCTTCTTAAGCTTCATACGTCACACACTGGACCTATCAAAGACAAAGTAACCACAAAAGAGCACATGTGACCCTGCCTCGGAGATTCATTAACATCAGCGTAAAACCTCCAGAGATCACCTCCAGTGGAATTACCGTAATGATCAACACGTGAGATCTTAGCAATGGTGATTCTTCTGTCACGTCTGCTCCCGCTCTTCCCTCCCCCTGGCGCTTGAGGGCGCCAGGATGCCCTGCATCACGCACTCCTGCCATCCATCACGCACACCTGCCTTCCCTCGTCACGCGCATCAGCGTTATTGGACTCACCTGGACTCACTTATCACCTGTTCATTTCCTCCCCTATATTTGTCAGTTCCCCAGCTCAGTTCCCCGCTGCTGCATTGTATTGTTTTTGTCTTTAGTATTAGTTTGCTGACGCTGTTCCTGTCTTGTTCTATGTCCATCTTTATTAAATGTTTTACTCCCCAAACCTACTTAGTTTCTCAAGCGTCATCTCATGTGACAGAATGCAGCAGCCAACATACGAAGCATTGGGGAGTACTGGCGTTCCGGTTGGTATGGTGGCATTGGCTCTGTGTCGCCACCGATGGAACCGGGGGTGCCTAGCCAGCCCATCAGGCTTTCACGCCCTGGCTGGCTCGAGAGGTTTCCTTGCCTCGGTTGTCTCAGCGGCTTCCCATCCCACGTCACTCTCCACCATCCCACGTCACGGGCTCCCTCTCTGCAGCGGGATAGACAAGCATCTTGCCTCAGCCGGAATGTCAGGCTCCCATGCCTCAGCCGGCTCGCCAGGCTCTCACGCTCCTGCCAGTTCGTCGGGCTTTCAAGCCTCAACCGGCTTGCCCAGCACCCATGTCTCGGCCGGTTGGCCCAGGTAGGACGACGGGTGGCGCCCCAAGGGGGGGTGGGGTGGGGGGGGGGGGGGGGGGTACTGTCACGTCTGCTCCCGCTCTTCCCCCCTCTGGCGCTTAAGGGGACAGATTTCCCTGCATCACGCACTCCTGCCATCCATCACGCACACCTGCCTTCCCTCGTCATGCGCATCAGCATTATTGAACTCACCTGGACTCACTTATCACCTGTTCATTTCCTCCCCTATATTTGTCAGGTCCCCAGCTCAGTTCCCCGCTGCTGCATTGTATTGTTTTTGTCTTTAGTATTAGTTTGCTGACGCTGTTCCTGTCTCGTTTCATGTCCATCTTTATTAAATGTTTTACTCCCTGTACCTGCTTCGTTTCTCAAGCGTCATCTCATGTGACATCTTCAGCCTAATTTGAACTACAACAGATACTACCTCAGCGGATTCAACTCAACTTACTCCACAATAATAAATTGATTCAATATTTGATTAATGAAATAACATAACAAACAGGAGGAGCAACACCTTTTCTTCATTTAAGACATGGGCACTCTTGTCAAGTTGCTGCATACCCTCCATTTCCCCCATCCATCCAGTAATTGATACAGATTGGGCTAACAGTCTCACATGGAGTCAGACCAATACAGCAGCACCTGTCTTATGCAGCTCATCAATACTTTAGTGATTTTGTCTCTGCGTGAACACTGTCTCTGTGAACCAGCGGGTAGCAGAAGGGCTGTTAAACACAGCCAAGACTTAGTGTTCTCAGCAGGTGAGGATGTACTTGCTCCCCATGTCCCAGATACTCAAAAAGCCACAACGATGCTGCAGTCAGTCAAGCCTCTGAGTCAGACAGCCAATAAAGCTCCGTCAACAGAATTCATTCAGTCACTTATCATTCGTTCAGTATGTCAGGGTGACATCTGGGGAGCGTGTACTGTGCAGGGCTAAGTCAATTGTAAGATATGATGAGGATTAGGACTAACGATGGGGAGCTGCTAGTCTGCTGCTCCTCTGACTTCCTTCCCTTTATGTGTCAATAGTCACTGTGACATTGGAACATGGGAAGTGTGTGTTAATGGCTAGAGAGAGCCCTCTTCCACCAGGGGTTCCAGACCTCAACCCACTGACATGTTATCTGGTTCATGCTTAGTAAAACCACTTACACTCCATTTACTGGAAGATACACTGTGATGAAGACCCTCTGCTAAACCACTGGATGGAATGAATTGTCATGGGGGTTTGTCCATCAAATTGACCAGTCTATCTTTAAATGTTTACTCTTTTATGGAATGTGACTTACAATATGTATTAGCTTTTTTATTCTTTCATTCCAGTCTCTATAGCGGTCATGCTTAAACTATGCTCTCTATCATATAATGTCACATAAGCTTATTACATAAAACAAAAAAAAGGCTTCTGTTTCAATTCATGTAAGACTAAGCTAAGAATAGACAGCTCACAGTGGTTGATGTCAGTAGCTCACAGTGGTTGATGTCAGTAGCTCACAGTAGTTGATGTCAGTAGCTCACAGTGGTTGATGTCAGACACTCACAGTGGTTGATGTCAGTAGCTCACAGTGGTTGATGTCAGTAGCTCACAGTAGTTGATGTCAGTAGCTCACAGTGGTTGATGTCAGTAGCTCACAGTGGTTGATGTTAGACGCTCACAGTGGTTGATGTCAGACACTCACAGTGGTTGATGTCAATAGCTCACAGTAGTTGATGTCAATAGCTCACAGTAGTTGATGTCAGTAGGTCACAGTGGTTGATGTCAGTAGGTCACAGTGGTTGATGTCAGTAGCTCACAGTGGTTGATGTCAGTAGGTCACAGTGGTTGATGTCAGTAGCTCACAGTGGTTGATGTCAGTAGCTCACAGTGGTTGATGTCAGTGGTTGATGTCAGTAGCTCCCAGTGGTTGATGTCAGTAGCTCCCAGTGGTTGATGTCAGTAGCTCCCAGTGGTTGATGTCAGTAGCTCCCAGTGGTTGATGTCAGTAGGTCACAGTGGTTGGTGTCAGTAGCTCACAGTGGTTGATGTCAGTAGCTCACAGTGGTTGATGTCAGTGCCTGTATGAGGATATATCCTATAGGAGGCCACTGTTGATTCTTATGAAGGTTCCGTACTGTAAACTGTGGTCCGTAATTTCATAGGATCTTTATAACCTGTTTGACATTAACCTTTTTATGCAAGTAAAGTACATGATAAAACATGTAATGACAGGCCTGATGGAAACAGACATTTTTTGGAGTAAACTTTCCAAATGTCGACAAAACCAAATATGCCAGACAAGGAGGGATTATGCAAGAAATGTCGGTGGAAACGCTTTTATGTGCAAATATTGATTTAATAACCATTATATCAAAGTAAACATGGCAGTCACGCGATGACGTGTGTGTTCTTCCCACTACAACTCGTCAGGAAAGCATGCAGTTTATTAGGATACAGTTGAAATAAGTTATGATGAACATCACAGCTTGATGCTCCTTTCCAATAAATATTGAGGGTCTTATTCTGATGACATGCTGATCGATGCTTCACTGCCGTTTGACAAATAATTCTAATCTTGCACTTTTGTCAATAATAATCTCATCATGTAGACTAGCCCAGAAAGTATCTGCTAGCTGTTGGCTAAGGTGCACATGCAATAACAGAGTGGGAATATTTGCTATATAACGCAACAAGGCACAGCCTTTTATCCGCAACAAGTCAATTTGATGGAAACACATAGTTGGAAAATGTGCATATTGTTTTAATGCGGATTTTAGAATAGTAGCATGAAAATCAGTCACCAATTGAAAGGAAACCTATCTTGTGACTGACAAGTGAGTGTCACCTGGACTCAGTAGTCCAGGTGACAGTAGTCAACGGACTCAGTAGTCACGGATTCCCGGTCACGGCCGGCTGTGACACAGCCTGGGATCAAATCAGAGGCTGTAGTGGAGCCTCAGCACTGCGATGCAGTGACTTAGACCGCAACTCAGTCGGGAGGCTTGTAGCTTTCTTTTCTGTTGCAAGACGTTTTTCTATGACATGAACTAATAAATGGTAAACGCGTTTGGTGCTGCTGCTTTGAAAGTGCTTGTAACGATGTACGCTGAGAGTCGGAAAGCAAGTCAGGGAGTGAATACATTTAATTAACCTGTTAGGGCTAGGGGTCAGTATTGACACAGCCGGATAAAAAAGTACCCGATTTAATCTGGTTACTACTCCTGCCCAGTAACTACAATATGCATATAATTATTGGCTTTGGATAGAAAACACCCTAAAGTTTCTAAAACTGTTTGAATGGTGTCTGTGAGTATAACAGAACTCATATGGCAGGCCAAAACCTGAGAAGATTCCATGCAGGAAGTGGCCTGTCTGAGAAGTTGTTTTTCATCTTGGCTCTTTTTATTGAAGACTGAGGATCTTTGCAATAACGTGACACTTCCTATGGCTCCCATAGGCTCTCAGAGCCCGGGAAAAAGCTGAACGATATCGAGGCAGGCTCTGGCTGAAACACTTTATCGCTTTTGGCAAGTGGCCGCTCAGAGTACTATGGGCTTAGGCGCGTGCCCGAGTCGACCGAATGCTTTCTTTTCTTTTGTCTGTTTACCTAAACGCAGATTCCCGGTCGGAATATTATCGCTTTTTTATGAGAAAAATTGCATAAAAATTGATTTTAAACAGCGGTTGACATGCTTCGAAGTACGGTAATGGAATATTTAGATTTTTTTTGTCACGAATTGCGCCATGCTCATCACCCTTATTTACCCTTTCGGATAGTGTCTTGAACGCACGAACAAAACGCCGCTGTTTGGATATAACGATGGATTATTTTGAACCAAACCAACATTTGTTATTGAAGTAGAAGTCCTGGGAGTGCATTCTGATGAAGACAGCAAAGGTAATAACATTTTTCTTATAGTAAATCTGACTTTGATGAGTGCTAAACTTGCTGGGTGTCTAAATAGCTAGCCCTGTGATGCCGGGCTATCTACTGAGAATATTGCAAAATGTGCTTTCACCGAAAAGCTATTTTAAAATCGGACATATCGAGTGCATAGAGGAGTTCTGTATCTATAATTCCTAAAATAATTGTTATGCTTTTTGTGAACGTTTATCGTGAGTAATTTAGTAAATTCACCGGCAGTGTTCGGTGGGAATGCTAGTCACATGCTAGTCACATGCTAATGTAAAAAGCTGTTTTTTGATATAAATATGAACTTGATTGAACAAAACATGCATGTATTGTATAACATAATGTCCTAGGGTTGTCATCTGATGAAGATCATCAAAGGTTAGTGCTACATTTAGCTGTGGTTTGGGTTTATGTGACATTATATGCTAGCTTGAAAAATGGGTGTCTGATTATTTCTGGCTGGGTACTCTGCTGACATAATCTAATGTTTTGCTTTCATTGTAAAGCCTTTTTGAAATCGGACAGTGTGGTTAGATTAACGAGAGTCTTATCTTTAAAATGGTGGAAAATAGTCATATTTTTGAAAAATTGAAGTAATAGCATTTCTAAGGTATTTGAATAACGCGCCACAGGATTCAACTGGCTGTTGAGTAGGTGGGACGCAAGCGTCCCACCTAGCCCATAGAGGTTAATAAATAAATTAACAAAACAAGATACACAAACAGCACACCGACATGAAACAGGAACAATGACGACTAGGGAAGAAAGCAAGGGAGTGACATATAAAGGGCAGGTAATCAAGGAGGTGATGGAGTCCAGGATAGTGTCTTTATGCGCTTAAAAGGTGTGCGCCCTAACGAGCAGCCTGGTGACCTAGAAGCCAGAGAGGGAGCACACGTGACAGTGGTGTGGCGGCACCAAACAAGATTGAAAAGTACTGGGGCAAATTCTGTCCCGCCACACGTTTTCTGACAGCTCTGTCAATTATTCTAAAAAGCTAGATACACCCATTTTAAATTACCAGAAGGAAAATGTTTCAAATTACATGACACTAACAGCTGAATCCCATTACCGCACAGCAAGAAACGTTGAGATATTTTCACAACCCAATAAATTTATGGCTGTAGGGTCATTTTGTTGGATTATTTTCCAAATGCTGGGTTGTTTTCGTAGTGACAACGGGTTGGGTACAAGGTACATTTGTAATAAAAACCCAACGAACAGACGCTGGGTGACATCAAATCTGTGCAAAACCCATTGGCACTTGTTGTGCCACTAGACAGCGAAAACAGGTATGTTAACCTTTATCTGTTGTAATTTAAATGAGCACATTTTTTGTTAGACACCTCAATTGTTATTTCATATAATTTTGGTGACTTCACAGCAATTGCTATACAGCTAGCCAAATCAATACAACATTTAGCAAGATAGCATGCTTAGCTAACATTAAATAAAAAATCTCCCTACTTTATATCTCATAGCTGCACTCTTGTCACAATTTCTTAATGAAATTGGCCTATGTTGTCTCTATAACCTGTTATTGTTTTATTGTTACAGCCACTGACTGTGTGCAGGACAACAGAGTGGAAAATTGTCACGTCGTGACCATAGAAAGCTTTTATTTCTATGGTGGAGTAGGTCAGGGCGTGACTGGGGGGTTAGTCTAGTTTATTATTTATATGTGGTGTTCTAGGTTTGTTTTTCTATGTTGGTGATTGTGTATGATTCCCAATTAGAGGCAGCTGGTAATCATTGTCTCTAATTGGGGATCATACTTAAGTAGCATGTTTTCCACCTGTGGGTGATGGGATATTGTATTTTGAGTAAGTGTATGTAGCACCTCTATAGTCACGTTTCATTTATTCTATATTGTTTTTGTATTTTGCTTAGTTTCACTTTATAATAAATATGTGGAACGCTGCTCACGCTGCGGCTTGGTCTGATCATTCCAACGAACGTGACAAAAATCTGTTCCCGATTTAAAATAATTACTGCCAAGGTGAGTCTAGCTCAGAAACCAGCTAGCTAGCTATACTGTGCAAAAATATAAACACAACATGTAAATTGTTGGTCCCATGTTTCTGGAGCTGAAATAAAAGATCCCAGAAATGTTCCATCCGAATGTTGAATGTTAATTTCTCTACCATAAGCTGCCTCCGACATCGTTTTAGAGAATTTGGTAGTACGTCCAACCGGCCTCACAACCGCACACCACGTGTAACCACGCCAGCCCAGGACCTCCACATCCAGCTTCTTCACCTGTGGGATCGTCTGAGACCAGCCACCTGGACAGCTGATGAAACTGAAGAGTATTTCTGTCTGTAATAAAGCCCTTTTGTGGGGAAAAACTCATTCTGATTGTCTGGGCCTGGCTACCCAGTGGGCTCATGACTGCGCCCCTGCCCAGTCATGTGAAATCCATAGATTAGGGCCTAATTCATTTTTTTTCAATTGGCTGATTTCCTTATAGGAACTGGTACTCAGTATGTTGCTTTTATATTTTTGTTCAGTATAGGTCTATAGGTTTTAAAATGTATTAATTGCACTCCATTGGTTGTTATTGCATTGAAATGTATTAATTGCTTTGGTTTTTATTGCATTGGTTCTTTTGTTGCCTTGACTCTTTCTTACATCTGATAAAGCTCTTCAGGTAGCCAAGGAGGGTACTGAGTGCTTGAGATTTCCTCCTATAACTCATCCCATTCCTCAACAACTTCATCACCAGACTGCTGTACTGACTGCTGACATTGCTGACAGGTTAGGACAGACAGAGACCTTTCAGCTCTCTCTCTTCACTCTTAGCTAATGTTTAAAAATCTTTTTTTTTTTTTCAAATACAGCGGTGACCTGTGACTATGAGTGATGGAGTGTCATCGGCCGTGAGTCGTTGTCTTCCATAGGGGGAGAAAGGGGCAAGTGACCTCGCAGGGGATGGTGAAACCCTTCTAATGGTAAGATGCTGTGAAGAATATACTAGGCCTATCATAATTATGCGTTTGACATCATACTTTATTCATTCCTTATGGAAATTGACATATTGTACAAATGTCCTGATCCAATATGTTTTCCTGATCACATCCATCATTTGAGATTTGTTTGAAATGTTGGTTTCCCCTATAGACCCATTTGGCGATGTGGCCCTGAAGGTGATTCCTGGCACACTGCCTAAATCATCATACAGAATGGATGGGGAAATGATACGACCCTAAAACAACCTGTAAGTATACAGGCATTACTGTAATATGAACAGTTCTACAATGCAGTTCACCTGTACTGTAAGTGCAGCAGAGAAATGCCCTCATCCAGATGACAAAGACATTTCTAACAGACCTGCTAAACCTTCTTTGTTTTTACTTGTAATGTTGGAACCAACAAGCAGTTGCCTACCTCCAGCAGGCAGAGCCAATAAACATTTGTCCACCAGCTCAGGGACAAGCTACACTGCTCACAGCCCTGTGTAATGTTCAATGTAATTTTATTTACTGGACACTTGCTGGACCTTTTGAAACAGTGTATTTGTCTTGTTCTAACTTTTTTTTTTACTTCCCATGAGTTAGGGATAGGGAGGGTGATGAGTGGGAGTGGGGTATCAATGGTAATGTGTTTAAAATGTAAACTTATTAAATACAACTATCGAATATTAATAATCACATTGAAATTCCATGACAAATCAGTTATATTATCATTCCTAATCTAAATATATATTTTTTAATGAATGATAAATAACAAAATAAACTAATTAATATAATAATATAGATTGGTTATTAAAAACATCAATTGGGTTAAAGTTAACCCAACTCAATCATCAAGTTTGCTGACAACACAACAGTGGTAGAGTCCTGGAGAAGTGGTGCCAGGAAAAGAACCTCTCCTTCAACAAAACAAAGGAGCTGATCCTGGACTACAGGAGACAGAAGAGAGAGCACGCTGACTATCGTCATTGACGGGGCCGCAGTGGATATGGTCACTTAAGGCCTGATATGGTCTCTCCACACTGACACCGTGGGGGAAGAAGGCATGTCAGAAATTCGACCTCCTCCCCTAAGACCCTCACAAACTTCTACAGATGCACCATTGAGAGCATTCTGTTGGGATGCATAACCTCACCACCCTCAACCGCATGACTCTCCAGATGGTGGTGTGGTGGGACGTTGCCTGCCCTCCAGGACATTTACACCACTCGGTATCAAGGGAAGGCCAAAGAGATAATTATTAAGGACCTCAGTTACTCGAGCCACGGACTGTTCACTTGGCTACCGTCTGAAAGACAGACAGTACAGGTGCATCAGAGTTGGGACCAAGAGACTGAAAGACAGCATCTGTTGAACCGCAATCACTAGCAGTCTACCAGGTTATGCACACTCACTCACACAAAACACACACACACCATGTACTTACAAACACATGCACATACATACATACACACAGTCTTGTACAACACACAATTCAGTCCCAATTCAGTAGATTTACCCTAACCAGAAAACCTAACCTGAACCCTAACCCTAAATCTAACCCTAGCTCCTAACCCTAAAACTAACCCTAGCTCCTAACACTAATTCTAACCTTAACCCTAAACCCCCTAGGAATAGCATTTGACCTTGTGGGGACCAACAAAATGTTCCCAGTTGGTCAAATTTTTGTTTATTTACTAATCTTGTGGGGACTTCTGGTTCCCACAAGTATAGTTAAACACATCCACACACACTCATTTTATATACTTTATTTTATAAACCAATCAAATTTACATTAAAAAGGAATCAAACATTTCAAAGGTACCTGTATGCATGGCACTCAAGGATACCGAAAGCATCTCCTTCTCCAAACAGCTAGGCTGCCCACGACAGCTGAAACAGAGCAGTACCTAGCCAACTGCTTTGCCCTAGTTTTTGTCAGGCTCGCAATCTGGAGGCCACGCACTGCAAGCCTGTGTACGTGGCTGAGACTGCCAAATATCAGCGCCACCAGCTTGCACCTACACCCGAGGCTGTCCAAGCATGCCACGAGGGGCTGGCACTTAAGCAAACACACACACACAGCCAACGCTGCTGTCCCATGTATTAGAGTAGGTATTCCCAAACTGGGGTGTACGCGCAATGCCGTCGGGGGTATGCCAAATAGAAATGTGATTCACATTGAAAAAAACGAATAAAATAGAGACACATACCAGCTCTACTGGTACTGTAGTACTGCTACTACCAGCAGTACTACACCTGCACCTGTCGACGACACAAGTTGTTCTGCTTCCACGAGCATATCCAATGATTGCATCAGTAATTCTACATTTGTTGTTAGCCCAGCTAGCATGGACACTGACAGTTGTGAATTTGATGCAGCCAAAGAGCTACTGCCCCCTTACCCGGGAAAGCACCGAACAGACAGGGACGTTGGACCATCGAAGAGGTGCAAATATGATGAGAACTACATTGATTTGGGGTTCACTTATTTGGGAGTAGTGTCTTTCACAGTGTGTTATATGTGCAAAAGTACTATCTCACAACTCAATGAAACCTTCCCTTTTGTGCAGACATTTAGAAACAAAACATGGCAATTTGAAAAATAAGCCACAAGAGTTTTTTGAGTGGGAATTCAGACGAATTTCGAGTAGTAAGACATGTATAAAACCAACAGACACTATTAATAAAAAGTGGCTAGAAGCGTCTTATATGGTGAGCTACCGAGTGGCTAGGACAGGCAAGCCCCATGCTATTGTGAAGGACTTAATTACTCCTGCTGCCGTGGATATGGCTGGGACAATGCTGGGGGAAAAGGCCCAAACAACAATACAGACAATGCCTTCAAAAAACAACACTGTTTCACGACGCATCAATGACATGGTAGGAGATGTTTCGAAACAATTACTGCTTCGCATACAGTACAAGCCACTGAATTCTATGCGTTACAGCTGGATGAGTCAACAGACGTGGCGGACCCAGCTCCTGCTATATGTCCATTGCGTTTATGGGGGGACAATTAAGGAAGACATCCTCTTCTGCAAACCAATGGAAACCAGGACAACAGGAGAGGATATTTTTAAGGTACTGGACAGCTTTGTGACATCAAATGGACTTTGGTGGTCAAGATGTGTTGGTATCTGTACTGATGGCGCAAAAGCCATGACAGGGAGACATAGTGGAGTGGTGACGCGGGTGTAAGCAGTTGTTCCCGACGCCACTGGGTTACACTGCAGCATCCACCGAGAGGCTCTTGCTGCCTGAATGCCTGACAGCTTGAAAGACGTTTAGGACACTACAGTGAAAATGGTTAACTTTGTTAAAGTAAGCCCCTGAACTCTCGTGTATTTTCTGCACTGTGCAATGAGATGGGCAGCGACCATGTAACGCTTTTACAACATACAGAAGTGCGCTGGTTATCAAGGGGCGAAGTATTGACACGTGTTTTGGAATTGAGAGACGAGCTTAAAGTTTTCTTTGCTGACCATAATTTTCACTTGTCTGACCGCTTGCATGATAACAAGTTTCATTCACGACTGGCCTATCTGGGTGATGTTTTTCCTCGCCTGAATGATCTGAATCTAGGATTACAGGGACTCTCCGCAACTATATTCAATGTGCGGGACACAATTGAGGCTTTAAGAAGTTTAAGAAGTTGGAGCTGTTCTCTGTCTGCATTAACAAGGACAACACACAAGCCTTTCCATCATTGTATGATTTTTGTGTGCAAATTAACTCAAGCTTACGGACAATGTCAAATGTGAGATAGCGAAGCACCTGAGTGAGTTGGGTGAGCAATTACGCAGGTACTTTCCCGAAACGGATGACACAAACAACTGGATTTGTTATCCCTTTCATGCCCTTCCTCCAGTCCACTTACCGATATCTGAACAAGAGAGCCTCATCGAAATTGAAACAAATGGTTTTGTGAAAAGTGAATTTAATCAGAAGCCACTGCCAGATTTCTGGATTGGGCTGCGCTCAGAGTATCCTGCCTTGGCAAATCGTGCCGTTAAGACACTGATGCCCTTTGCAATCACGGACCTATGTGAGAGTGGATTCTCGGCTCTCACTAGCATGAAAACTAAATACAGGCACAGACTGTGTGTGGAAAATGATTTAAGACCGAGACTCTCCAATACAACCCAGCATTGCAGAGTTATGTGCATCCTTTCAAGCACACCCCTCTCATTAACCTGTGGTGAGTTATTCACCATTTTTGATGAACAAATAAAGTTTTATATGTAAGATGGTTAAATAAAGAGCAAAATAATTGATTATTATTATTTGTGCCCTGGTCCTATAATAGCTCTTTGTCACTTCCCACGAGCCGGGTTGTGACAAAAACTCACACTCATTCTTATGTTAAAATAAATGTATCGTATAGTGTGTGTGTGGCAGGCTTACAACCTGGTGCTAGAGGGGTACGCAACTGGAGGTTGAATGTTTGAAGGGGTACGGAACTATAAAAGTTTGGGAACCACTGCTCTAGTACATCTACTGATGTACATATCATTATTAGTATATCTTGTGTAAATTCATCCGGTGTACATACGTGTAGATTGCGTTATATACAGTGCTATTTGGGTTATTCATTTGATTCATTCCGACATTTCTTGATATCTTGTATTTTCTTATGTATTATTTGTGTACTTGTTTGACATTCTACTGCATCGTTAGGAGCTAGTAACACAAGCATTCCGCTGCACACGCTATAACGTCTGCTAAACTGGGTACGCGACCAGTAAACTGATTTGATATAATTACATAACCCAATGCGGGGTTAAAAAAAATCTACTCAATGCGTTGGGTTAAAATAGATTCTATAATGACCCATGGTTGGTTTACCGGTACCCATTTGTTTTTAGTGAGCAGCTAAACATCCTCTCCTGTTTCTGGCTCTAGCAAATGCCCTCCCTTCCTTCCCTCCTCCCTACCCCTCCCCTCTGCAGCTCTCCACAGCACTGAATAACCCCATTACCTGTGGGCAAAACTGAATTAGAGAATAACCAATGACAGCCGAGCGCAGCCGCCTCTGTTCAGATAAATAAATAAGGTGAAACGGTGTGTGTGCTGTCTTGTCCAGAGTCAATTAAATCCTAAGAGCTGTAGCCTAGCCGCCTACCTAGTAGAGGGAGTGTGGAGGAGTAGACACGGCCAGATGTGAGGATAAGGGGAGCTAATTTAATTAATGAGTTGGATGCTGTTCTTTTCATTATCAAGCCTAGTTAAACATACTGGGGCATGACAACACGGAAAATGGGAAAGGAGATTAACACTGTCAGATTCACAGTCCTCACCAGAATAAGCTAATCTCCAGCCAAGCGTAGTGCGTTCTACTGCCTCTCTCTTTTTCCTCTCTCTGACTCTCCATCTGTCTCTGTTTCTTTCTCTCTCTCACCCACTCCCTCCCTCTCAGCGTCAGATTTCCTTCATTCAAACCTATTTCTACTTCCTTTCTCTCTTCTCTGCCACTCTCTCCCTGTCATTTTTCCCTTTCTCATGTCTCTCTATTCTATCTTCCTTAGTCCCTCTCCATCCCACTCACCTTCAACCAATCTCTCTCACCTCCCTCTCTCCTGCCTCTTTCTTCATTCCCTCTCTATATGCTGAAACAATGAGCCGTAAGCAACATTGATCTGAGAGAGAAAGTGATATGAGTTTGCTCTGAACCCAAATCAACTGAGCTATTCCAAGCCAAAACTAGGCCAACCAAGATATACTAGTGATATTAAGCTTAACAGACCAGCTTTACCTGGCTATGTCTATGTTCTAACTAGTGTGTAGTGCCATGGTGCCTGAATACGACGTTGAACAAATCCTCATTCCACTGATCACCTGAGAAAATCAATATCTGCTCTGCACTAAATATGGTTAGTATATCTAGGAGATGGAGGGTTGTGAGGTCTACTGTTGAGGGGAGGATGATCAAGTTGAGTACTACTTAGTATTTTAACTTTGAGTGGATGGATGGTATTGAGTGATCCTTAATGGAGGAGATGCTGAGTGTCACCAATTTCCACCACTCCCCCCCTACAATCACCTTGATTTACCCAAGGGACTGCATCATACTATTGCCCCGTACTCTGCTGTAAGCCTATGACACACATAGGCCTACTATCCCCCAGGAGGTTGGTGGCACCTTAATTGGGGAGGACGGGCTCGTGGTAATGGCTGGAGCGGAATAGGTGGAATGGTATCAAATGCATCAAACACATGCTTTTCATGTGTTTGATGTCATTCCATTTACTCCGTTCCAGCTATTATTATGAGCCGTCCTCCCCTGAGCAGCCTCCACTAGGCGACACACCTTGCTCCTTTCTGCAGGTTTGCTTGAAAAGTATTGCACTAAAAGCAAGGGAAACATGTAGATGACTATAATGATTACATGCGTGTGTAGAAGGGCAGGGGGGGGGGTTGGTCAAAAGTGAAGAAGGAGAGAGGAGGGGAGAAGTGAGAGGAGAGAGGGGTTTCTTTGATTGCCTGAAGCCCATCTCTCCCTCCCCCTTCATCCAGCCAGAGAAGACAGAGACACTTAATGCAGAGAAAGGAGCGACAGATGCCTCATCTCAATGTTCTCTTATCTAGCCCTCTCTCACGCCACTTCTTTCTTTTCATTTCTTCTTTTACCCCTGCCTTTATTAAACTCTAAAGCAGGCTGAAGACTGACAGAGAAAGATCACTTCAAATGAGAAGAGGCTCAAACTCGGAGCTGTCCACGGCTTCACAGCCTCACTGCAGATCAAGAGTAGTCGTACAGGCTGGAGCTTGGAGCTTGAAGGCCAAGGCAGGAGACAACTCACTGCACAGCCAATGGCAGACGGATGGACCAACAAGTTTACTGAGCTCTGCTGTCTCTTACTGGGAAGCCTGAACTTTAACTTTGTATGGGGTCGAAGAAATAAACTGTGATTTTGGAATGGCACATACTGTACATTAGCCTTGTGACTCACTTGTGGCTGCGGAAGACTTATGAAAACACAATCACTGACAAGCGGAAAAGTACTGTACAAGGTGGTGGAGAAAGGAATGTGCATTTAGTGGTGTAAAATGAAACAGTAATAGAAAAGGAAATCATAGTAGCTCACTAAAATGAATCACAGGCGCGGCTGGTAGCCCAGTTGTTAGAGTGTTGGACTTGTAACCGAAAGGTTACAACATCGAATCCCCGAGCTGACAAGGTAAAAATCTGTCGTTCTGTCTGTTCTGTTCCTAGGCCGTCATTGAAAATAAGAATTTGTTCTTAACTGACTTGCCTTGTCAAATAAAGGTCAAATAAAAATTTTAAAAATCACAGGAATAGAATATCAAATGCAACTGTGTCAAATGTCAGCGGGTTTAAAAAGTACAGCGGGGTGGATGAACAAAGACAGGAGCCCATTGGAGCAAAACACGTGAAGGAACCCAGACATTCTGCATGCTTCAGAGAGAGCTGACAACAATGAAAATGCTAGCATTGTTCGAAGGGCTCCTATTTCATCAGCTATTCAATTAAATGTAGCATGTAAATGTTTCCCCCATGTGGGGTTCTCAAAGTCAAGTGAATGGCTCTTGCTGCGTCCAACTTCAGTGCTGCATCTCACATGACTTCCCATGTTGCCAGATTTGGATGGGCACTTCAAATTAGCTCATAATAAATCTATATATTTATACTGTAAACATGTATATCCTATATAAATTCGCTTTTACTCTACATTTTATCCACCCTTTACCCATTTTGTTTATAATGTATCTGAACTTTGTGTAAATTCCTGTCTGTGATCTGTCTCTAAATCAGTAAGTACAATTCTGAGTACGCATGAACACACTTGGCGAATAAAGGTGATTCTGATTCTGACAAGAAACTACAATTAACAGTGAAAAAAATGAGAAAATATTCTCCATAGAAACAGAGCGCAAATAAATGAACGACAAGGAAGCATCTGCTCTTGTAAACATGAAAAGACGTTATAGAAAAAATATCCTTGAAAACTTCCAGATACATTTTTGTTCCCCAAATATACTCTTTCTGTCTGTAGTAATTAATGACTTTGCATAACAATCACTGATATCGAGAGATTAAAATAAATGGAAACTAGAAAAAATGACAAGGAGGTGACTGAGAG
The DNA here is from genome assembly GCF_965601325.2 of Salmo salar. NCBI lineage: Eukaryota > Metazoa > Chordata > Actinopteri > Salmoniformes > Salmonidae > Salmo > Salmo salar. Next base: position 93,286,063 of record NC_138301.1, read on the forward strand.
AACATAGAATGTTGGTGAAAAACAGTAAAATAAATAGTGTGTGGGGGGTAAAAAGGGTGAAAATATGAAATGAGGTAAATAAGAGGATGACAGTAAGGTTTTGGACAGTGCAACACAGCTCAGTGACACTCCCCTACAGTGTAACCAAATCAACGCCTTAGCCATGGGATGAGGGATACTAGCTGAATCTTTACGTTAGAAAAACATCTTAAGTCTTGTAACCAACATGCAACATTCTGATGCTCATTGGAGTCAGATTTAGGATAATTGTACAAAACAACACACATTTTAAAATGTGTGTCAACGTGGTGTTTTTCTCTTAGAATCAACAAATCATATTAATGCAACTGTACATCAAGGGACTCAAAACTTCCCCTTTTATCAGGCGCTTACTTGGTTTTAGAGACCACAGCCCAGCAAATCCCCTAAAGGAATGACGTAATAGCATATGCTGACAGAGGCTGGAGCCCTATGGACACCAGTCGCACAGTTCCCTAGTCTTTTAAATCAGGGGATGGGGGAAAACATACCATGCAGATGGCTCTGTTCCCATAAGTCCTCCCTGACCTGACGGTGAGTCCAGGGGGACCAGAGTTAGTCTTCAAATGGAATCTGCTGTGATAGGATGGATCATCCCAGAGTGATCCAATATTTGGACGGGAGCTGGAGGGGGACTAGTGGGATTATCACAGGATGTGCTGGGCCAGATTAGGGAGAGGACGTAAACCTGATGGAGAACGGGTTACAGATAAACCCTGCTGGTCAGTCAGTCTAGACTACACTCCAATAGGCTACAGAAAATAATAAGACCTCTACTGTAACCAAATTGGGTACATCATACATGCTCAGATTATATCCTTATACAGCATTCTAACGGTCCTAATCTCATTAAATTGTATAGATGAATGAATTCCACTAACATTAGGATAAAGTTGTGAGTATGTTTCTGATAGAGCCACAGTCAACATACTGTGAAGGTGATGGATCACTTTGATCTGACTTTGACAAATTCAATATTTAAGTTAGAGGTAAAGCTTCTGTTGATAATGCCAGACATACATGTCACGTATACACACACACAAACACAAAGACATTTATGTACTCAAGCACGCATGCGCACACACAAACACACACGCTGCTTTATTCATTGTTTACCTAAACAGATGAGATTTCTCAGCCAGAACTTTAATTGAAAACTCGCTTCAAATGGAAAATGTACAATGCTGTCAAAAGCCAAACGAACAGCACACATGTCACAGGGAGGAAGAACAAAACAATCAGAATTACCATGCATATGCAAATATCATTCATCGGAAGTCATTATTGCAACAATTTATCTTTGGCAATCACTGAACCATTTTAATCAGGATCGTTACAAATGGTTGATTATTCATTATGTCCTGTAATTAGATCGTAAATTGTATGGATATACTAGGTGAGGCTTTCGAAGGAGAGCACTCGCTGGGGACAAATAGAAAACCAGCTAAGGACAAATATTAGGCATACAGGGAGCAAGGCCAGATGGGGACATACGTTCCTGTGCCAGGTCTCCTTAGAGAGAAATGTATCTGATTGATCCATTGTTGTTTAGACCGCACTGTTCATTAGGAGTGCAGAGGTGAAAGGTCAGTCATGCAGGTTGTGTAAGCTCAAAGGTAATTTACACATGGATTGGCTGTCTGTTGTTCTGCCCCTGAGCAAGGCAGTTAACCCACTGTTCCCCCGGGCACTGAAGACGAGGATGTCGATTAAGGCAGCCCCCCGCAACTCTCTGATTCAGAGGGGTTGGGTTAAATGCGGAAGACACATTTCAGTCGAAGGCATTCAGTTTTACAACTGACTAGGTATCCCCCTTTCCCTTTCCTGTTGCCAAGACAACAACAGTGAGTGCTTGATGAGGTCTTTGTTTGTGGACTGTCAATAGCAGGGAGGTCATTAGTTAATGGTGTGCGGTGTAGTTGTATTATGTGTAGTGTACACAGTTGGGACCAAGGGTGTGTGGGAGAGAATTCCAAGGACATAAATCCAAGTGCAGCTTTATGATCAGAGCTTTACCTTAGATCCCTTTTTACAATTTCTGATAGTGCTGAAGATTTGACTGTAGGAACAAGCAGATGGAGATAACATTGTCAGAACCCAGGAAGTACAAAGTCAATGCATGTCAAAGTTCTTCGCTTCTGTCCATATCCATCCACCCTAACTCTGCTCTGTCTGCCTTAGGGGACAGAGTAATGACCAAGCTGACCTGCTTGTGCCTGAGGCGGGCTGGTCATGGAGCATGCGTTCCATATTTCTGCTCTGTTCTCCTCTGTTCTGCTTTGTCTCTGTTAATGCCTCAGCGGGGCCTCCGGTAAATCAATTGAGGGCTGATCTTTAAAAGCTGGCGCGTCAGCGAGCACATTAGCCCCATTTGCACTTCATTACGTGCACCGCTGGGCAGTGCTGAACACTCACAATCAGCAGAAAGACCCGGACAGGGGCCCAGTCGTAACATACACAGGTACGGATGTACTGTAGGAGAGGGATAAGTTTAGGAGGAGAAGGGGGAGAGAAGGGAGAGAGGGAAAGATGGGGAGAGGAGAGAGAGGAGGAAGATGGAGGGATGGTTCAGGGGTTGAATAATTTACTTTGACAAAGGCCCCAAGGGAAAACTATGGGTGAGCTCTGATGGGTATTCTGCTTGACTTTGAAAAATAAACGAGCACAAACAAACAGCCAAACATATTTTCAAAAGTAGTATTTGTTTTGAAGCAGTCATACTTTTTGTTTCCTACCATTTTTTTCCCCTTCAAAATTGCTTCTGGGATTTGGCTTATGTTTGTTTCTTAGATTTCTCTGACTAGCTTGTGAAGGGAACTTTTTTTTCTATCAGGAAATACGAAATCAGATTGCATTGCGGAGCATGCAACCAACAAAAAGCTACAGCCGCCCCCTCTATCCTGCTGTCTATCTCTTCCCTTCTTCATCTATACATCTGCTTGTTATTTTAACTCTCCCTCCACCTCTCTCTCTCTCTGCTCTCCCTCCTTTTCTCCTCATCAGAGGCCAGACTGTACCAAGCAAAACCATATTTAATGAAAACATCACTAACAGTGTGTAAGCAGCATTAAAAGGCTTTTGATAAACCCAACACCTGTTTCTGTAGGTTGAGTTAATAAACCACTATCTAAATTTGACACACAGCCTACCGTATCAAAAATGTGATAAAGTTAAGGAGTTTAATCTGCTTTGAGGAATAAACATCAAAGTTGACTTTGAGAGGTATGTGTGAGTTCATAGGAATTGCTGGAGGTACATTGACAAGCACATGCACATTGCACACACATACTTAGGTTAGTTCTGTTTACACACACAAACACACACAAACAAACACCAACAAACACACAGCTTGAGCTCACCCCATCTCCCCTTAACTCGCCACAGTGGACAGACGCCAGTAATATGGCATCTGGGGGGCTACTGGGCTGGAGGTTTTAACAAAGCAGGAGCCCACGTCATAACAGTTATCTATCAGCTAAGACCACGCTCTGCCCTGAGCACAGCTTACACTTCATAGGTTATCCACCTCTGCCACTGGATATTTACACTGATCCCTACTTCCACATCCCAGGTGCCCTAGGGCCATAACACAGGAGCTCTGCAAGGTTGAATCCCTGTGGTCCTTCTCACCATGTTTGAACTGAGGGATTTGGCAGTGAGAAAAGTGAGAATGCACACACGCAGATGAGTTCACATACACCCACACCCACTGCTCATTGTCACACACACACACACACACACACACACACACACACACACACACACACACACACACACACACACACACACACACACACACACACACACACACACACATACACACTGGTTTTCCAGAAGTGATTGAAAGTTCATGGAATTTTGTAACCCTACACACACACACAGCCTTTGTCAAAAGCCCTGCTTAGTTTGAGAAGTGTGTTCACAGGAGGCCTTAACAACTACAGAGCATGATGTCTGACTAGAACCCAGGGGAGGGACTGTCAGAGAGACAGACAGAGGTTCCTAGACAGGAAACCCACTACAAAGACTCAGTGTGAGACTACTCCCAATGTGACCGCAGTGTGTTCCCGCTCTTTTTCTACCTGTCGCTCCCTTCTCCCCTCCCTCTTTCATGGGGTGACATGACACAGCATGAGGCCACTGAGAGCTGTGACGGTTCTCTGAGGTGCTTCCTGTATGTGTGAGAGAGGTAGCTGGGACACACTTTTCCCAGAGTTCCAGTGCTCCTGGTGTTCTGTTGGTGCTGTTGGTGTTCCTTTTAGGCTACAGAAAAGTGAGTTCCTCTCAGCCAGTGTGTTTTGTATACAGTATATGCAGGGTCTAAGCAGGTTCTTTTGGATACACACGCATGCACACAAGCACACAAACACACAAACATGTATATGTACAGATGCACAAACACACACATGCCTAACATGTGTACATGCACGTGAACACTTATGCACACACATACACACACACACGTACCCACACACACGCGCATGCACACAAATGTGCACGCACGCACACACACACAAACACACACACACCCACACACACACACACACACACACACACACACACACACACACACACACACACACACACACACACACACACACACACACACACACACACACACACACACACACACACACACACACACACACACACACAAACCCCTGGGCAGATCAAGGCTTACAGGGGCAGCAGCCCCAGAAGCTGACGAGGAATTCTCTTCAAACCGCACGCTAATGATAGTAGATCAATGTCTGACCACCAATTAGGCCGGACCACACTAACCTCAGAGACACACAGGCCAAGGATGGAGAACAACATGAATAAAACAGTGACTATTACAGTGCTTCTATTGCGCTTGTCAAAAGAGATGGTGAAAAGCATTGGTTTTAAAAATATGTAATTTGACATTGTAAGATCCTCTTCAGTGTTACTAAACACAACACACCAGAGAAAGACAGATCTATACTCTTAGAAAAAAGAGTTCCAAAAGGGTTCTTTGGCGGTCCCCATAGGAGAACCCTTTTGGGTTCCATTGAGAACCATCTGTGGAAGGGTCCTACCTGGAACCCAAAAAGCGTTCTACCTGGAACTAAAGAGGGTTATTCAAAGGGTTAACCTTTTTTTCTAAGAGTGTATGATGCAGATTTCATTTTAGCACCTAACATCAACTCTTCTCTACTATGACCAGAGGGCTTCAATCTCTGGGGAAGGTAAAATTCGTTCTTCAACTCTGTCTCTGTTGCCTCCAAGCCAAGTCTGCAGGGTAATTCAAAAGTTTAAAGGAAGTAGAGAGAAGTCTAAATGAACTCTGACCCTAGCATGACAACACAGCTCTTAGCTCCCTCTGTAGATGCCTACTGGACAACTTATTTGTATTGCTTTTAAATCTTTTTAATGAATTTCTATCTTATTAACACTTTGTTCTAGCTAGCTAGCTAGGGTGACACATGGTCTCTGCATGTGTCACCCTCACACTTCACATATGGACCCTCAATGGAGTGTGAGCCTAACAGTGCCCTTAAACTACAACATGAACAGTGCCCCTTAAACAATTCACGGAAGAGGAGTGAGAGTTTTTTATTTTACCTTTATTTAACTAGGCATGTCAGTTAAGAACAAATTCTTATTTGCAATGACGGCCTACCCAGGCCTAACCCGGACGACGCTGGGCCAATTATGCACCGTCCTATGGGACTCCCAATCACAGCCGGATGTGATGCAGCCTGGATTCAAACCAGGTACTGCAGTGATGCCTCTTGCACTGAGATGCAGTGTCTTAGACCACTGCGCAACTCGGGAGCCCACAGGAAACAGGAAGTATTCAAAAAGAGCAGAGGGGGAGACAGGAAGTTGCACAAAGTGGATAAAAGCTTTTTCAGGCCCTTGAATCGTAAGCTCCAGGTATGCGTAATATCCCTGGCTGCACAATCAAAGGAGGAGAAGTAAGAAATCATTATGGGGGTAGCCTAGTGGTTAGAGCGTTGGGCCAGTAACCGAAAGGTTGCTAGATTGAATCCCAGAGCGGACAAGGTAAAAATCTATCGTTCTGACCCTGAACAAATCAATTAACCCACTGTTCTTAGGCTGTCCTTGTAAATAAGAATTTGTTCTTAACTGACTTGCCTAGTTAAATAAAGGTTAAAAAATAAAGATGTGAGTGGGAAGATTGCTTGCTGCAGGACAACCCGTGATTGCTTTGTGGAGGCATCTACATAGCACTAGCGAGCGAAGATGTTACCCCAGTGCACAAATCACTAATTAGTTATTAATGAGGAGAGTGTGCGCCTTCAAAGTTAACACTAGACAGCCTTCCCCTGTAGAACAGAGGAGGAGAGGGGGAGACAGCAAGGGGGAGGGAAAGGTTTGCTCAGTAAACTGAGACGGCAGCTAATCAGGTTTACGGGTCTGTAATGCCTCCAGCACATGAGAAATAGAAATATGGAAGATTCCTGCTCCAGCTTTATTTCAATACATGGAGACAGACACACACCACAGAAGGGAGAGAGAGAGAGAGAGAGAGAGAGAGAGAGAGAGAGAAATCCAGATAAGTATGAAAAATGGAGGCAAATCCTATCTTGGTGACCTTTACAGAGTGCAGCAATGATAACGATAATACACGGAGTATAAACATCTTCACTCCAACCTTTTCTCTCCACTGTGATCGCTCAGCCATTTGATGGCGTACATCCAACAGTACAGCTACATTACCAGTAACTCTGAGAGTGTTAAAGATCAGCATATCCCCTGCTGTGATCCCCTGCGTTTTAAGGATAGCATAACATTTCTGCATTAATGGAGGAATTCCCCAATAAAGTATGGAGTTCATCAACAAAATCTACATATTTAACTTGAAACCATTACACTATCTTAATAAATTTCCCTGATGTGTTAGAATTTCTCAATTACAGTTGTGTAAAGTACTTAAAAACCTCTATGGGATCGGTGCCCCCCCGCGGGAAGGTTGAGCTAAAGGAGGCTAATGTGATTAGCATGAGGTTGCAAGTAACAATAACATTTCCCAGAACATAGACATATCTGATATTGGCAGAAAACTTAAATTATTGTTAATATAACTGCACTGTCCAATTTACAGTAGCTATTACAGTGAAATAATACCATGCTATTGTTTGAGGAGAGTGCACAATTATGAACTTGAAAATGTATTAATAAATCAATTAGGCACAGTTGGGCAGTCTTGATACAACATTTTGAACAGATATGCAATGGTTCATTGGATCAGTCTAAAACTTTGAACATACACTGCTGCCTTCTCGTGCCAAAATCGAAATTGAGCCTGGAATAATACATTATAGCCTTTCTCTTGCATTTCAAAGATGATGGTACAAAAAAACAAAAAAAAACATGTTTTTTTCTTTGTATTATCTTTTGCCAGTTCTAATGTGTTATATTCTCCTACATTCATTTAATTTCCACAAACTTCAAAGTGTTTCCTTTCAAATGGTATCAAGAATATGCATATCCTTGCTTCTAGTCCTGAGCTTCAGGCAGTTAGATTTTGGTATGTCATTTTCGACGAAAATGGGTCTGATGTTTAAGAGGGAAAAAAACTTTAAAGCAATTTTTTGGGGGTATCTGTACTTTACTTTACTATTTATATTTTTAACAACTTTGACATTTATCTCACTACGTTCCTAAAGAAAATAAAAATACTTTTACTCCATACATTATCCCTTACACCCAAAAGTATACTTAGCAGGACAGGAAAATGGTCCATTTCACTCACTTATCAAGAGAACATCAATGGTCATCACTACTGCCTCTGATCTGGCGGACTCACTAAACACAAATGCTTTGTTTATAAAGTATGTCTGAGTGTTGGAATGTGCCCCTAGCTATCCGTAAAAAAAATTCAACAAGAAAATTGTGCCATCTGGTTTGCTTAGTATAAGCCATTTGAATTTATTTTTGCAATTCCATTTACTTTTGATACTTAAGTATATTTAAAACCAAATACTTTTAGACTTTTATTCAAGTAGTATTTTCCTGGGTGACTTTCACTTTTACTTGAGTCATTTTCTATTAAGGTATCTTTACTTTTACTCAAGTATGACAATTGGGTACTTTCTCCACCACTGCCCAGTTACCTTTGATAATCATCTCATTTCTCATTAGCATGCATTAGCAAATGTCCCCCGGGGAACATGTTAGATTGTTGAGTAAAAATTACAATACAGCTGGGACTATTTATCTTTTGAAAAGGGTGTTAATTTGTTCACGAGGAAATTGTGTTTTCATTTGCATTATGAATGGAAAGTCAATCCTGTTTCAACCTGTTACAGCAGCCACTCTTGATTGCTAATGAGTCCATTCCACTGGGAAGCTTTAGCCTGAAAAACAGATCATGAATTTACAGTAGTCTTAAACGATGTGTGTGGTCTTAATGATTAGCATGAATGATTAACATAGGAGTGTGTGTGTGTGTGTGTGTGTGTGTGTGTGTGTGTGTGTGTGTGTGTGTGTGTGTGTGTGTGTGTGTGTGTGTGTGTGTGTGTGTGTGTGTGTGCGCGCGTGTTCCTTGGATGAAATTAAAGGGCTCTTATTCCATTCCAAGATTGCAGTAGACTAGATTCTGATGCTGGTACAGTAAATTAAATCTTCCATAACAAAGATAATTAGAATCCTCATAACAAGAGAGGGCTAAAATTACACTTAATAAAAAACCACCACAAGGACAATGACTACATTATAAAGGTAGAGAGGGTACAGTAGAGTGTAGATACTGTAGGACCACATTTCATCCATTTAATCATATGAAAGTCTTTCAAGTCAAGTGCGAAATATATCATCTTCAAATAATGACTAGAACATGTATTACTATCAAGGATGCTGCCACGTTACCATATGTCCATGAATCAAGTCCAGTCCCAGAGATGCATGTCGATGCATGTGGAGCATATGTAGTAAGAGCAGCTGCCCTGAGAGATCTACTGTAGAGAAGGAGAGGGTTGAGGGTTGCCCCAGCGCCCATGAATAATGATTAAGTGTTACCCACTAGACACACACACTTAATAACACAGATCCTGCACATAAATATACAAACACATGCGGCCACACGCACATGTAACACACGCAGGCAAACACATTTTAAACGTGTGCACGCATGCGCACACACACATGCACACACGGCCAGGAACTCCAGGAAGCGTCTCGATGGCCCTCTCAAAAAACCTCTGGAGCACAGCCCAATATCACACACACCAGCCCCCCACTCCAGGGGGTAACAGCAGGAACTTGGCACGGCCACACACACAGTCACCCGTTGGGTACAAAGTGAGGGAGAAAAATGTGTTCTCTTTCTAGAGCCTTATCATCTGACAGAACTAACACAGAGTGGTTGCTTAGAACTACACAGTGTACCCCAGGACTGAGTTACCACATGAGAGGTACACACACTACAAACTACGTACAGTACACACCAGTCCGCAATCAAAGCCTCCATATTGGGCCTTCCTTTAAACAGCCTGATATCCAGGGGTTTCTCTGGAGTGGGTGCACTGGAAGGCAGCATGTGGTTTTATGAAACTCTTTGAGGTTTTATAATTGCTGATTAGTGAGTTTAGGTTGGACTTAAGTTCACATATAGCAGACTCCCTGTGGAAACCAAATTCAAAACTTTTAACTTTGGAAAATGTGAGCAGCATGATTCTAGAAGAATTGAAGGAAAAATATGATACACTGTGCACTCGAGTAAAAGTATTCAAAAATATAAATAGTAAAGTAAAGTACAGTACAGATACCCCGTAAAACTACTTAAGTAGTACTTTACACCACTGTAACTGGGACATTCTCACACACCGGAGCAACATATTAAGATAGTGTAATGGTTTAAAGTTATATACGTTGATTTTGTTGACAAACTATATTTTATCAGGCAATTCCTCCAATAATGCAGAAACGCAGAATTGTTATGCTATCCATAACCACATCACAGCAGGGGTTATGCTGATCTTTAACACTCTCAGAGTTACTGGTAATGTATCTGTACCGTTGGATGCATGCCATCAAATGGCTGAGAGATCACAGGGGAGAGAAAAGGTTGGAGTGAAGATGTTTCTACTCCGTGTATTATCGTTATCGTTGCCGCACTCCTCCATGATTTGGTTCTCTGTAAAGGTCACCCAGATAGGATTTGCCTCCATTTTCATTCTTATCTGGATTTCTCACTCACTCACTCACTCACTGACTCACTCACACACTCACACACTCTCACACTATCACACACACACACACACACACACACACACACACACACACACACACACACACACACACACACACACACACACACACACACACACACACACACACACACACACACACACACACACACACACACACGTATATTAGATCAGCATAACCCCTGCTGTGATGTGGTTATGGATAGCATAACAATTCTGCGTTTCTGCATTATTGGAGGAATTGCCTGATAAAATATAGTTTGTCAACAAAATCAACATATCTAACTTCTCTGGAAGTTCATCATCAGTCGGGTGAGAAAAAGCAACGAGGCTTCTTGCTATATTTCCTGCTCACCCAGATTGACTAATTGGTATGGGCCCTTTGTCAGAGCTCCACATTGAGCTCACTAGCGTTTTCCTCGGATGTGATTCTGATCTCAGGCATGAAAGTACACTAATGCAAATGCATATTTTGTTCATTTACATGGCCCGTGAAACGTCTTCAGTCGCTCTGTCACTTTCTAATTAACACTCAAAGACCAATGAATCAATAACGGGCTTTCCTATACTGCTGCACACTCAGTTCAAATGAACTACTCCTCAGTGTGGGACTGTTTTGATGTTAGGCACATTAAAAATGTCTTAATAAACACAGTTAATTGCTCAATATATTTCTTTGTAGAATGTAAATCATATATATTTTTGGTACAATTAATCATTTTGATTCACGTTGTAATTATGAGAATGACTATTAGCTAGCTGTATGCATATAGTGCACATGTTTTCAGAGGATATATTTCAAATACTTGGAAGGAGAAGGAGGAATGATTTCAGCAGCTGTGTAACAAAGCAGATTAAATGGGAGTAAAATAACCTATATTATTATCAGCTAGTGAATATCTTGCACAAGCATGACATTTAAAAACTAAACAGGGTAATCTGTGAACATATGTAATGTATCACCATGACTAAAAACTCCATGGAGACAACAGATGAGTCACAGCTCTCTGCTGTCTGAGCCCACCGGTTTCCAGCAAACCCACAGTGAAAAAAAAAGGTACACATACATATACAATTTCCTTGTAAATGTAATGGAAAATAAAGCTTTTGGGATTGAATTGAATAGCACAGTTTGTGCTTTATGTGAGATCTCCCTTGTAAACGCTTTACTGTGCCTCAGAGAGGCCCACTCACCTAAGGGTGAAGATCTGTACAGGTGACAGTGTGGAGAGAGCCAGGAAGGTGGAGACCGTCTCCCTCTGTCTGACTGGTCTAGAGGGCACCATCACCACAAAGTTACTGTCTAGCCTTAGCTCTGACATGGGCTGGAACAGACGCACGCTCCCGATACGCTGCATGGGTGTGGGCCCTGAGAAGTACCCCATGGGCCCCTGGTGCTCTGTGCGCATGGAACTTCCCTTCCGTAAGTCCTCTGAGCTACACTCCCCAGTCTCTGTGGACTGTACCATGTAGTACAGCTCCACAGGGGTGCCCTGGGCCTGCTCCGGAGCTCTCTGCCTGCCGTGCCTCACGGTAGAGGGGTTGAACCAGCTAGCCAGGGGCTCCAGCTCGGCCACACACATCCCCAGCTCCCCCTTCAGACGACACATGCCCCGCACCTCTTGGGTCTCGTGGAAGGCAAACATCCGGACACAGGGAAGCCTATGGATGGTGGTATAGTCATCCCAGTCCCTGCCCACCACATAGAACAACACCTGGACTTTTGGCCAACTGGGGTGGATCCTCTCACTGATGATGAAGGTCTGGACCTTCCAGTTGTAGGTGAAAAGGGACGGAGAAGAAGAGGAGATGGACGATGACGGGGAGGTGAAAGAGGGTCCATTGAAGGGTCCGGGGCTTTGTAGGAGCTCCAGGGGGATGGTTTGCTGGACAGACATGGGTCCATAGCTGGCATTGATGGAGGGCATCCTGCGGGCCTGCTGGATGAAGAAGGGCTCGGTCCTGGCCTGCAGGCTGGAGTTCCTCATCAGGTCCTGGTTGGCCTCCTTCAGAAAGAAGGCTGCCTCGGCGTTGAGGACCTGGTAGCTGACAGGCAAGTAGGTGGGCATGGGGCCATACCTCTGTAGACCCTCAAGAATCCCCCTGCTGTCTACCACTGGAACACAGAGGAGGGGAGAAGTTAGCTACATACCTGTTAACCTCTATAACAAAGGGCAGAGCAGAGAGAGGATGAGAAATGTAGTAAGAAATGGAAGAAAACACTGGACATTGTGAACATATATAGTCTCTTTATCTCTATGCTCTCCTGGGCATACACAGTTATATTACAATGTCCTAATAAGAAGTTATTTGCTACAAAGTGTGTATATGACATCCCCTTCACGCATTATTTCTCTCACTATATGTAGCATGTTAAATGACATCCTGCAGTTAAACAGAGAGACTTGAAAACATGGATTAGGAATCGAATCTAATCTACGGTAATAGACTGTTTCTACTAAATAGTCACAGTTCCTCGTTAGACCCTACTCACTCACTCAGTCAACTCAGTCACTCCTTTCCTCATATTCCTCCTCTTCCTTCTCCTCTCCTCTCCTCTATCTTAACAATTCGGTTCACAACCTCCACACGCTCCTCTTGTCTGGAGTCTGAACCCCTGTATATAGCCTCGTTACTGTATTGTTGCACTTGAATTATTTGTTATTTTTCTCTTTTTACATTTTTTACATTTGTATTTATTTATTGTTTACTTCAGTTTATTTAGTAAATACTTTCTTAACATGCATTTTTTCTTAAAACTGCAATGTTGGTTAAGGTCTTATAAGTAAGCATTTCATTGTAAGGTCTACACCTGTTGTATATAAAATTTGATTTTGACTTGATTTGACCCTGTTATCGACCCCAACACCCAGCAGGGCCTCAACCCCCCCCTCCCCCCTCCCTCCTCCCACACCCCCCTTCAAACTCATCTACACCTACCCCTTCTGTCTCTCCCTCCTTACTCCTTCCCCCTGCCCGTCCTAACTTCCCCCCTCTCTCCCTCTGCCATCAAACTCTAGATATTTGGTCTGAAGGAGGATCCCGGGAGAGGCCATTGATTTCCCGTCGTAGCCAGGCCATGCGGCAGGGAGACACGGCAGTGATTTGTGACAGCCCATGGCAGTCTGACAAAGACCAGCTTGGAGGACCAGGCACAACAAGCTGTGGTCGGAATACCGAAGACCATAAAGCACAGTGTCTATCTGTGTGTCTGTCTGTCTGAGAGTTGAACAGAGACACTTCTGAGATTTGAATGACGGTAGATACTCAAGTCGTACCTGAAAGTAGGCTAGGACTACAGTGTGATGTTACACAAAGGGTAAGTACAGAGGCAGAGCAGGCAGATGTTTAACTGTGCTGGAGTGTACCTCACAGGGAGTAAGATAGACACCTCTCTGTCTCTCTCAGTGAGAGTTTGCACACTGTCTTAGTTTTCACATACAGTAAACCCATGATAGAGACACAGAAACTACTTCATTACAATCAAAGTGTAATCACGTCCTAAATGTGGATTTAGATATAGAATGCTTTTCTTCATCTTCCAACGCTCAAAATGCAGTAAGTAAAGGCTCCCGATTCCCCTTGGGTCGGCAAAAGTAGGATTTCATGTCTGATGTTCTTGTAAATCACATTAACTTCCAGATTTTGAAATACAGTTTCTAGCAATGAAAACATGATTTGTGCAGATACTTGACTTGTTTGCCAAATCCTGCCTAATGTACACAGCCCTGAGATCAGTGAACACAACCTAACCCCAGAGGACATGGAATAAAGAGCCTGGTAACATATTAAACAGGAAGCTCTGCTCCACCACCACCACTGGACATATGGGACATGTTATCCTTGTATGATTTGGGTGCCAAAAACCTACTAAACACAATGATCCTTTTTTATAATTTTTTTGAGACCAAATTTGTATTTATTTTGTAATTTGTTCTTTGGCTGGGGTTACAGGTACAATATATAAATTCATATAATTTCATATTCCGTTCATGTCGTATTTTCCATTCATTATTTTAGTTATTTTCCACATTAGTTATATTCCTACTGTACCTGCGGGCTGCCACTCAACAACAAGAAAAATATACATCAAAAAGGTACATAAATACAAAGTATTGATCATTTTAATCATATTACAGAGTTAAAAAGTAATAATACATTTTGTATTTAAAGGAAAAGAAACAAAAAGAAGTGAGCCTCCACCCCCAACTTCCCATTCCCCCAACCCTGTTTTCCATTGCTTCCCACCTCCCTAAATACTAGGATTGCTTGTCAGTCATGCCATTTTGATTCCCAGCTACATTGTTTTTCAATTTTGCACCAAATTGAAATGGTGTGAGCAATAATTGGACAAAAGCATAGTTTACATTGTTTAAAGGAAATACAGTGGATTCTGAAAGTATTCAGACCCCTTCCATTTTTACACATTTTGTTATATTACAGCCTTATTCTAAAATGGATTAAATAAAAACAAAATCATCTTCAGTCTACACACAATACCCCATAATGACAAAGTGAAACAGTTTCTTTGAAATTTTTGCAAATCTATGAACAATTTCAAACAGAAATAACTTATTTACATATGTATTCAGACCCTTTGATATGAGACTCGAAGTTGAGCTCAGGGGCATCCTGTTTCTATTGATCATCCTTGAGATGTTTCTACAACTTGATTGGAGTCCACCTGTATTAAATTCAATTGATTAGACATGATTTGGAAAGGCACACGCCTGTCTATGTAAGGTCCCACAGTTGACAGTGCATGTCAGAGCAAAAACCAAGCCATGAGGTCGAAAGAATTGTCCATAGAGCACAGATCTGGGGAAGGGTACCAAAAAATTGCTGCAGCATTGAATGTCCCCAAGAACACAGTGGCCTCCATCATTCATAAGTGGAAGAAGTTTGAAACCACCAAGACTCTTCCTAGAGCTGGCCACCATGCTAAACTGAAGACTCAAGGCTGTAATCTCTGCCAAAGGTGCTTCAACAAAGTACTGAGTAAAGGGTCTAAATACTTATGAAAATGTCATATTTACATTTTTCACGGTTCTAAAAACCTGTTTTTGCTTTGTCATTATGGGGTATTGTGTGTAGATTGATGAGGGAAAAAAACAATTGAATACATTTTAGAATAAGGCTGTAACGTGACAAAATGTGGAAAAAGTCAAGGGGTCTGAATACTTTTCAAATGCACTGTATTAGTGGAGACCACATCTTCCAGGTCAATAGACGACACCATGGGTGTTTCTCAATACGCATACTACCGTGCTCCGAGCACGTAATCTGGAACACAGGAGGGTCGGAGCATGAGTCCAAATCAAGTAGGCGAAACGGAGCACAGAGGGCACTTCTCGGATGCGTACTTGTAAACATTTCAAAGCATGTATCGATGCAAGCTTCAATGAAAAGTATGGACAGAAATATGATGCAACCACATAAAACAACACCATATTTATTGAAATCAATGCGGACATTATTTGATCTGAAGCGAGGGAAAATAAACTCAGGCTTCGGGATTACATTTTTCCCATTCACATCTCATATGTTTCCTGACTACAATATTGTATCTTGAAAACATAAAACAAATATTTCTATGTTCATTTTGGCATGTTTACCTGCCTACAATACCCAGTGTAGATTCTGTAGATTGCAAGCCTATAGTAAGTCAACTAGCTACCTACTACCTTTAGCTAGCTAGCCACAAAGAATTGGTAGCTAGCTACCCACGAAGAATTTACATCTACCTTGCATAACATTACTTTTAAGTCATTTTTGCCTGTTAAATTATCTGGTTAGCTAGATAGTTGCGATTCACAAATAGCTATCTGATAGTTATAAAGTAAAATGTTTGCTTTGTACATATCTTGTTTTGTCTCTATTGCCATTGTCCTGGCTGGAAGAAAGGTTAGTAAATGGGTAAGTCCATTGTAAGTCAATAGGGCTAACTGGCTTGCTAGCTAGCCTCTAAGAATTGGAAGCTAGCTACCTATGAAGAAATGACATCTACCGGACATAACATTAGTTTAAGGTCATTTGGCTGTTTAACTAGCTAGACTAATAAGATTCACATATACAGTTGAAGTGGAAAGTTTACATACATTTAGGTGGGAGTCATTAAAACCCATTTTTCAACCACTCCACAAATGTCTTGTTTTGGCAAGTTGGTTAGGACATCTGCTTTGTGCATGACACAAGTATTGTTTCCAACAATTGTTTACAGACAGATAATTTCACTTATAATTCGCTGTATCACAACAGCAAAGGACCTGGTGAAGATGCTGGCGGAAACAGGTCCAAAAGTATCTATATCCACAGTAAAACGAGTCCTATATCGACATAACCTGAAAGGCCATTCAGCAAGGAAGAAGCCACTGCTCCAAAACCGCCATAAAAAAGCCAGACTACGGTTTGCAACTGCATATGGGGACAAAGATCATACTTTTTGGAGAAACGCCTTCTGGTCTGATGAAACAAAAATAGAACTGTTTGGCCATAATGACCATCGTTATGTTTGGAGGAAAAGGGGGAGGCTTGCAAGCCAAAGAACACCATCCCAACCGTGAAGCACGGGGGTGGCAGCATCATGTTGTGGGGATGCTTTGCTGAAGGAGGGACTGGTGCCCCTCACAAAATAGATGGCATCATGAGGCAGGAAAATTATGTGGATATGTTGAAGATACTTCTCAAGACATCAGTCAGGAAGTTAAAGCTTCGCCATAAACGGGTCTTCCAAATGGACAATGACCCAAAGCATACTTCCAAAGTTGTGGCAAAATGGCTTAAGGACAACAAAGTCAAGGTATTGGAGAGGCCAAAAAAAAACCTGATCTCAATCCTTTACAAAATTTGTGGGCAGAACTGAAAAAGTGTGTGCGAGCAAGGAAGCCTACAAACCTGACTCAGTTACACCAGCTCTGTCAGGAGGAATGGGCCAAAATTCACCCAATTTATTGTGGGAAGCTTGTGGAAGGCTTCCCGGAACGTTTGACCCAAGTTGAACAATTTAAAGGCAATGCTACCAAATACTAATTGAGTGTATGCAAACTTCTGACCCACTGGGAATGTGATGAAATAAATGAAAGCTGAAATAAATCATGATCTACTATTATTCTGACATTTCACATTCTTAAAATAGAGTGGTAATCCTAATTTACCCGAAGACAGTACTAGGATTAAATGTCAGGAATTGTGAAAAACGGAGTTTAAATATATTTGGCTAAGGTGTGAGTGTGGAGTACAGTAGTATGCATATTGAGAAACGCCCCATATCTCTCTATACTCAGCCAGGGGGGAAAATAATAATTTCTAAACCAATTTAGGATGGGGCGAAATGCTAGTGCCTACAAATACACTTAGAAGTTTGGTACGGCTCTTTCCCACTTGGTAATTTTGTTAATTTTATCCAGGATCGCTTACCTTGCCATATACATTTTTCAACTGCACTATGAGACACAGTGATTCTTGGTTAGGCCATGGGATTCCCACTGGCTGTTGGTATACAGTATGCTTTAAACAGCAATTTAAACAACCAATCTTACTCCTTTACAAAACATATTATACACGATTATCATGGTTGTTCGACGCTGCTTCACACCATTACGGGTAGTACCACAAAAAAGTAGAAACACAGTTCAACGTCTTCCTCCACGGCAAAATGCACAACGAAATGTGAGTGGGTTAGGTTAAATTTGAGTGAGTTACATTGGCTTCTTCAGTCCCTAATACAGGGATATTCAGCTTTTACCCTACGAGGTCCATTGCCTGCTGGTTTTCTGTTCTACCTTATAATTAATTGCACACGCCTGGTGTCCCAGGTCTAAATCAGTCCCTGATTAGAGGGTAACAATGAAAAAATGGAGTGGAACTGGCTTCTAGGTCCAGAGTTGACTTTGAAGACCCTAGTATGATACATTGTCGTTTGATTGAGCCTTTTGACTGGCTGGGAGGCCTCCTACACTCTACTCTAGGTTAAGTAATACAGGAGTTAAGGAACATCTAGCTGTGTCTCTACTGCTGTCCACAGTCAAAGAGATATTCCACATTAGGATGGAAATAGTAAGGTGAAAGAGAGTGGGGAGAAAGGTGGAGAATGAATGAGAGGGAGATAGACCTCAATGCCCTGCGAACTGGAGAGAGCAAAAGACATCCTCAGCTCCCTCAGCAGCAGTTAATGCAAGTGCATGGACCAGTTTATATAGTAACCAAATTCAATTCCCAAGGAATAGTCACCAAACCAATGGCCATAATCTTAACATCAGTAGACCCCCAAACCAAGCATCTGTTCTATTTTCTTTCCTTTTTTTGACATGCCTGACATCTCTAATCATAGTAAAGCAACTTTCCTCAAGCCTGCTTTACAAACTGTACATTAGAAACACACCTACTGAATACAAAGTGAATATGAGAATTTGCAGGGAAATATACACAAACAAAAATGTGTATTTGTCCTTGTCAAACTAGAGTAATAACACTTTGCAATCACTTGATGTGTGACTGGTCTACAAAGAAGAACATTTTGTTGGGCATTTGTTGGGCAAATGCCCTGAAAAACTCGACGGCACCCGATGTCACAGGAAGACCAAAAAGATCATCAAGGACAACAACCACTTGAGCCACTACCTGTTCACTCAGCTACCATCCAGAAGGCGAGGTCAGTACAGGTGCATCAAAGCTGGGACCGAGAGACTGAAAAACAGCTTCTATCTCAAGGCCATCAGACTGTTAAACAGCCATCACTAGCACAGAGAGAATGCTGCCTACATACAGACTTGGAATCATTGGCCACTTTAATAAATGGAACACTAGTCACTTTAATAATGCCACTTTAATAATGTTTACATATCTGCATTACTCATCTCATATGCATATACTGTATTCTATACTATTATAGCATCTTCGCCTATGCCGCTCTGTCATTGCTCATCCATATATTTATATTTGTATATTCTTATTACATTCCTTTACTTAGATTTGTGTTTTAGGTATTTGTTGTGGAATTGTTAGATATTGCTGCACTGTTGGAACTAGAAGCACAAGCATTTCGCTACATTCGCAATAACGTCTACTAACCATGTGTATGTGACCAATAAAATTTGATTTGATTTGAACATTAAGCCACCAAACAAATGGCTATTCTGCTCTACAAACAGAGAGACAGGTGGGTCTCAAATGTACATTTACCCAGAATGCTTGCTGACATTTGTCCCTCCGTCCTCACATTGTAGTCTGAAGTCCTATTGATAACTCCTCGTAGTCCAAAATGACATTTTGCAAAGCATTAAACAAAATGCTCCGTATGTATCAAAAAAATAAAAAGAGATGTGCTTTGATGTGTGCTTTTTTAAGACCAGGCTCTTCCACTTGCCTATGAAAAGCTTCGTTCTCTGTTGAGAAACTGCTTGGGGACCTTGATGTCACCATCAATACTGTCAGTCTGTATAAGTGGAACCTTTTCCCTTTTTAACCAACATTTTTGACTCTTCAAAGGTTCAGTATAAAATTCAGCAGCTTTTAGCAGATGCACTGTCATTGGCAAACTGGAGAAGTTTTAAAAACCTTACCAAAGACCGTTACTGATAATGCCTCTTCACACAAAAAGAACAAGATGGTAGTTGAGGGTTTCTAAACCAATCGAGTACTATAAGTTACTCAGCTTTGTGTAGGCTGAAGAGAACGCTTGTTGTTGCCAGACCACAGTGTTTCAGCAAACAACAGCAAGAGCTGATTGCAAACTTAGACTGCTTACAGAGTAACTTATCACATTTGTTACTCTTGCAACAGTGCGAAACACTACCAATGGTCGTGTAGTCAGGACTAACAACCATCTTCAGTAAATGCTGACACAGACAGACACATAGCATCAGTGAAGGTGGCAAAGTTGTTGATGACCTTAAGAGAAGCGACTGGGGAGAGTAGAGCCTGGAGCTGAGTCTCCGGCCCTCAGGGGTAGTCAGCCAGTCAGAATCCAGTTTGGGCTACAGTAATTGGAGTGCCTTTAGGCTAGCTCACACTCAACTACCCAGCGTGGCCAGCAATATAATCTCAGTATTAGTGAGGAATGTGTGTAGCCTGGGATAATAGCCGCGGCCAGAGAGAACAGATGACCATACTAATCGCTCTAAGTGCCCAGCGTGTGTACCTTGACATAGTATGTCACAAGAGAGCCAGGGTAAAGCCGGGTTGGAGCAGAGGGGCATTTAGAAGTCTGGGGGTTAATCAGATCACTTATAGAGCCGGGCTGCACTTCATCTTTCATCGCCGGGCTACACATTCATACTGCAATCAATACTTGAAATTATATTTCCCATTTGTGAAAAATGGACCAAAATAAGGTATTGTGACTGGGCCGAGATGGATGAGGTGAGTCTTAATATATTTTATGGACAACAATAAGTCTTCCCTTCAGTTTTTCTCTGGATGACAGGCGCAAGTTGTTTTCCTTCTGACAAGATCAGAGAAGGGCGGTCTATGGCTTTACCTGCTGGTGCTCTCAGTATACACACTGGGCCTTTACTTTGATAAGCACATCATGCTCTCTCTCTCTCCAACCAAACATCAACCCAGATAGGACCAGGGCCAGACAGTGTCTGTCTGATGAGTATGTGAGGTGTGAGGGAAGGATGTGTGTGAGGAGTGAAGAATCATAAACCAGTCAGAGGAAAAGCAAGCCACAGACAGTCATCTCTCTCAGATGAACGAGCCTCCATCACATCGTAGCACGACGCGCTCCTTACTGCCATACTGATGGTCATTATCTAGGAAAAAAGGATGAGGCATATACAAAAGACACTTATCAAGGACATTGTTAAAAGTATTTATATGCAACAATTCTAGTTCTAGTCATCATATGTTATTTTATTGTGTTACTTTATATTAAATGTTTTACTTTAGTTTATTTAGTAAATATTTTCTTAACTCTATTTCTTGAACTGCATTGTTGGTCAAGGGCTTGTAAGTAAGCATTTCACAGTAAAGTCTACACCTGTTGTATTCGGCGCATGTGACAAATAACATTTGATTTGATTTGACATACAGTACCTGTCAAAAGTTTGGACACACCTACTCATTCAAGGAGTTTTCTTTATTTGTACTATTTTCTACATTGTAGAATAATAGTGAAGACATCAAAACTATGAAATAACACATATGGAATCATGTAGTAACCAAAAGAAGTGTTAAACAAATTTTGTATTTGAGATTCTTCAAAGTAGCCACCCTTTGCCTTGATGACAGCTTTGCACACTCTTGGCATTCTCTCAACCAGCTTCACCTGTAATGTAATGTCTTGAAGGAGTTCCCACATATGCGGAGCACTTTTTGGCTGTTTTTCCTTCACTGCAGTCCAACTCATCCCAAATCATCTCAATTGGGTTGAGGTCTGGTGACTGTGGAGGCAAGTTCATCTGATGTAGCACTCCATCACTCTCCTTCTTGATCAAATAGCCCTTACACAGCCTAGAGGTGTGTAAACCAGATGGGATGGCGTATCACTGCAGAATGCTGTGGTAGCTATCTTGGTTAAGTGTGCCTTGAATTCTAAATAAATCACAGACAGTGTCACCAGCAAAGCACCCCCACACCATCACACCTCCTCCTCCATGCTTCATGGTGGGAACTACACATGCAGAGATTATCCGTTCATCTACTCTGCGTCTCACACAGACACGGCGGTTGGAACCAAAAATCTCAAGGTTCGACTCATCAGACCAAAAGGACAGATTTCCATCGGTCTAATGTCCATTGCTCATTTTTCTTGGCCCAAGAAAGTCTCTTCTTAATATTGGTGTCCTTTAGTAGTGGTTTCTTTGCAGAAATCCGTCCATGAAGGCCTAATTCAGGCAGTCTCCTCTGAACAGTTGATATTGAGACGTGTCTGTTACTTGAACTCCGTGAAGCATTTCTTTGAGCTGCAATCTGAGGTGCAGTTAACTCTAATGAACTTATCCTCTGCAGCAGAGGTACCTCTGGGTCTTCCTTTCCTGTGGCAGTCCTCCATCATAGTGCTTGATGGTTTTTGCGACTGCACTTGAAGAAACCTTCAAAGTTCTTGAAATCTTCCGGATTGACTGACCTTCATGTCTTAAGGTAATGATTGACTGTCGTTTCTCTTTGCTTATTTGAGCGTAATATGGATTTGGTCTTTTACCAAATAGGGCTATCTTCTGTATACCACCCTTACCTTGTCACAACACAACTGATTGGCTCAAACACATTAAGAAGGAAAGATATTACACAAATTAACTTTTAACAAGGCACACCTGTTAATTGAAATGCATTCCAGTTGACTACCTCATGAAGCTGGTTGAGAGAATGCCAAGAGTGTGCAAAGCTATCATCAAGGCAAAGTGTGGCTACTTTGAAGAATCTCAAATATAAAACACATTTTGATTTGTTTAACACTTTTTTTTTGGTTACTACATGATTCCATATGTGTTATTTCATAGTGTTGATGTCTTCACTATTATTCAACAATGTAGGAAATAGTACAAATAAAGAGAACCCCTTGAATGAGTAGGTGTGCCCAAAGTTTTGACTGGTACTGTATGTCTGTAGAATATTTATTAAAGATATTTCAGCTAATATACTGTATAATGTCCTGTAGGAAGTTGGAAAAGCAAAAAAACATGCAATTAGAAAATATATTTACTGAAGGACGAATTCTACTTCCGTTATTCACCTTTATCAGATCTCTGTAGAATGGAGAAACATCTGGAAAAAAGATGATTAACCAAAGTCTACATGAGATGGAGCTGAATCAAGTAGTTTGTTGTTGTTGTTGTTGTTGTTGTAACCATGGTAAGTTCTTCACAGCACAAGCAGCCCCCAATTAGAGCTTAAAGGTAAATGCTCTGAAGCAGGAGGCTTCGAATTCATTCTCCAGCTTCCCCAGTTGGACATAATGTGTTTCAATCATATAGGAATCTTTAAGAAACGCTAATGGAAAAAAACACCCCAGTCGGGCATTTGTCATGCTTGGCTGGGTAAAACTCTTTCAGCATCTTTCTAGCATCTCTTTATCTACGAGTAAGCGATTTTCAGCGTTAAAGCTTGCAGTGAGCTATCTCTCCCTAGTGGGGCTACTGAGCAATGAACAGTACTCCGGCAGTCGTGGCAGAGGGGGGAAAAAAAGCTTTCCGCTTTAAGACACATTGGGGACCTGAATGGGCTTTTTATGACACGTCAATCCTGTCCATTGCCTGTAAACCTGCTGCTGTGCATTGTATCAAGGTATCCAGGGAGGAGAATTGCAGTAGGGAGGTTGATGTTTATTGTCATGAGTCTTGTCCTGGAGGCAGAACTGAGCAATGTCCCCTTATATAAGCTAACTCCAGTCAAAATTGCCTATATTGTAAAAATGCATAAAGAAATATGTTTTTTGGTCTTCATTAAAGGTTAGGCATTATAAGGTTAGCAGTGTGGTTAAGGTTAGAGTTAAGGTTAGGGTTAAAATCAGATTGTATGACTTTGTGGCTTTGCCAGTCAGTGACCACTTTGTAGAGCTGCCTCCAGAACAACATTCATAATGAAAAATGCTAACCTGCTTGCGGTGGAGGGATCGACGCTGCAGGCAGCAACCGTTTAGCCGAGATGAACTAGGGAGGACGAACTCTCAAAGTGGATCGGGACAAATGTGCTAAGCTGAGCAATGCAGCAGTTACGCTTCCTTTAGGGGCAACGGAGCAGCAATCTAAAGAGTTCAACTTTTACTGGATGGCTCTGCTTGTGTTGTTTAGGGCCACAGATTGCAGGGAGAGACAGGGAACCTGTCCTCTTCCTCTTTCCCATGTCAATGTCAAATGATCATCTCTCATAGCTGCCTGCATTCAAAGTGAGTGAAATAAATGTGGTGACAATGACAGATTACGTGGCGCTTTGCTCAGACACGAATCAGGCCCTGTGTCATATATAACAGTGTCTGCAGGCACATGGTAATCACATCCAAGTAAACCCATTTCAGGTATAGATTATAGCCTCCAGCATGATGTTTCTTTGCAAAACTTGAAAATTAGATGCAGTGAATAAGGTTGGAATAATGCAATGGGTTGCAGGTAAGTGAGGAGGGTGAATAATGTATCTGCATTTACTGCAAGGTTACTCTGAATGAGAGTCAATGGTCCTTGAGCACAAAGAGATCCTATGATTTCGAAAGATGCAAGCTACAGTATACAGTATTGCCTGACCAAGATTACAGTCCACCATGTCCAAGGGCCAGGCAGAATCTACACAAGCAGAATATAAATTATACATACTTTAATAATTAATTTGAATCAAACTACAGACTGTTAGACCCCTAAAAGCATGGACAAAACAACACTGCAGATTTCCCAAATCATAAAATCAAGAGGTCCTTCAGAAGATGGTAGCCCTATTATCAAATTCTTCAGGAGGTTATGGTAACAGGAAGCTTTCACTGCTATCAAAATACAATGAAAGACGACTAATTGTCAAAACCAAGGCCTCTTGCTGGATTTTGTGTTTTTATAAATTGACTATTTCTCTGTATTCAGAAGCATACTGCACTTCTGAAAAATCTTCTCTGTACTGCTCTGACTCTGAAAGAAGAATGAATGCTGAGGCGTTGAAAGCATACTCATGACGTTCAGAAAGATGCTGGGCTGCTGCTCCGTTGCCTCCCCTCAATTCTCACTCAGCATAGAGGGAGCTGCTCTGTCCGACAGAAACAGTATGAGCCAAATTGCTCTGAAGATTTTAAAATTTACCAATTCATAAACGGGGAGGAAATTAGATGAAAGGTTTTGCTGCTGAGTGATTTTGAGTACAATAAACATTTTGTTTGTTGTGGGGTTAGGCTATTGAATGGTTTATTATTCTAGTGACAAAAGAGGGGGAAGGTGAGACAGAGGAGAAAGAGAAGGATGGTGATGATGATAGTGCATAGCTGTGTGTGTGTGTGTGTGTGTGTGTGTGTGTGTGTGTGTGTGTGTGTGTGTGTGTGTGTGTGTGTGTGTGTGTGTGTGTGTGTGTGTGTGTGTGTGTGTGTGTGTGTGTGTTTGTGTGTGCGCGTGTGCATGCGTGAGCGTGTTCCCTTGCACACACCCCAGTAGCCCCAGGCCACAGGCACTCTCTGTAAACAGAAATGTATATTTAGCCAGCCCGCTCCATCATAATATGGATCAAGGATGGGCAACTGACGGCCCATAGGACCTTGGATCAATTTCCCCCCCTTGTTTTTAGGAATTCAGTCAACTTACTGTTGAGAGTTTGAATAGTAGAATACACAAGGTGCTATTTCGAAATTAGCCTATGTCAGCTAAAACATTTTTGATTGGTAAGTTAGCTTGTAGTAATCATGGTCGAATTATCGACCCGGGGGTGCCCCCATTGATTTTGTTAGTCACTCTCATTCAGATATCATATTAAAAACTGCAAACATTTCTCTCCACCCACCCTATGGCAAAAGGGTACAGTTTTCTCTCCGCCCTCTGGCAAAATTTGTGAAATTGCATGAAATTAGTTGTAAAATTGCTAAATCTTCTCTTCTACACATGGGAAAATGTGTAGAATTGCAGCAAACTTACTTTAAAAAAGCATTTTCTCTACGCACCATATCAAAATGTGTAGCATTGCAGGAAATAAACTCTAAAACTTGAATTCTCACTCTCCGCTGTCAATAGGGAGGCAAAATGTCCCTTGTGTGGGTATGGATGTGAGTACGCAGACCCACGATCCACTGCAAACCCTCCTGATGAGTTCAGTTTTTTTTGTGTGGCCCCCACCCCCATCAAAGTTGCCCGTCTCTGATATGGATGATCAAAAGTGTTGCCTCTAAAGCCTGAACTCTAATCTGTGAGAATAGTCCAGATCCATTTACCATCTGGGTGTAAGTAAGCAGCCTCTGGCAGAGAGACAGGATTCTGTTCTTCAGTAATATAGTGGAGGTGTGGAAATCTGCTTCCGACAGCAGCGTATAGTGATAAACAGCACAAGGGATAGGAGCCTGGGCTAGGATGGCCGTGAGGAATTCAACAAGCACAACCAAGAGGAAGGAAAAGCAGCATTTCAGTACAGCTCTGAAATGAAATGAATTGCACTCAAGGTCCCCTGCATACACAGCTCAGAGCGCACACGCTCAAGCGATATCCTCTCCCAAATTGCCACAGAGAATTTGAGTCTCGCTTTGTTTGTTGTTTTTTTTTTGGGGGGGGGGGGCGCCTCACTGTCATTTTGGCATGGTGCTATCTATCAGGCCTTCCTCCCTCAGTCGCCTGATATTGTGACTAACAGCAGGGAAAAAGTTTAGTCAGATAATTACCTCTGACTGCCTCGGGTTTTGCTGAGAAAAAGCTTTTCAAAGAGTTTTCCTCTTTTTATGGCCAGTCATAAAATAAGGAGCCGCATCATAAAATATCTCTACTCTACCACCACTGTTTAAAAAGTTGTCTCTCCATGGAACATCACTCTTGGGTGAAATATAGAGTGGGAGTGCCCAAGGTCACATGGCCCATAGGCAGAGAGTAAATCCTGTAACTGGGAGATGAGGAATCAGAGCTTGACAACACAACCTGTCTTTGTTGTGCATTGAAGATCTCACTGAACTCAGATGTACCATAGCGGAGGACTACTGTCCATATGATCACAATGGGCTCTAAAGCGTGCTTCGATAAATTGAGGCCTTCAGAATCTTTTCTTCATTGTGGCAACGTTATTCTCGTCCAGCTCATCTGATGATTAGTGATATTAGTCCGTCTCTTTGTGAATATACTGTACTTATTTAGTATTGAAGTTTAGAGACATATTCACCGTGTGGTACTAATAATTCTGAACACACCTACAATGATTACACTTCTTCATATTGTAGTTGTTCAGGGTCCCTTCTCAGGAAGTTCATACTACTGTATATGAAGACTGTGGAGTGCCGCTCCATAGTTGTGAAACTTGAAGTATATTGTGTTATAAAAAAGTATTGGAAAGTCTTACAGTATCTGCAGTGAATCTCATCAGGGCAACCGAATGATGTAATCTCAAGTGTTCTAATGAAAAGAGTGGACAATAACTCTTTGATGTTTATTCTAAGAAGGGCCTCTGGTTAGAGTATGAACCCTTCCCAGAGATGCAGATCTACCACACCGTGGCACAGTTGGCCAAATTAAATATCTATTACTCTTAAAGCCGTTAGCCTTTGCCTCTCCAGCACAGCCAGACAGTCAACATAGTCGACTCATGTAGTCTTCAAGAGCCCACACACTGACCAGGGTCACCTGACTGTACAGCTGCAGGATATGCTAGCATCAAACTTCTCCCATACAGAGGTCTCATATAAGGGCCCTGGTATCATCTCAGAGAGAGAGACCCACACCAAAGGCAATAAACACCAAACAGTGCAGACTGCAGCTGACGGCAACACGACTGACACTTGTCAAATACATTCAGAAAATCAACTAACAAATAAACACATATTTAGAGAATGTAGAACATACAAATCTAAATATGTATGGAGGTGCATAGGATACTTTAACCTGCATATCATTAACCTTCAGGGCAACTTTGTCAGCTACAAAAAGTATTTTTACGATTATGCATGTTTTCTATAATTTTTCATAGGACGTAATAATAGGTTCCATCATATAAAAAAGTATTCCTATGACAGCCTCACAACACACAAAGACAGCTTTGTGACATGGGAGAGAAGAGGGGAAAGAAAGAGTGGGTGTATAAGTGGCACTATAAAAGCCTCTTCAGAGCACTGTAAATGACTTCAAAATGGCTCTAAAATGACAGCTCCTTATCAAGTAATAACTCAGCCTACAATACGGTATGTTGCTTTTTTCCCCTTTCTCTCAGGGCAAGAGAAGGTTCACTACAGGGCCAGAACACCGTCTTCCTCTTCCTGTCATAGCAACAGTGTAGCAACAGATGAGAGATGTTTGTATATCAGTTTGTACAAGAACATCTATGAATACAGAGAAATAGCTTGTGATATGTTCACTTTCAATTCACTTTGTAAATAGAGTGACAATTTCCATTTTGTTTACAGTAGTGGCTGGAGGACATTAGAAGGTGGTATGGGGGGGACGTTACACATTGTGGCAGCAATAATAGCTATAGGCCTATAGACCTGTTGACATAGCACCTTGGCTGCAACTCATTCCCACTTCCCCTGTATCTGCCTTGCCTGTGCTTGCAGAGATCTATCAGAGGCAGTCCACTGATGAGACCAGATCAATAACTAAGCCCCCTATTATCATTTCAAACCAAACAAGGGCTCTAAAATGAATCTCTCCATTCCAAGTTAACGACTTCTCCAGAATAACCCCATGGGAAAGGCTCTTTGTTTGTGTTTCTTCATATCGACCTGACACCAAGTGGATGGCCCGTACAAATCCATCTGATTCCTATTGGGTCTGTCAAAACAAACTCTTTCCCTGACTTTGATTGTGTCTTTCTTTATGGGAAAAGGGGACATTAAGTATTCAACCTACCAAGCACAAGAGTTCCTCTTAAAACAAAACAAATACAGAGATGTATTTTTTTCTCCAGTGAAACTTCATGGTTTGACTCGTAGACCCTTTGCTCATTGGTGCCAATGTAACAAGCACCCCATTGAGTGCCCAGAAAAGGACAGTTAGCCCTGGCAGCTTCCCAAACCACAAACAGGCTCTGCTGTCATACCTTAACCATTAGGTGAAAACGCAAAATCAACCATAGATCAGTAAGGCAACGTCAACCTCCCTTTCCAAGACCACCAGTCCAGGGTTTTTCAGGATATTCAAACTAAACCAACTACATTTGCACAATCTAGATGACCCCAAATCAAATAAAACCTTCCCAAATGACCTGAAACCACCCACATGTCCACAGCACCACACCTCAGCACTCCAACACAGAGGTCCACAGGCACTCCACCTATTGTTTTGCTTTCTCCCCAGGCTCTCGTTCCCAACTCAGCGTTTGTGCAAACCAATTTCTGTGTCTCCCAGGTCATTCCGCTCATTCAGCCAGAGATGAAATGGCTTTGGGGTCACGCTGTGCCCTCACCAGGGTCGCCTGTTGAGAAGACAGTGTGTGTCGCATGCCTCCAGATCTATAAACAGAATCCCACTGTGAGCTGTGGGGTGTGTACAACAGACTCCCCATCTCCACTAGCACCACTGTTAATGTTGTAGCTGTTATAGTGGCTTCCGCTGCTGCCAGAGAGATGACAGCTCCCACTGTCCACTGGTCTGGATATGAGATGAAAATTTGACATATTGTAGGTGGTTTCTCAACACACTATTCTAACACTGGGTTCAAGATGAGTGAGTGGATCTGTTTGTGCACACAGACATACTACTGTGTGTATCTATGTATGATTGCCTGTACACCATTGTGCATCTATAGACAATTCTCGGTGGTTGTGAGCCCCACGCCTATTCAGTCCTGTCGTCTAATGCTGCTCTGTTCATTCCTCGTCATGTGTAGCACAGCACTTATTTCACATTCACTGTGGAGAGGGATATAAAGAGAGTGATAGGATAGGAGAGGGATTGTAAAAAACATTCTACTTTCAATGGAAAAGCAAGGGGGGGAAGGTGCAGGGCTGACGGACAGGCATTAGGGGATCCTTTTTTACTTGCTGTTACTGAGCGCATTGGTTGGCTTGACTATGGGCATTATTCTCCAGAACTATGTACTTGGAACTTGCTCTCTCTTGTCCATCTCTCCTGCCCCCCCCCCCCCAACCCCCACTTTCTTCTTCTGCCTCTCTCTCTTTCTATTTTCTCTCCCTCCTCTGCTCATTCTCACACACAAAATCCATCTTCTGTATAATGAGCACTGGGTCCCGGGGGTGGGGGGGTGGGGGGGGGGGGGTGGACCTTCAACCTGCTCAGTGAGGGAGTGACGCACGGCTCCTGCAGCAGCCAGCCACAGACACGTCTCTCCTCCTACCCCCTTCCCCTCCCTCCCTCTACCCCTGGCAGCGCCCCAGGGAAATGGGCCCGCCTGTCCCCCAGCTCCCCATCAACGCTCCATCACAGACACACGTCTCAGACACAGCTCCTATCACCTAATCTGAGAGTCTGTCATTCACAGTTCACACTCACTCTCACACGTACAGACATGAATTGCGGAAACAGACTCAAGTGCATGAACGTACACACACTCTCTCACACACTCATGCCACTGCACACACCAACAGAACCAAGCCTCAAGGAAAGGCGAGGTAGTTTTTTAGTCTGTGTTCTCACTGTTCGGCGGCTGTCAGAGCTCCTGTTCACACACACACACACACACACACACACACACACACAAAACACACATGCACAGTCAATATTTACAGCATGCCAGAGGAGAGAGAGAACGAAAGAGAGAGAGAGTGAGCCCTGCAGCCAAAACCAACAATTTGCATGTGCCCGCTGCCTCGCTAATTGGACACATTCGTCTTTCATTTAGCATTGGATTGAAGTGCAGGAATAGCTCCAAAAGCACGCAGCCTACTTCATCTTAGAACAAGTTTACTGAGTGCCGACCAAAAGAATTGAAAGCATTCTATGACTGGCTCTGCCTCTGAAGATATGAGGCTAAAAGGGCTTTTCTTGTGTACTTTCTGTTGGTCGCTCTGAGAGTGTTCGAGGAAAAGAGGCGGACCAAGAGGAAGTGAGATGTTTGATTGAAGAGTGAATCCAGGCATTGAGGGGAGAAAAATGGGCTGGATGATTGCTCTCCCTCAATATGGCCAAAATACCAGCAATTTACTGTGCTCGCCATGGGTACACCATTGCTAGCAGTGTTGGGTGGCTGATATCATAAAGTTGACAGCTCTGTTGAGTGGCCAGTAATGGTCTAATGGAGGTACAAAACCAGGATAGAACTAAGATTCGGTTTGACTGAATGGGAGCTGAGTGCATGTCAGATGAGTGGATGGAAGACATGATCATGGTGCAATCAGTGGTTCCCAAATTGGGGTCAATTGCTAGCAACAACAGATTAAACGAATTTGGCCTAGGGGTCTGTAGAAGAAGTTGAGGGTGGAATACAATACAATGTAATATTATTCAACTACAATATACCCTTAGATGTACAACAGGGCCTAAAATTGCTAAATTGTCTCTCTGCCCCATGGGATAATGTGGCCGGAAATTAGCTTTAAAACTTAAAGAAAAAATATATCAGAAGCAAAGAGGGGGGCCTTTAAAATGTTCTTTCCCAGGGCCCAAGTCTTGGTTAGTCGGGGCATTCAATAATTTCATACTGACTATCACATGTATAGAATCTAACATTGAAGTATATGCATTAAAATCCATATTATTCACGTAGCATGTGGCGGTAATGGAGCAAATAGGAGAGGCGGTAAATTGCTCTGAGCAATTAAAGCTGTGAAATTGTCCAAATAGCAGCGGACGGCGAGATCACACTGGGAACATGATTTAAAATAATTGCTTCTTATTATCTGGGAAATAATTGAGAGAAGGAGAGGGGAGGTGCTGTGCAATAGGCAGTGAAATGGAAAAACGTTTTCTGGGCTGACTGGACATGTGACTCGCTAACACTGTGAGAGAGGCTGAAGTATGTGTTAATGAAAACATACAAATCAGATAGATATACCATCACCATGATACACAAGGCAAGAAGACAGGGAGAAGAGGAAGGAGGATGAAGAGAGAGAGGGAGAGTGGATGTTAGATTGTGTCAGGTTGCTATATGGAACTGTCAACAACAACAAAAGCGTAGGAACTCTTGTCAAATGATTACTCTATTCAGATGGTGCTGCATGAGACTTGGTTTTACTGCCCTCGTCATTCAAACCACATCAGTCTTCTCATTTAATCTCTCTCTCTCTCTCTATGTGTGGTCATGTGGTGCTGTTATGGGGTACACCCGCGTTCTAGGGCCCCCGCAATCCAGTAACAGTATAACAACATTCCAACCCCTCCCCAAACCCCAGGGCTTTGACTGACACCAAAAGATAATCTGTTTCCGATACAATCTATCCAGTGGACCAGACATTCTATCAGTCGATCACTGCTCCTCGAGTCGATATCACAGGGAAGGCAGAAATATTTCTTAAAAGAAGGAGGAAGCAGCAGATTTTTCAGTGTGGGCATGCAGGAGGCTGAAATGGGCACATTCGCAAACCTGGAAGGACAGCACAGTTCATTAAGATAAAACGATTACATTCTGGTGAGACTGAGCAGCGATTGGGCCCGTGCTGTACACAGACCACTCTGATTAGCAG
Organism: Salmo salar; assembly: GCF_965601325.2. Classification (NCBI taxonomy): domain Eukaryota; kingdom Metazoa; phylum Chordata; class Actinopteri; order Salmoniformes; family Salmonidae; genus Salmo; species Salmo salar. The sequence continues at coordinate 93,318,475 of NC_138301.1, forward strand.
CCGAGCCAACGCGCTCCACGACATTTTGACGCGAGACAATATTCCGCTTTCAATTACACACCTCAACAGCCCCCTAACTACCAAAACCAACTCATTTGCATGATTGAAATATAATTATAGTGTGCTGAAAGCATAGTTCTGTTGTGTTTGCTATTACAATTGTTTTCATTTTGCCCCAAAAAAGTATATGTTTGAGTTGGGTTTTCTTTTTTTCTCCAGAAATGAATACATCGAAATCTATCTTTGACGAGGTACCTCAAGGTCAGGGAACGTATCAAGAGAAAACTTTCAGTCAGAAGAAAATAGTAATTCTGGTGAGAATAATTTCTTCAAAAGTGGTGAGGCTGAAACATTATTATCAAACGACGAAATGCTCTGGGCATGTTTCAGACTTCGTTATAGGCTGGTCCCTCTACTCTGCAGCAAAGATTAGCTTGGAGACATAGCTTACTCCAGTATGATAGACAATAGACAAAGCAGATGTTTATTACATTGTCTTATCTATACATGGCTCATTCAACAGCTGTTTAGCATTTGCACTCAGATTATTTCCATGCTAAACACTAGTTCACTCAAACCGGTGTGAAGGTGACCTGTGTTCACCTGGCTTCCAGATGGTGTTTACCCATCCTCTGGGTGTAACATTACCCACAGCTGGGTCTGCCGCCCGCCACTAAACTACACTCTGCAAGTCAAATGTGTGTGTTTGTGTTTGTGCGTGTGTCATTGCATTTGTATTTATATCTGCTTGGGATGAACAGGGACACACATCAATCGGTTCACATGCATGCACAAAGTCATACTAACACACCTTAAATCATTGCCTGCTTAGAGCGGCCAGCTTCTGCCCGTGATCAACATACTTTCCCTTGAATAGCAAACTCAATCTGCCTATAAGCATTCCAATATCCAGCATCAACAATATCAGAAAGCTGTGATGCCAGGAGCGAGACTTGCACTCAAAGTGCTCCATTAATTGAATCAAAGCTATGAATACCATGCTGACAATTCTATTGTTGAGCCATGGAAGCAGTACAACAAGTTATTGCTGGCCTAAATTATCATATAAAGACGAATAAAGAAATAACGTTTTTTGTTTTTTATTGCATACCGTTCTGACTTTTTCCTGCACAGCACAGCTGCATCAAAGCCAAAATCAATGTATTTTTGACTGTGTGTTATTGAGTCACCACATGCAGCCCCTAGTTTATGAAGACGCACATTATAATTAGTTTACAAAGACTCATTGAATATTCAGAATTCACATGATTCCTGGGACAATGCAGAATGAAAATAGATGAGAGAATAATTGAAGTGTGTGTTGCTGGATGATTAGCATAAGAGAGGGCCCTATTCCCATTCACATCTGACTGCAATTCATCTTGCTATATTAAAGAACTGACTGTGCTAACGACAGATAATGCACTAATTGAATGCTAATTCCACATTTATCAGGATCTAAGCTTCAGCCACAGTGAATGTCTGCATTTGAGTCTCCTCTCTTTTGTCCTGTTATCTATTATTTAGGGGAGTCTTATGAAAAGCAGGCTTTGTCTGGCTAAGTAAATAAGGCTTTCTTCCTGCTTAAACCCAGCTGTGTCAAACTCAGGCCCAGTCTCAGTGTTTGTCCTGTCAGTATCATGTGACTAGCCGTGCCCTTCTCCTTGTACCAGCCCCAAGCCCAAAGCCATGGGAAAGTGGTGCTTGGATTATCTCTAGAATCAGGGGTCGCAATTTTGGTTTTAGAAATGGGGGGGACATAACTTTTTATTCCAGTCAGATTAACACTCCAAACAGCCTACCCGACCACTCGGAGGCGTCCACAGTCCTAAAGCACACCGTTGCCTCGTTTTGTATCACATTCCAATGATAAAACTGGGGGGGGGGGACAAAAATGCAATGGACATGCTCCCCCCCTGTCCTCAGTGAAAGGTGCGCCCCTGTCTAGAATATATTGAGTCCCACTGAGTAACCTGTAATAGTAGACCTGGAGGGCTGGATAAGACAGCCACTAGCCTTTTAGTACTGGATCTGTGATTGCCAGACCTAGAGCAGTCTCAGTCCTAGAGTCAAATACAGCTGGAGAACGAGAATACCCTTTTACTAATAGATTCCCCAGCGAGTTCATCACTGCCCACTGGGCACACACTGGTTGAATCAACGTTGTTTCCACATCACTTTAAGGAAATTATGCTGAACCAATGTGGAAAAGAATTTGAATTGACGTCTGTGCCCAGTGGGCGATTTCTTCAAATAGCACTGTTCTACCACAGTCACTCCCTCCCATAGACTCATCCATAGTCCCTTAGCTAAACAACATGTTCCTTCCACATCCTATGCCAAACACACCCCACATCCATCCATCAACTGATCCTATCGATTCAGAATGAGTCTTTGATTCACCCATTCCATTCCACAAAATTACACAGCACCCCTCCATCCAACATCTGATGTTGAATAACTAAGTGAGACGCAATTTTAGTCGAGCCACGGGGAGCCATTTTCTAGCTTTGATTAGTAGCCATGTCAATGAGTTGCATGGAGTGATGGTGTGAGCTGGGCCAGGAAATGTCAGGTCATCAGATTCCTCACTGCCTGCTCCGCACACTCACTGAAAGGTTCAAGGGAGGGAGAGCCAAAAAAATATGCTCTAAATGTAAATCCAATCTGATGAGCGCACCACGGGGTAAAATAATATTTTTTTACATATGAAAGAAGTTCCGGTTGTACGATAACAGAATAAAAATAGTTCTAATTAGGCGTACAGAGGGGACAGAGTTTCTCAGCGTGGCATACTGCCTACCTGGGTGAAGGAAAGGTGTGGATTAAAGGAAAACAAAGCAGCTCCATGTGAAACCTAATTACAAACAAATGGAAAGAGTGCGGGAGAGAGTGGATGTAATAACATTGGGAGTAATCTCACATGGGGCTGAGAGTAAACATGTTGGAGGTAAGGTACAGCTTTAGAATTAGTTCTGTGGTGTATTTTATGGCAAGTCATCAATACAGTTGATCATGAAGCCTTTCGCTAGCGTGTGTTCATCAAAAAAGTAGTTAAAATGTTTCCTCTGTGTAGTGTACTCCAAAGGACTTTCTCAGCATGTGTTCTCTGTGTGAAGCGGTTTGTTTGATGCCTATATGTGTTTCTTTCTATAGCAGGCTGCTGTGCTGTGTTCCTTCACATACAGCCTTCCTCTCACAGCTAGGTCATAGGTGTGAAGCTCTGTCTCTGGAGATGAACTATGATCAGACAGACAGACAGACAGACAGACAGACAGACAGACAGACAGACAGACAGACAGACAGACAGACAGACAGACAGACAGACAGACAGACAGACAGACAGACAGACAGACAGACAGACAGACAGACAGACAGACAGACAGACAGACAGACAGACAGACAGACAGACAGACAGACAGACAGACAGACAGACAGACAGACAGACAGACAGACAGACAGACAGACAGACAGACAGACAGACAGACAGACAGACAGACAGACAGACAGACAGACAGACAGACAGACAGACAGACAGACAGACAGACAGACAGACAGACAGACAGACAGACAGACAGACAGACAGACAGACAGACAGACAGACAGACAGACAGACAGACAGACAGACAGACAGATAGATAGATAGATAGATAGATAGATAGATAGATAGATAGATAGATAGATAGATAGATAGATAGATAGATAGATAGATAGATAGATAGATAGATAGATAGATAGATAGATAGATAGATAGATAGATAGATAGATAGATAGATAGATAGATAGATAGATAGATAGATAGATAGATAGATAGATAGATAGATAGATAGATAGATAGATAGATAGATAGATAGATAGATAGATAGATAGATAGATAGATAGATAGATAGATAGATAGATAGATAGATAGATAGATTAAGATTGAGATTCTGGCAATTTGACTTCCCCAGAGTCAGATGAACTCGTGGATACCATTTTTATGTCTGTGAATGTAAATCCGCGGGAAGAAGGGGTGCTGAGGGTGCTGCAGCACCCCCTGATAACTTAAAAATATATATATATTGAATAACATTAAATTAAAAACATTGTCTCACCAAATTAGTGCGCTAGGCCTTTACTACTCCTGTGTGAGCGGAGATAAATACTCGTCAGCAGAGCAGAGAAAAGTATCCATGAGTTCCATCTGTATCCATCTGACTCTGGGCAGGTAGAAAATGCTAGAATCTCAATCTTAATTGCCAGAATCTCACAGTATCTCTTTAATACCACATCTACAGATAAACGCTTAAGATTACAGCCAAAAGCTTCAGGTGGGCAGACCCATCCGTCATGATGATCAGGGGAAAGAAACCCCTCTCTATAACCCCCCACTTCGGGCTGAGAGAGTGAGACCAGAGAGGACCACATCAGCCGTCGTGTCCCTCTCATCAGTTATCTTAAACACATACGGCATCCCACCCATGACTGAAAACAGGTCCTCTTCTCCCACCTAGCATAAATACTGCATTTATGGAGATTACATGCACTGGTAAAGACAGCCCAATTATGCAGCAGAAAGAAAAGCAGCCCTTGAAGCCCCCAGACCGCAGCCTATACAGCCCCAGACCCACACAGACCCACAGCGAAACAAAGGGGATTTCACGGCTCAGTTTAAATCCACGGGCTTTGGCTGCGTCTCGGCTCCCCCTAAGTGGGCCTTTTAAGTGCTGCCTTATCCTCCATTACTAAGCGCTGGGCCGGTCCAGGCAGGGCTGGCTCCGGGCAGATCTACAGCAGCACAGCTACTACGGTGCTAATTGGGGATCCAGCAGGAGATCAGCCAGTGAAAGAACAGCTCAATGAGATACATAGGAAACCACTATGCTTGTCCTGGATGAAAGATAAGGGAGACACTAAGCATGGATCAGATCACAGAAAACACACAAAGATCAGGCGTGATCAGTTTGTGGTCAATCTCTGGTGACCTGCCTCACCAATGCCAGAGGCTCTTGTCACGTTGACAAAACACTGTGTGAACCTCTAACCTTCCCCGATTGTGGAAAAGGACTAAGAGATATAATATAAATCTCCTCGTGTTGTATGGTGGTGTACGGTTGTGTATCCACAGTGTGTGTGGACAGGCAACGGTGGGCTTGTCGGCCATAGGGAGCCAAGGGAGATAAGACGAGGGAGCAGCTGTGAGAGGAAATTGCCAGGTCGGTGCTCAGCGAGACGAGAGCTGCCCCCCTCGCTTTGTCTGTCGGCCGCGTCACCAGAGCCAGCCTGGGAAGGAGGGGATTGCCTATTCCTTTTCCATTTCCATTAATTCTGCAGGAGCTCCACGCTGCCCTGGTTACTTCTCGTAATTAAATTCTAGTGTGAGGTGAAGGGCAGGGGAGGGGAGAGGAGTGGGTGAGGGACACAAGGAGTGGAGGGCAGGGGAGGAGAGGGGGAGAGGGGGTTTCAATACGATCTTATCAGGGTTCACAGACCTCGTCTTCAGAAAATAATCATGTAAATGATGCATGGGTCAGCAGGATTTTCCAATGACTGCCGGATACCACTCCCCAGTCTCTGCCCACAGAGCAGCCAACTACATCAACTACTTTAGAGGAGGAAGAGAATGGAAGAATGGGAGATGTGAGGAGAGGGAGGTTGAAAGTAAGGACTTTGAGGTGAAGCTCTTGATTCCAGTGTTAGATTATGTGCTGAAGTGAGGCCTGCTTTCATTTGTTCAACACAGTCACATTGAAGAGGGAAAAGTCTTGTCTGTACTTTTGACTTCGGTACCCCATTCAAATGAATGGGCACAAAGACAAATATACACTCACATGCACACACACACACACAATAATATTCAACTATCGAGGCCTGAAAACAGCTTTTTCTCAATCCCTGATTAAATCTATTCCATGGCAGATTGCAACTTTCAGACAAAATAGGGACTAGTGACTGGTCTCCAACACATACAATGCTAAATAGAAATAGACAAATATGAGTTTTCTAGAGACAATAGCATTTTCTTGAGCCCAGACTGGCCGTGGGTGTGCACATCGATCAGTATCTACAGTACATTCTTATATCTAATGTACTCTGCTGAGGAGTAAACAAACAGTATAGGCTACACCAAACTACCGGTAAAAAGGCCTAGCACAAAACTCTAACCTCCTCCAACTCTAACCTCCTCATTGACAGGAGTCAAAGAGTTCAACATACTCTGAGTGTACAAAACATTAGGAACACCTGCTCTTACCATGACAAAGACTGACAAGGTGAATCCAGGTGAAAGCTACGATCTCTTATTGACGTCACTTGGTAAATACACTTCAATTAGTGTAGATGAAGGGGAGGAGACAGTTTAGAGGGTGAATTGGCAAGTAAAAAAGTCTAAGTGCCATTGAACGGGGTATGGTAGTAGGTGCCAGGCGCACCGGTTTGAGTATGTCAAGAACTACAAAAAACGCTGCTGGGTTTTTCCACGCTCAACAGTTTCCTGTGTGTATAAAGAATGGTCCACAACCCAAAGGAAATCCAGCCAACCTGACACAACTGCGGAAAGCTTTGGAGTCAACATGGGCCAGCATCCCTGTGGAACGCTTTCGACACCTTGTAGAGTCCATGCCCCCAACGAATTGAGGCTGTGCTGAGGGCAAAAGAGTGCAACTCAATATTAGGAAGGTGTTCCTAATGTTTTGTTCACTCAGTGTAAGTATATTGAAGAAATAGCTGTTTTGAATCCTTCCAGATTTTAGAGCGCATTATCTATCACCCGCCAGCTGCCTGGCACACCCTATTATACAGGTTCCAATTTAGGTATCCATGCTCCAAATGAATGTAGGTTTATGGAGCAATAACCATTTCTAATATCATTTGTATTGGTGGATGTTTACTGAACCACTCGAGGCAGTGTTGCTAAAAATTGGTTAGGGAATTGCGTCTTGGTTGGGAATCCCATTTTTTAAAGTGTGAAATATCCTCCCTCGGGTGTCCGGTTAATTTCCTGAGCCTCTATCAAGTTTGAAATTTAAATTCACCTGTCTACATTTTTCTTCTTGGTACAAAAATGTGTTGTGGAGTTTTGTTTCATTAGGTTGAACTTTTGAAGGAGTTTACATTTTTTCGTTCTCTAACATTTGATGAACCTGGTGGGAAATCAATCGAAAGGAAATAGCTCAGAATTACCTGAGTCTAGGAACAAGACAATCAGAAAGAACGTTTATTTTTATTTTATTTAACCTTTATTTAACTAGGCAAGTCAGTCAAGAAAAAATTGGTATTCACAATGAAACCCTCCCCTAACCCGGAAAACGCTGGGCCAATTGTGTGCCACCCTCTGGGACTCGCCATCACGGCCGGTTGTGAATAAGCCTGGGAACAAACCAGGGTCTGTAGTGACGCCTCTAGCACTAGCAATGCAGTGCCTTAGACCGCTGCACCACTTGGGACATGTAACAATAATCACTGGTGTTCCACGGGAACAGACCATTATTTAATGCCAGCTTACAGAACCATTCAAGCCAGTATCAATCACAAGGTCATGTTGAACTTGATGCCAGAAGCCCAACAACATCCTGCTCTGTGGGGATGGATAACATTGATAACATCAAATCAAATCAAATTGTATTTGTCACATGCTTCGTGGACAACAGGTGTAGACTAACAGTGAAATCCTTACTTATGGGTTCATTTCCAACATTACAGAGTTAAAGTTAAGATAAAAAAATAAAATACAAATATAAATAGTGACATGTGTAGTTGTTATGGGACTGCTGACATACAAGCACACCACAGGATCTATGTATCTTAAATCCTGGTTGGTTGTACTACTTCTACTTTGAGAAGAACAGAAATCTGTCTCCTTCAAAAGAAAAACGTTCTCTGACGTGTTCCTCTCAAACTCATGCATTTCACTTACAGTCAAAGCGTGTGTGTCCAACTCAACAGGGAATTAAAACAACAAGGACAGACAGAAGAGGGAAAAGATCAGGTAGCTCCTCAGGGATTAGAGCTGCCAGCAGAGGAGAGGAGAATCAGTGATCCCTCCGTCATTCTTTCCAGGCAGTGCATGAGTTATCTAAGCCTTGATTGGCTAATGTCTCCCTGTCTATTAGTCCTGATTGTGTAGATGTGTGCTATCATATTTTAGTCATTTAGCAGACGCTTTTGTTCAAAACGACTTACAATAAGTGCATTCATCTTAAGATAGTAATTACATTTTTCCTCAATACAGAAGTTATCAGCACATTCAGTGCTTGTAGGAAAAGAAAAGTGAAATGTATTTATTTTATTTATTTACTTAGTAAATTGTATTTTTATGGGGGAGATAAGCTAGATAGATGTCTTATTTAAGATGCTCTATAAAGAGGTTTCAATTGTTTTCGTAAGATGGGCAGGGACTCTGCTTTTCTAGCTTCAGGGGGATGCTCGTTCCACCAATAGGGTGCCAGGAAGGAGAAGAGCTTTGACTGGGCTGAACGGGAGCTGACCCCCCATAGGTGCGGAATGACCAAGATACCAGACACGGCAGAACGGGGTGATCGGGTTGGGGTGCAGATTTTGAGCATAGCCTGAAGGTAGGTAGGGGCAGATCCCCTTGCTGATCCGTAGGCAAGTACCATGGTCTTGTAGTGGATGCGAGCTTCGACTAAATTAGAAGGGTTGCAGCCACGGGGTGGGGAACTTCTGTAAAACCTACAGGGAGAGGAGCGAACATGGATAGAAAACACACACATAGTTGACAAAACGACACAATTAGATAATCTGAAAATAGGTAGGAAAAATACTCAGGTGAGAGAGTGACGTCAAGCCTTCCTCTCTTTCCTTCCTCGAATAACTCCTCAGAACATCTCGGCAGAACTGTCTGTTTTGGCAAGGGTCTTAGTTTTGGCAACGAGACTGCTGCTGATACGACCTCTACTTACAGCTGGTCAGTCCTTTAACTAATGCTCCGTTACCTATGATAATGTCTCCAGATCTCCCGTGGTGCGTTCTCTTGCCTGGCGGGCTTTGATGTTGTTTGCCCACCGAGATGAGTGTGTGGGGAGCAGTATGGAGCTTCCGAGCCCCCAGCCCCATCCACGGGAGACGTCTGCCGTATTCACAATGCTCCCTCAGACTCCCAGAGCTCAGACAGCAAACAACCAAGCAGTGGCATGTGTTCATGTATGTCAAGGGAAGCCAGGCTTCCCCCCACAAATAAATGTATTTTAAATTTTAAAACATAAAATAATTTATGTTTCGTCTCTCTGTGTTTCATAATTTTCCTTCAATTCGCAAGAGGCTGGATGTACCTCACAGGAGATAGCAGTCGAGTGAGACAAACAGTGCCCCTCTGTCTCTCTACGTGTAGGCCATCTATCTGATGCTATCTGGTCCAAATGAGTATGACATTGGTGCCGCCGGTAGCATTGAATGCAAGGGAAGCCAGTGAGCATTTGGCCTCCCTTGATAGAAAAAAGTATAAAAAATTTGCCAATCAGCGTTGAGCTAAACTGAGAATGGTCCTAGTGCACAAAAAAAAGTATCAAGGGAAGCCAGCTTGGATTTTGGCCTCACTCCTACCAAATCTCATTGAGAGCATACAGTACTTCATCGACAGAAAAACTAGAATTGTTGCCTCTTGTTGTGTTGTTGTTCTCTGGTGGCTAGCTAAAATTAGGCCTTTCCTAAATGAGTCATCGATGGAGATAGGGATTTGGACCTGTGGTTTTACTTAATTATTTGTACTGGCCAATGATTATAACGGCGATTCTGATCCACCCATTAATGAATACATTGTTGTGACCCTGGCCAGAGAGGATGGAAGTTCAATATGTAGCTAGATGTAGAAGGCTAATGTTAACTAGCTAACATTGCCCATGAATGGAAGTTAGGCTAGCGAGCAAGCATTTTAGCCAGGTAGCCAAGGACAAGAGAAAAAAATATTAGTGTGTACTGTATGACAGAGTGACAGACTGAAATGGTGCTGGAATAGTGGAGGCAGCTCATGTTTTCTTTGTGACATGCGATAACTCTGGTTCTAAATCAATATTTGTTTGGTGGTCTGAAAATGTCTGAAACATTAACTTGCTTGACCATGCTGTAGGTCATGTAACTGTATATTACATGCGATATGTGTCATGGACTTCACCGGACAGAGGTTGCCATCCCGTTTTATGATAAGACAAAGGTGTGGTTGAATTGATGCGTTTTTCTGGATTTTTATGTTGTTATTCTGTCTCTCACTGTTCAAATAAACCTACCATTAAAATTATAGACTGATCATTTCTTTGTCAGTGGGCAAACGTACAAAATCAGCAGGGGATCAAATACTTTTTTCCCTCACTGTAGGTTGTAATATGGCTTTTTCGTGTGAAACAAATAATACCGTTTTTCCTATCCTCTGTTGGTTTATTCATTGGTGTCTCTAGGAAAATTAATGACAATGCTCTACAGTCAATTCCATTCTGTGTCTAGGCCCTTTGTCCTCTCATATTACTGTAGGGAAGCCAAGTAAACTGGATGTTGTCAGCAGACCCATATTATGAAAGAGGTGATAACAGCCCTCTTCACTCTAACCAGGCCACACAGACAGCCCTAGAAATCACTTGTAATAGGTGTCTGTCTGTCTGTCTGTCTGTCTGTCTGTCTGTCTGTCTGTCTGTCTGTCTGTCTGTCTGTCTGTCTGTGTGCGTGTGTATGCGTAAGCATGTACAGATATTGGCACTTGCAGCTGCCTGTCTCATTGTCTCACTTTCCATTATCTCTCTCGACTCCCTCTTTATCTCCACCTTCCCAAAAGGTGGCTGTTACTGTATATCTAAAAGATCCATCACATTAAAGTAAAAATAGATTGTATTTTCAAATCTAATCTAATTTTCAGGGTTTACTGCAATCAGGCTGTGGAAACAGCATTGGTTTGAGGAAGGGCAATCAGATGAATATACTTAACCCTCCTCAATGTCCAGGCTGCATCACATCCGGCCGTGATTGGGAGTCCCATGGAGTGGCGCACAATTGGCCCAGCATCGTCCAGGTTTGGCCCGGATAGTCCGTCATTGTAAATAAGAATTTGTTCTTAACTGACTTGCCTAGTTAAATAAATTTAAATAAATTTAAAATTTAAAAATATATATGCCCTCCAGTTTATGACCAGTGTTTCCATGTTACGACGCTTATAAACTGCTCTGTAGCGTACTGGTCCAATATGTGCTGGTGCAGTGGATACCCCAGCTTTGTCCACTGCTGCACTCTTCCTGGTGTTTTTACACACCATCCCTCCCTGCAGCTCTTTACAATGCTGCTCCCTAACCATGAAGTCCAATAAGAAGTATGGCTTGTTTTATTGTACTGTTCAGCCAGTCTTATAGGGCTGACCTCTGTTCTTCTGCAGTGAAAAAGTGTTTGTGTGTGTGTGTGTGTGTGTGTGTGTGTGTGTGTGTGTGTGTGTGTGTGTGTGTGTACCACTTTGCACAGAACATTTTGTAGTGTTAAAGCAACACTTAAGAGTTGATTTTACACTATCTCAAAGTACATATGGTCCCACTCTACAGAGTATAAAAAGTACTCTGATTATAGTGAATGTTCATGTAACAATCTGTAAAGTAAAAAAAAATGCATTACACTATCCAGTGTTAATCAAATTTGACACAATAAGGTAATTAACACAGTGCTATTTCTATTCAACCATATTTGATCTAGAGTTAACTCCTATTACTGTTAAACAAAAACACTGTTACATTAAGTCATTTTGGGTGTTGTTTTAACACTATGGTGTAAAGCCTCATTTGCATATTTCCCATGGTGCCTTTTCTTTTCGAGTGAATTATAGAGCTACCTCTCATGACTGAATATGTTAGAGACAGAGAGATGGTTGCTAAGTTCTTTCCTTTTAAATGCCTGTGGCTTTCACCTAATGAGTACCTAGGTGAATAGCATCATTTAAATTACAATATATGACAATACATTACATATATCATAAGGCCTTCCCACTGGGGACACACTGGTTAAATCAACGTTGTTTCAATGTCATTTCAATGAAATTACGTTGAACCAACTGGAAATAAACAAAAAAAGAAACGTCCTCTCACTGTCAACTGTGTTTATTTTCAGAAAATGTAACGTGTAAATATTTGTATGAACATAACAAGATTCAACAACTGAGATATAAACTGAACAAGTTCCACAGACATGTGACTAACAGAAATGGAATAACGTGTCCTTGAACAAAGGGGGGTCAAAATCAAAAGTAACTGTCAGTATCTGGTGTGGCCACCAGCTGCATTAAGTACTGCAGTGCATTTCCTCCTCATGGACTGCACCAGATTTGCCAGTTCTTGCTGTGAGATGTTACCCCACTCTTCCACCAAGGCACCTGCAAGTTCCCGGACATTTCTGGGAGGGAATGGCCCTAGCCCTCACCCTCCGATCCAACAGGTCCCAGACGTGCTCAATGGGATTGAGATCCGGGCTCTTCGCTGGCCATGGCAGAACACTGACATTCCTGTCTTGCAGGAAATCATGCACAGAACGAGCAGTATGGCTGGTGGCATTGTCATGCTGGAGGTTCATGTCAGGATGAGCCTGCAGGAAGGGTACCACATGAGGGAGGTAACGCACAGCGTTGAGATTGCCTGCAATGACAACAAGCTCAGTCCGTTGATGCTGTGACACACCGCCCCAGACCAGGACGGACCCTCCACCTCCAAATCGATCCCGCTCCAGAGTACAGGCCTCGGTGTAACGCTCATTTCTTCGACAATAAACGCAAATCCGACCATCACTGGTGAGACAAAACCGCGACTTGTCAGTGAAGAGCACTTTTTGTCAGTTCTGTCTGGTCCAGCGACGGTGGGTTTGTGCCCATAGGCAACGTAGTTGCCGGTGATGTCTGCTGAGGACCTGCCTTACAACAGGCGTACAAGCCCTCAGTCCAGCGTCTCTCAGCCTATTCTATACAGTCTGAGCACTGATGGAGGGATTGTGTGTTCCTGGGTTAACTCGGGCAGTTGTTGTTGCCATCCTGTACCTGTCCCGCAGGTGTGATGTTCGGATATATCAATCCTGTGCAGGTGTTGTTACGTGTGGTCTGCCACTATGAGGACGATCAGCTGTCCGTCCTGTCTCCCTGTAGCGCTGTCTTATGTGTCTCACAGTACGAACATTGCAATTTATTGCCCTGGCCACATCTGCAGTCCTCATGCCTCCTTGCAGCATGCCTAAGGCACGTTCACGCAGATGAGCAGGGACCCTGGGCATCTTTCTTTTGGTGTTTTTCAGAGTCAGTAGAAAGGCCTCTTTAGTGTCCTAAGTTTTCATAACTGTGACCTTAATTGCCTACCGTCTGTAAGCTGTTAGTGTCTTAACGACCGTTCCACAGGTGCATGTTCAGTAATTGTTTATGGTTCATTGAACAAGCATTGAACAACCCTTTACAATGAAGATCTGTGAAGTTATTTGGATTTTTATGAATTATCTTTGAAAGACAGGGTCCTGAAAAAGGGACGTTTCTTTTTTTGCTTAGTTTAGACGTGGAATTGACGTCTGTGCCCAGTGGGTTACTTTAATGGCCTAGCTTCATCCTAACACAATAATGTTCGGAAACTCCTGGTTTACAGGCACATCAGGCCTGCTAGTCACATAATGCTGTCTTGCAAAGTGGTGTAATTCCTATTGGAATCCAGCCAGAGTTAGGATATGCAACAGTTGGAATTGTTATTCACCTGCAACCTGCATTCAGAAAGACTATCAAGGGTTAAAAAACTTTTTAAAATTATAATTTAAATTACTTCCTTAACCATTTAACCAGGAATAACCACTTAAATAACAGTTGCAATATATCTAGCTAACTGATTGGATTAGTTTAGAAATCTGTATGTTACTTATCATTTGTAGCAGAAGATTAATCAATCAATGTACATGCAAAAACACAGATATTAAAAACAAATCCTTGAAAAATCAACCTTCAGTAGAGCATGCTGGGAAATATGATAATATTGGGTGTGGTTTTGATGGAACTGTTTTAGTCTCCACAGTCTAAAACAATAACTCTGGTTATTAACACCAACACTGGGGGGGTATATCACACCACTGAGTGTTCATTTCACTCTTACAGAGTGAATTTCACTCCTGAATCAACAGAAATATTACACAGAAAAATCAACACTGACCAATTTGCTGTGTATGGATGATGAGCGGCAGGTAGCTTAGTGGTTAGAGCATTGGGCCAGTACCCAAAAGGTTGCTGGTTTGAATCCCTGAGCCTACAATATTTTAAAAAATCTGTCTATGTGCCCATAACCTTAATTTGCTCTAGTAAAACAACTGTGATTTCCAGTAAAACAACACATTTTACTGCATGTGGTATTAAAAACAGTGTATATATACATGATCCTAATCTTAAAAAGAGACCACCCAGCCCCCAGAGCTCCTCTACCCCTCCAGGGAGAGCTGTCTGTGGGACTGAACAGGGACATCCCCTGAGGCTCCACACACCAGGAGGCAGACAGCCAACTAAGGACAGAATCAATTCAGCCCTTTTCTCACTCCCACTGCCACATCCCAGGAGACTGGCCAGATTTAAGGTATTGAAAACATTAAGAATTTCATTCCAAAATGCTATATATACACATTTTCAGAAATGTTGGTAAATTAGATTTTTTGTTTAAAGAACTTATGAAAGAGATGGGTGTGTTTTTCCCAGATCGAATCATGGCATGCATGCGGTTGTTAAATGACAGACATGTATTTGTTTCAAACCTATCACTAGGTGGTTTTGCAAAATCCCCAATTGTAATACATCTAAAATCTATTCATTCAAAATCTGAGGACAGCAATATTTTATACACACAAAGGTTACTCTAAGCATTCATTTCTGATGAAAAAACACAAATATGGAAAAATTGGTGGATATACAGTAGCTTTCTACTATAGGAAAATAAAAAGGTGTGCTGGTAATATGGGTCAGATGTTGAGACCTGGTTGTGCAAACAGTTTTTTTTTTGCTGTAGTACTGGTGCAACCATGATGCTAACGAATCTGCACTGGCTTGATTCTTTAGGAAGCTTGGAAACAAAGGTACAGATGTCTTATCATTACAACAACTAACTGTATCTGGGAGATTGTTTTCATAGTCACACAGTGCTCCCAGAATAAAACTCCTGGTCACACAGCAAAATATTTAGTCGCATATGCATTTGGTCTGGTTTTAGAGCCCTGCAGACACCCTCTTCACACCTGCAGGCTTTGACAAGCAGCCATTCTGAGTACATGCTCAGACAGAGACTCCCTCTCAGTCTCAGCCCCAGCATTAGGTTTATAGAACATGACTGCGGTTCAAAACCATGGTGGGACACACCAGCAACAATTATAAAGCTATTTCTAGCTCCATTCACAATCCCCACAATACAGCCCTTAAAATATTGATATTCTGCTCTGTCTCAATTTAGAATATTACACATTTAGTAGAGTGCAGTCACTACACACTGTCTAACAAATTACTTCTTCCCTCTCTATCTCTATCTTGATTATAATACTTCCCATTTATCTTATAAGCAAATCTAACCAGTCCTTCTTATTCCATATTTAACTTAGTCATCCACTTTCAAGGAAAAAGAGCTTGACATTTATGTTACCCATGCCTATTCTTAGCCTTGTTCATGATGACTCACATTGAGATCATATATTTTCATTAGAAAATGATGTCCGGAAGATAACTGAGAGAAAGTCGATATGATTACTACTACATTAAGGGCAATTTAAGTAGTGGATATAATGGACATGATGGATACTGATAACTGAAGACAGACTTAAATTAGATGTAAATAATTTTTACAGAATGCATCGCTTCCCCCTGAAAGAAAACGTGTGTGTGACGCGCATGTGCTGAACATGTAGTATAGCCTATTATTCTTATTTATGAATGTGGATTATGAGAATTTCTCACCTCCGAAAAGCACGACCGCTGCGAGCCCCAGTGTACAGAGAAGAGTCATCTTTCCTTCCGATGATTCAGAAAGTTCCAGACGCACAGAAAGGGGGAAAAAGCGAGACAGCTCCGGTCACTACCGACGTTCCCGAGGGAAGGTGCCAAAAGTTTGCACAAAAACTTTTCTCTCCTCTCTTTCAAATACTAACAGGATAAACGTTTTCCATTCAGTAAACAATTGATGTATCTACTCAGTACGATTGCTGGAAGCTGACGAAAGTCCGACAGTCAACAGCCATCGCTGAAACGACAGGTACCCAAACAGTGCGACATGTCTTGCTCGAATGGTGCCGAGGAGGGAAATGAGCAACTCCTGGGGAATAACGGTCCGTCCCAGTATTCACCCCTGATGCAACAAAATAGAATTGATCCTAAATGAATCTGTTTATTGTTTGTTCCCTGCAACACGTTGCATTGACTAAAGGATTTAAGACTTATATTGGCCCGGTTTAGAGTTACCTCGTGTATGTTTTATTGACGGTTGATTACAGGTGTGTCCGTTGCGCAGATTATGATTCCTACATCACTGGTTGTGCCTCCCGACGCTGGTCTTTGACATAACACGCTGCAGTTATTTTTTGTATTGCAAAAACAACTGATGAAAACGATCTAATATTTTGCATTAATCAAAGATAATGTTCATTTTTGTAAAATGTCCTTCAAGCGTTTTCTGCTGGTCCATTTTTAGTTGCGCGTCGTAGCCTACAGTCTTTTACGCATAGGGTACGTCGAGTGTCTTTCCAAAAAATTCATCTAATTTCTCTATAAGAATTCTTTATCAACGTTTTCAACACGGTATGTCGACAGATCCTCAGCGGTAAAATACTCTCTACCTGAGTAGGCTAAGATTTTATGTGTCAAGCTCATTTGTAATTCATTAATTTCGCCCTCAGAGGTTAATCAATATGACAGTTATGCTATCATAAGATTACATCATGCTTTTAATAGTCCTACTTTTCGTGTGTAAAATAAGTGAATATTGTTGAATTCATCTCGTGTTCCTCTCACCACTCTGCAACGATGGCAGTTCATGATCTGCCGGCTCCGCAGAGAAACCAAATGAGATAGAACGCTCACGGTGGATTGGCAAATTCTGAGTATGGGGTGTGACGTGCGCGCAAATTGACCATATGTAGCCTAATTGCCAAAATACTTTAATTATTGTATTAATATAATATATAATGTAATTAACTAAGGCACTGAATAGGGGTGAGAAAAGCACGTGTTAAATTTGAGATTGACACCCAGAAATTGATCACTGCAATGGTTCAGTTCACCTCACCTCCCCGGTCATTTTGAGTATGAATCACCATTACAATCCCTCTATTTTTCATCCTACAGTATTAAAAGGCTATTCTCTCATCAGTTCAACACAGAGCAGCTATGATATATGCGACATAAGTCCTCACAGTTGCGTATAACCTGTTGTGTCGGTCTCACAGTTTACAGTACGGGACCTTCATAAGATTCAACAGTGCCCCCTATAGGATAAAGGCTCATTGTACAAGCACTGACAACCACTGTGAGCTGTCTATTCTTCACTTTGGGTGTTTTCACATATAGTCCTCTTTAAAATAACCTGCCTCAGTACTCTTTAAAGTGAACTCTGGTGTAAAAAACTAAGTTAAATAACTAAGTTATCTTTGTATTCACACTGCCCTCACATTTGAATGAGATCTCAACTGTTTTGCCAAGTTCTTTTTGAATTCACAGTGCTATGTTTAGAAAGGAACCAAGATATTTTTCCAACATTCATTCAATGCACTCTGGGTTTTTACAAAGTGCAGGACAAGCCATTCCATCAGATCATGTAATCGGACAGCTAGATATACCTACTTACATTTTGAAGCTAATAGATTGCATATAGTTAAAAGACATAATAATTAGAATCAGAAGATAATATTAACAAATAAATATAATTTTTCACAGAATAGATAGCAGTAGAATACTGCAGATTAAAGAATACTGTAACGGCAAAGGTGCATAAAGATGGAGGAATTCAGATACTGTATGACATCTTTGTTTGAACACTATCCACAGACCTTTCAAACTAGGGCATGCAACATGGTTAAATGGGACTATAAATCAGCACAATCTACCTTTTCATTTTTTCAAATTGTCACCATCCTGGAGCTAAAATTGGGATCGCCGCTGAGCTAACCAGCAATTGCTGGCCGTCACAGGAGGAATGACCTGTGTGAATTTGGAGGGGAAAGTGTCCTACCCATCTCTTCCTATCGCTTCCATCTGCCCAGGAGTATTTACATAAGTAGACTTGAGGAGATGTTAAAAAACCTGGTCTTTCATTCATTGTTCGCGGAAACAACTGAGTGGTTATGTTGTTTGGTGTCCTCTTTCATAGAGCATTGAGAGATGCACTTTGTCCATTACTGTAATGGTAGCAGGGTTGCTAAACATTGCCTCACAAGAACCCTTGATCTAAAAAACATGAATGGCTTTGGAGTGGAAGGTTGATCGCTGTGAGATCACATCCCAAAATAGGATGAAGGGAACAAATCCGCACACACAGAGACAGACAAACATAATTACCCATCATAAGTCCTAATCCTCATCATGTCTTAATTGACATACCCTGCTCAGTGCACACTTCTGATATATCACTCTGACAAACTTCATGCAGGATAAGTGACTGAATGCTCCAGTTCCAACTGTTCTGCCTGCAGCTATGGAACCCTGACCTGTTCACCGGACGTGCTACCTGTCCCAGACCTGTTGTCCCAGACCTGCTGGAACCCTGACCTATTCACCGGACGTGCTACCTGTCCCAGACCTGCTGTTTTCAACTCTCTAGAGACAGCAGGAGCGGTAGAGATACTCTCAAAGATCGGCTATGAAAAAGCCAACTGACACTTACTCTTGTGTTACTAACTTGTTGCACCCTCGACAACTACTATGATTATTATTATTTGACAATGCTGGTCATTTATGAACATTTGAACATCTAGGCCATGTGCTGTTATAATCTCCACCCGGCACAGCCAGAAGAGGACTGGCCACCCCTCATAGCCTGGTTCCTCTCTAGGTTTCTTCCTAGGTTTTGGCCTTTCTAGGGAGTTTTTCCTAGCCACCGTGCTTCTACACCTGCATTGCTTGCTGTTTGGGGTTTTAGGCTGGGTTTCTGTACAGCACTTTGTGATATCAGCTGATGTAAGAAGGGCTATATAAATACATTTGATTTGATTTGATAGCCATCTTGATTCTGTTGACTGAACTTTATTGGCTGTCCAACTCAGAGGCTTGACTGACTGCAGCATCGGAATGGCTGTTTGAGTATCTGGGACGTGGGGAGCAAGTACATCTCCTGAGAGCACTTGGCTGTGTTTAGCAGCCCTTCTGCTACCCGCTGGTTCACAGAGGACGTGTTCACCCAGAAACTAAATCATTAAAGTATTGATGAGCTGCATAAGACAGGTGCTGCTGCATTGGTCTGATTCCACCTGAGAGACTGTTAGCCCAATCTGTATCAATTACTGGATGGATTGGGGGGGAATGGAGGGTATGCAGCAACTTGACAAGTATGCTGATGTCTTCGGATGTCTGGACAGGAAGACGATGTGAAAACTTCAGAGGCTTGAGGTCCTCATGTCATCTTACCACTGTACTTTCAACGTGTGACAGACTGGGTATTGACTGGGTACATGGGTTGTCAGCACATACCAAGACCAATTTAGCCCATTGAGCTAACTTACAAGTATTCACGTATAAGGCAAGGTTACTCATCTTGCAAGCACAGTCAAAAAATGATCAAATACAGAGAGAGAGAAACACACACACACACACACACACACACACACACACACACACACACACACACACACACACACACACACACACACACACACACACACACACACACACACACACACACACACACACACACACACACACACACACACACACACACACAGCAATTCCCTTTCATACCAGGGCACTCTGCAGCCTGTGTGCCTGTACTCTGGCCTCTGTCTGCTAATGTCAGGTCCAGTAATTAACATTTATCAGTCTCTGACCAAGACCTTTCCCGACGAGGGGAGAGTGACGTCTAACCTGCCATACTCTTTTCCCTCCCGCTCTACCGCTCTCTCACTCCCTCAGTCATTATAATGGCAGGCGGTCAGAGAGAGAGCTCAGATCAAGTCTAAACTGTCATCTGCAGTCATTACCTACTGTAAGACGGATAACCCTGAGTAAAGGATCAATTTGACTGCTGGCGTTATAGCATGGTTCAAAAGGAGCCACATAGAATGCAAACAAGGGGCGTAAACAAGGTGGGTGTAAACTAGGTAGGCCAGGGGGTATCCTCCCTCCTCATCAATGTGATTTTATACCAGCATCTGGGTCTGGAAAATGCTGAGTGGTGAGACCCTGTTGGCGATGGGTAAATAGGTTGAGTTTAATTTGTGGATGGACATCATATTAAGTCATTGATGTAACACCTTGAGACTCCCATACCAGCTCCAAATGAAGTGGATTAGCTTTGGCAGAGGGAAGCAGGGATCAAAGAACATTGATAGGCTGTGGAGTGGACAACTGCTGTGGGTTAAAGAGCAGTACTGATGGATAGAAATGCCATCTGAGGCTGAAAGAAGCAAAGCTGATATTACTGTCATGACAGTGATCCTACATTATGAATATGAATCACTGGCTCCCGTAAGAGATTCTTTCATTTTGTTCCTTGCCAAAAAGCTATTTACTGGGAGCTAAGAAAGGAACAGTATCTTGATGCCCAGACAGGCAGACAGCTTTTTAAAAAGGTAGTGTAACGAGTGCGCTGAGAGTCGGGAAGCAAGTTCAGGGAGTGAGTGTTTTAATAAATAAATGAAACAATAAACACGTAACACAAACAACCCACCGACATGAAAACAGTCAATAACACCTGAGGAAAGAACCAAGGGGAGTGACAGATATAGGGAAGATAATCAAGGAGGTGATGGAGTCCAGGTGAGTGTCATGAGGCGCAGGTGCGCGAGACGATGGTGACAGGTGTGTGGGATAATCAGCAGCCTGATGACCTAGAGGCCGGAGAGGGAGTATATGTGACAGGTAGATTATATCTAAATTGTAGGCGTGATCAAAGGTAAGCGGCAACTCTGGGGAGGAAACGTTCATTAGTTTATGTTATTTTGACATTAATACCCAGAGACGCACCGTTACCATGGCACAGAATAATCATCTGAATGCAATCAGGAAGTATGGTGATAATTGCCACTTGTTGTTTTGGCCCCGTCACCATCATCCCTGGGCGTTTGCTCGCTCACTTTGATAGACATGTACAGCACTAACTTAATTGAGGCCAGCAGGACTCAAAGCAAAGGAATATGTTAATTTTATTAGCAGCCATGTAAAATTAACTAAGCCTGGTGGCATAAGCTAATTAATTTGGCGCCCCTGCATCCAGAGTTGAATGTATGTCTGGCCTCTGGCTTTGTCTCTCGACATGAGAGAAAGTGGGGCCATTAACAGCACTTATAAAGGTGCGTTTTCAGTGGAGAGAAAATATTCAACACCTATCATTTAAGCCTCAATGTTAGCATTGATGAATCATGTGTCTAGACTTGTTCCATACAGCCTGAGACATTGCCAGACAGACAGCGTCAATTAAACATGGAAGATAAATCATTGTCAAGAAGTCAATCTCAGAGTCTGCCATTAAGTACTTTTATGACATTTGTATTTGTATTTATTATGGATCCCTATTAGCTACTGCCAAGACAGCAGCTATTCTTCCTGGGGTCCAGCAAAATTTAAGGCAGTTTATACAATTTTAAAAACATTACAATACATTCACTGATTTCACAACACACTGTGTGCCCTCAGGCCCCTACTCCACCTACTCCATATCTATAGTACAAAATCCATGTGTACGTGTGTGTATAGTGCGTATGTTATTGTGTGTGTGTATGCATGTGTCTGTGCCTATGTTTGTGTTGCTTCACAGTCCCCGCTGTTCCATAATGTTTATTTTTTTTATCTGTTTTTTTTTAATCCAATTTCCCTACTTGCATCAGTTACTTGATGTGGAATAGAGTTCCATGTAGTCATGGCTGTATGTAGTACTGTGCGCCTCCCATAGTGTGCTATGACTATGGAAGGCGCACAGTTCTACACAGAGTACTACATAAATCACATCATAATCTTGATGTGATTGGCCTGACTGTATACATGGCTTAAGCCTGATGAATTTACTGTGTTAAATGAGGCCTCACCTCCTGGTTACACTAGTGACCATATCCCCCGCTCATCCCGCAAAGGCGGAGGTGTTGCTAACATTTATGATAGCAAATTTCAATTTACAAAAACCCCCCCGATGATTTCGTCTTTTGAGCTTCTAGTCGTGAAATCTATGCAGCCTACTTAATCACTTTTTATAGCTACTGTTTACAGGCTTCCTGGGCCATATACAGTGTTCCTTACTGAGTTCCTTGAATTCCTATCAGACCTTATAGTCATGGCAGATAATATTCACATTTTTGGTGACTTTAACTTGTTATGGATAGGGGGCAGTATTTTCACGGCCGGATAAAACGTACCCGATTTAATCTGGTTATTACTCCTGCCCAGAAACTAGAATATGCATATAATTAGTAGCTTTGGATAGAAAACACTCCAAAGTTTCTAAAACTGTTTGAATGGTGTCTGTGAGTATAACAGAACTCAAATGGCAGGCCAAAACCTGAGAAGATTCTGTACAGGAAGTACCCTGTCTGACCATTTCTTGGCCTTCTTTGTCATCTCTATCCAAAACAAAGGATCTCTGCTGTAACGTGACACTTTCTAAGGCTCCCATAGGCCCTCAGAAGGCGCCAGAACGTTGAATGATGACTCTGCAGTTACTGGCTGAAAAACACTAGCGCATTTGGTAAGTGGTCGATCTGAGAACAATGAGACGGGTGTGCGCGCGTGCACGTGAAGAGTCCATTTTACTTTTTCAGTCTTTGAATGAAAACAACGACTCCCGGTCAGAATATTATCGCTATTTTACGAGAAAAATCGCATAAAAATTGATTTTAAACAGCGTTTGACATGCTTCGAAGTACGGTAATGGAATATTTTGAATTTTTTTGTCACGATACGCGTCCGCGCGTCACCCTTCGCTACCCTTCGGATAGTGTCTTGAACGCACGAACAAAACGCCACTATTTGGATATAACTATGGATTATCTGGAACCAAACCAACATTTGTTGTTGAAGTAGAAGTCCTGGGAGTGCATTCTGACGAAGAACAGCAAAGGTAATCCAATTTCTCTTATAGTAAATCTGAGTTTGGTGAGTACCAAACTTGGTGGGTGTCAAATTAGCTAGCCCGTGATGGCGAGCTATCTACTCAGAATACTGCAAAATGTGCTTTCACCGAAAAGCTATTTTAAAATCGGACACCACGATTGCATAAAGGAGTTCTGTATCTATAATTCTTAAAATAATTGTTATGTTTTTTGTGAACGTTTATCGTGAGTACTTTAGTAAATTCACCGGAAGTGTTCGGTGGGAATGCTAGTTCTGAACGTCACATGCTAATGTAGAAAGCTGGTTTTTGATATAAATATGTACTTGATTGAACAAAACATGCATGTATTGTATAACAATGTCCTAGGAGTGTCATCTGATGAAGATCATCAAAGGTTAGTGCTGCATTTAGCTGTGGTTTTGGTTTTTGTGACATGATATGCTAGCTTGAAAAATGGGTGTCTGATTATTCCTGGCTGGGTACTCTGCTGACATAATGTAATGTTTTGCTTTCGTTGTAAAGCCTTTTAGAAATCGGACAGTGTGGTTACATAAAGGAGAGTCTTGTCTTTAACCTCTATGGGCTAAGTGGGATGCTTGCGTATGTATAAGAACTGTATGAACATACTTTTAACCTCTTACATCTAGACGTTCCGCTAGCGGAACACCTGCTCCAATATCCAATGATGGGCGTGGCGCGAAATACAAACTCCTCTAAAATCCGAAAACTTCCATTTTTCAAACATATGACTATTTTACACCATTTTAAAGACAAGACTCTCGTGAATCTAACCACACTATCCGATTTAAAAAAAAAGCCAACTGACATTTACTCCTGAGGTGCTGACCTGTTGCACCCCCGACAAACCACTGTGATTATTATTATTTGACGCTGCTGGTCATCTATGAACATTTGAACTTCTTGGCCATGTTCTGTTATAATCTCCACCCGGCACAGCCAGAAGAGGACTGGCCACCCCTCATAGCATGGCTCCTCTCTAGGTTTCTTCCTTGGTTCTGGCCTTTCATACATGAAGGGAACATTTCGGCATTTGCTGTATGATTAATGAGAAAGTCCATATTGCAAATGTACGGTCCCTTACTAGACGTCCGCGAACGTTTGTAAAATTCGCGGACGGCGTCGGGCCGTGCACCGGGGCCGGATCTTCCGGGAAGTCATCGAACAGAGTCTCTCGGACATTCTGTTTCCGTTTAATAAAATTTTCATATTTTGTAAAATGTAAATGGTCATTTTTCACCTGTCCCGGATTATACCACAGGAGGGCGAATGGAATCATATTGCAAATGTAACAAACATCACCAATCATGACGTGGCCTTTTCTCCTAAACGGAAAAGACTTCGAAGACGACACTTGGTGAGCATTGGTTTGGCATAATGGGCAGTTGGCCCCGAACAAGATGGAGTCGAGGCCTCAATGCTTTTTGAGTTAAGGCCATTTCTCTGGGATTAAAGGTCAAAAATGAAAATAGAGCGCTAATTTGACCACTTCACGTCAAAGTACATGAGCCTACGGTGTCATGAAAAAAAGAACCAGACATTTATCGATCGTCATTTAAGAGAAATCGTACAATGTCAAATTGGTGATATTCAAAAAAATGAGTTACAGATCCGATTTTCAAATACCTTAAAAATCCTATTACTTCAATTTCTCAAACATATGACTATTTTACAGCTATTTAAAGACAAGACTCTCGTTAATCTAACCACACTGTCCGATTTCAAAAAGGCTTTACAACGAAAGCAAAACATTAGATTATGTCAGCAGAGTACCAAGCCAGAAATAATCAGACACCCATTTTTCAAGCTAGCATATAATGTCACAAAAACCCAGAAGACAGCTAAATGCAGCACTAACCTTTGATGATCTTCATCAGATGACACACCTAGGACATTATGTTATACAATACATGCATGTTTTGTTCAATCAAGTTTATATTTATATCAAAAAACAGCTTTTTACATTAGCCTGTGACGTTCAGAACTAGCATACCCCCCGCAAACTTCCGGCGAATTTACTAACAATTTACTAAATTACTCACGATAAACGTTCACAAAAAGCATAACAATTATTTTAAGAATTATAGATACATTACTCCTCTATGCACTCGATATGTCCGATTTTAAAATAGCTTTTCGGTGAAAGCACATTTTGCAATATTCTAAGTACATAGCCCGGCATCACAGGGCTAGCTATTTAGACACCCAGCAGGTTTAGCACTCACCAATATCAGATTTACTATAAGAAAAATGGTCTTACCTTTCCTGTTCTTCGTCAGAATGCACTCCCAGGACTTCTACTTCAATAACAAATGTAGGTTTGGTCCAAAATAATCCATAGTTATGTTCCAACAGCGACGTTTTGTTCGTGCGTTCTAGACACTATCCCAATGGTAAATAACGGTCGTGCGCACGGCACATTTCGTGACAAAAGATTTCTAAATATTTCATTACCGTACTTCGAAGCATGTCAACCGCTGTTTAAAATCAATTTTTATGCCATTTTTCTCGTAAAAAAGCGATAATATTCCGACCGGGAATCTGCAATTAGATAAACAGCCGAAGGAAAATATATCACGGGTCGAATCGGGCACGCGCCTAATTCCATTGTCCTCTGATGGGCCACTTGGCAAAGGCGATTATGTGTTTCAGCCTGAGGCTGCCTCGTCATCGTTCAGGTTTTTCCCGGGCTCTGAGAGCCTATTGGAGCCGTAGGAAATGTCACATTACCGCTAAGATCCTGACTCTTCAATAAACAGAAGCAAGAACAACAACACCTTGTCAGACAGGCCACTTCCTGCATGAAACCTTCTCAGGTTTTTGCCTGCCAAATGAGTTCTGTTATACTCACAGACACCATTCAAACAGTTTTAGAAACTTTAGGGTGTTTTCTATCCATATGTAATAAGTATATGCATATTCTAGTTACTGGGTAGGAGTGGTAACCAGATTAAATCGGGTATGTTTTTTTATCCGGCGGTGTAAATACTGCCCCCTAGCCCTAACAGGTTAAACATACAGCTCGGTCCATTCAACATGTCAATACCTCTCATAAATACTAGTAGGGATGAAGTCAATCTTTCCTCCACTTTGAGCCTGGAGAGATTGACATGCATATTATTAATATTAGCTTTCTGTGTACATCCAAGGGCCGGCCGTGCTGCCCTGTTCTGAGCCAATTGCAATTTTCCTAAGTCCTTTTTTGTGGCACCTGACCAGGACCTGCCTTGTTGACAGTGCTGTTAAGAAGGTAGAGTAGCGCTTTATTATGGACATACTTCTCCCCATCTTAGCTACTGTTGTATCAATATGTTTTGACCATGACAGTTTACAATCCAGGGTTACTCCAAGCAGTTTAGTCACCTCAACTTGATCAATTTCTACATTATTTATTACAATATTTAGTTGAGGTTTAGAGTTTAGTGAATGATTTGTCCCAAATGCAGTGAATTTAGTTTTAGAAATATTTAGGACTAACTTATTTGTTGGAGTATTAATCTCCAATAATGGCGTCACACTAATAATTCAACTAATAATGCTCTGGTTATTGTATACAAATACAAATTGGCTATTTGGCTCTAACACAGTCATTTCAGTCACTGTAGTAGCTCACATGTATAGTGATGAGTCATCCACATACATAGACACTCTGGCTTTACTCAAAGCCAGTGGCATGTCATTAATAAAGATTGAAAAAAGTAATGGGCCTAGACAGCTGCCCTGGGCAATTCCTGATTCTACCTGGATTATGTTGGAGAGGCTTCCATTAAATAACACCCTCTGTGTTCTGTTCGACAGGTAACTCTCTATCCACAATATAGCAGGGGGTGTAAAGCCGTAACACATACGTTTTTCCAGCAGCAGACTATGATCGATAATGTCAAAGTCTAACAAAACAGCCCACACAAACTTTTTATCATCAATTTCTCTCAGCCAATCATCCGTCATTTGTGTAAGTGCTGTGCTTGTTGAATGTCCTTTCCTATAAGCATGCTGAAAGTTTGTTGTCAATTTGTTTACTGTAAAGTAGCATTGTATCTGGTCAAACACAATTTTTTCCAAACGTTTACTTAGGGTTGGTAACAGGCTGATTGGCCGGCTATTTAAGCCAGTAAAGTGGGCTTTACTATTCTTAGGTAGCGGAATGACTTTTGCTTCCCTCCAAGCCTGGGGGCACACACATTCTAGTAGGCTTAAATTGAAAATATGGCAAATAGGAGTGGCAATGTCGTCCACTATTATCCTCAGTAAATTTTCATCCAAGTTGTTAGACCCCGGTGGCTTGTCATTGTTGATAGACAACAATAATTGTTTCACCTCTTCCACACTCACTTTACAGAATTCTAAAGTACAATGCTTCTCCTTCATAATTTGGTCAGATATATTCTCTTTGTTTCATAGTGTAGTTTCTTCTTTTTATTCAGTTTAGTCACATGATTTCTCAATTTGCAATACGTTTGCCAATCGGTTGTGCATCCAGACTTATTTGCCATTCCTTTTGCCTCATCCCTCTCAACCATTAAATGTTTCAATTCCTCATCATTCCACGGGGATTTTACAGTCATTTTCTTAATGGGTGCATGCTTATTAGTAACTGGAATAACCTATTTCATAAATGTGTCAAGTGCAGTGTCTGTTTGCTCATCATTACACACAAAGGACCAACAAATATAACCATTCAACAACATAGGAATCACTACAAAACTTATTGTATGACCTCTTATACACTATATTATGCCCAGCCTTAGGAACTTTGGTTTTCCTAGATATGGTTACTATATTGTGATTATTACATCCGGTGGATCTGGATACTGCTTTCAAGCAAGTTTCTGCAGCATTAGTGAAGATGTGATCAATACATGTTGATGATTTCATTTCTGTGCTGTTTGTAACTACCCTGGTAGGTTGACTGATAACCTGAACCAGGTTGCAGGCACTGGTTACAGTTTGAAGCTTTTTCTTGAGTTTGTAGCTTGATGAAAGCCAGTAAATATTTAAATCACCCAGAAAATATACCTCTCTGTTGACATCACATACGTTATCAAGCATTTCACACACTGTCAGCACTTGGTGGTCTATAGCAGCTTCCCACCAGAATGGGCTTTAGGTGAGGCAGATGAACCTGTAGCCATATTACTTCAACAGTATTTAACATGAGACCCTCTCTAATCTTTACAGGAATGTGGTTCTGAATATAAACAGCAACACCTCCACCATTGGCATTTCTATATTTTGTGTAAATGTTATAACCTTGTATTGCTACCACTGTATCATCAAAGGTATTATCTAAGTGAGTTTCAGAGATAGTCAGAATATGAATGCCATCTGTTATTAGCAAATTATTGATTTCATGAACCTTGTTTCTTAATTAAGCTACATATATTAACGGGGCTATTTTGAGCACTTTTCTACTGGGATGCTTACTTGTTTTTATTGCTTTACTGGGAAGCTTAGCAGCAGTAGATGTGGTCATGTTCTTTATGTTAGTGCAGGGTGAGCTGCACACAGTGGACTTCCTCCTAGGGCACACCAGCTCAGTGCTAACAGTATAAATCTGGTTCATAAGCACATGATTACTGCATACAATAGCTCCAGGATAAGCAGAGGCATTCAGGGCAGTTAGAGGAACATAAATTAGGTTACTTATATTGTGTCTACCGACGCCCCTGGTGTAATGTACATTTGTGTCACGTCCTGACCAGCAGATGGAGCTGTTGTTGTAGTTTTGGGGTCAGGACGTGGCAGTCTTGTGTGTGTGATTGTTCTGTGTTGGTCTTGTGACTCCTGATCAGGAACAGCTGGGGATCGTTGTTCCTGATTGGGAGTCATATATGTAGGAGTATGTTTGTCACTTGGTTTTGTGGGTAGTTGTTTTTGCACTGCGTGTTGTGTGCCTGCAAAACTGTTCCTGTCTTATATATTGTTTGAATTGTTAAGTGGATGCTCTACTCCTTTATTTTTATTAAAGATGAGTATTCACATACCTGCTGCGCCTTGGTCCATTTTTACAGAAGACAGCCGTTACAGAACTACCCACCACCAAAGGACCAAGCAGCGGAGAAGAGGACAGAGGCAAGTGAGGGAGGAATGTTGGAGGCAGCCCCAAGAATTTTTTAGGGGGGGGCACAAGGGCTATTTGGCGGGGCGAGATTACAGCCCCAGGCCAGCTCCCCGTTTCCCTTGTAGGGCAGACTGGACAGGTCCCGTGCTTTGGGGTTGGGGCTGTGGTGAGGCCTGGGATTTTCAGGCCGGTAGGCAAGGTACCAGCGCCCCGCATGTGCCAGGGCGAAGTAGGCATCGAGCCGGAACGGGTGATGCCAACCCTGCGCTCAAGACCGCCAGTGCGCCCTTTCGGTCCGGTGTTTCCCGCCAGACGCACTAGCATGGAGGTGCGTGTCTCCAGGCTGGCACGTCCTATACCAGCCCCACGCATCAGGAGTCTAGTGTGTCAACCCAGCCTCGCCAGTCAACAGTCACCAGAGCTGCCCGCCAGTCAACAGTCGTCAGAGCTGCCCGCCAGTCAACAGTCGTCAGAGCTGCCCGCCAGTCAACAGTCGTCAGAGCTGCCCGCCAGTCAACAGTCGTCAGAGCTGCCCGCCAGTCAACAGTCGTCAGAGCTGCCCGCCAGTCAACAGTCGTCAGAGCTGCCCGCCAGTCAACAGTCGTCAGAGCTGCCCGCCAGTCAACAGTCGTCAGAGCTGCCCGCCAGTCAACAGTCGTCAGAGCTGCCCGCCAGTCAACAGTCGTCAGAGCTGCCCGCCAGTCAACAGTCGTCAGAGCTGCCCGCCAGTCAACAGTCGTCAGAGCTGCCCGCCAGTCAACAGTCGCCAGAGAGGTCAGACTGCCCTGAACTGCCGGAGTGGCCAGACTGCCCTGAACTGCCGGAGTGGCCAGACTGCCCTGAACTGCCGGAGTGGCCAGACTGCCCTGAACTGCCGGAGTGGCCAGACTGCCCTGAACTGCCGGAGTGGCCGGACTGCCCTGAACTGCCGGAGTGGCCGGACTGCCCTGAACTGCCGGAGTGGCCGGACTGCCCTGAACTGCCGGAGTGGCCGGACTGCCCTGAACTGCCGGAGTGGCCGGACTGCCCTGAACTGCCGGAGTGGCCGGACTGCCCTGTTCTGCCAGAGTGGCCGGACTGCCCTGTTCTGCCAGAGTGGCCGGACTGCCCTGTTCTGCCAGAGTGGCCGGACTGCCCTGTTCTGCCAGAGTGGCCGGACTGCCCGGTTCTGCCAGGGTGCCCGGCCTGTCAGGATCTGCCAGGGTGCCCGGCCTGTCAGGATCAGCCCGAGTGGTCCTCCTGCCCTCCGGTCCAGCCCGAGTGGTCCTCCTGCCCTCCGGTCCAGCCCGAGTGGCCCGCATGCCTTCCGGCCCAGCCCGAGTGGCCCGCATGCCTTCCGGCCCAGCCCGAGTGGCCCGCATGCCTTCCGGCCCAGCCCGAGTGGCCCGCATGCCTTCCGGCCCAGCCCGAGTGGCCCGCATGCCTTCCGGCCCAGCCCGAGTGGCCCGCATGCCTTCCGGCCCAGCCCGAGTGCCCCGCATGCCTTCCGGCCCAGCCCGAGTGGCCCGCATGCCTTCCGGCCCAGCCCGAGTGGCCCTCCTGCTCTCCGGCCCAGCCCGAGGGGCCCTCCTGCTCTCCGGCCCAGCCCGAGGGGCCCTCCTGCTCTCCGGCCCAGCCCGAGGGGCCCTCCTGCTCCCCGGCCCAGCCCGAGGGGCCCTCCTGCTCCCCGGCCCAGCCCGAGGGGCCCTCCTGCCCCCCGGCCCAGCCCGAGGGGCCCTCCTGCCCCCCGGCCCAGCCCGAGGGGCCCTCCTGTCCTCCGGCCCGGCTCGAGGGGTCCGTCTGCCTGGCGCAGCTATCGGCTCCACCGAAGTGGGCGACGCCGAGGGTGGAGCAGGGTCCACGTCCTGCACCGGAGCCACCTCCAGGATAGGTGGGTTGGGGAGGGAGGGTGTAGCACAGTGCCGTCGTTGACGGCAGCCACCCTCCCTTCCCTCCCTTATTGTTTAGGGGTTATTGGTTATGGGTTTTGTTGGGGATTTTGTTTGTTGGTGTTTTTTCGTTGTTAGGTGCATTCCGGGGTCTGCACCTTGAGGGGGGGGGTACTGTCACGTCCTGACCAGCAGATGGAGCTGTTGTTGTAGTTTTGGGGTCAGGATGTGGCAGTCTTGTGTGTGTGATTGTTCTGTGTTGGTCTTGTGACTCCTGATCAGGAACAGCTGGGGATCGTTGTTCCTGATTGGGAGTCATATATGTAGGAGTATGTTTGTCACTTGGTTTTGTGGGTAGTTGTTTTTGCACTGCGTGTTGTGTGCCTGCAAAACTGTTCCTGTCTTATATATTGTTTGAATTGTTAAGTGGATGCTTTACTCCTTTATTTTTATTAAAGATGAGTATTCACATACCTGCTGCGCCTTGGTCCATTTTTACAGAAGACAGCCGTTACAATTTGTTGAAGCATTATGACAACTCTGCGCCACAATGATAGGGATTAGCTGAGCTGGGCTTGGGTCATTGATAAGTCATTGTCTCAACGCAGCCTTGTAGTGCTATGAATGGATCCAGGAACCCAAATTACTTGGGGGGATCCCATCCTCCTTATAAAACGTGTTTTGTTTCCAAAAGGTATCGAAATTGGCAACAGAAGTTACACCCATTGAGCTGCAATAATCATGTAACCAGTTGTGAAGAGAAATGTATTTATAAATGTTTTATTTAACTCGGCAAGTCAGTTAAGAACAAATTCTTATTTGCTATGACGGCTTACCAAAAGGCAAAAGTATAAAAAATATAGGAAAAACACAACACTACATAAAGAGAGACCTAAGACACCAACATAGCATGGCAGCAACACATGACAACACAGCATTTAAGCAACACAACATGACAACAACATAGTAGCAACACAACATGGCAGCAGCACAAAATAGGGTACAACATTATTGGGCACAGACAACAGCACAAAGGGCAAGATGGTAGAGACAACAATACATCACGCAAAGCAGCCACAACTGTCAGTACCAGTCCTGCTAAAGCGTAAAGTATCAACAGCCATTCATCTGAGTGTCATTAGCATGCCCATCACATCACACATACACAGTCACAAAGCCTATCCAATGGAGAGGGTGGACAGCTACCTATCATGTGAATTGATAACCCTTACAAATGCCATAACTGTCAGTCCATTAGTAAAATGGCGCCGACAGAGATGGTCGCCTCACTTCGCGTTGTTAGGAAACTATGCAGTATTTAGTTTTTTTATGTATTATTTCTTACATTGTTACCCCAGGAATCTTAAGTCTTATTACATACAGCCAGGAAGAACTATTGGATTTAAGAGCAATGTCAACTTACCAATGTTACGACCAGGAATACGACTTTCCCGAAGCAGATCCTCTGTTCGGACCACCACCCAGGACAATGGATCTGATCCCAGTAGCCGACCCAAAACAACGGCGCCGCAGAAGAGGCAGACGGAGCGGCCTTCTGGTCAGGCTCCGTAGACGTGCACATCACTCACCGCTCCTGAGTATACTACTCGCCAATGTCCAGTCTCTTGATAGCAAGGTAGACGAAATTCGAGCAAGGGTTGCCTTCCACAGAGACATCAGAGATTGTAACATTCTCTGTTTCACGGAAATATGGCTCTCTCGGGATATGCTGTCTGCATCAGTTCAGCCACCGGGCTTCTCCATGCATCGCACCGACAGAGACAAACACCTCTCTGGGAAGAGGAAAGGCGGGGGTGTATGCTTTATAAATAACGACTCATGGTGTAATCATAACAACATACAGGAACTCAAGTCCTTCTGCTCACCCTACCTAGAATTCCTTACAATCAAATGCCTGCCATTTTGCCTACCAAGAGAATTCTCGTCAGTTATAGTCACAGCTGTGTACATTCCCCCTCAAGCAAACACCAAGACGGCCCTCAAGGAACTTCATTGGACTCTATGTAAACTGGAAACTATATATCCAGAGGCTGCATTTAATGTAGCTGGGGATTTTAACAAAGCAAATTTGAGAACAAGGCAACCTAAATTATATCAGCATATTGATTGCACGACACGCAGGGCTAATACTCTCGACCACTGCTACTCTAACTTCCGCCACGCATACAAATCCCTCCCCCGCCCTCCCTTTGGCAAATCCGTCTTATAGGCAGAAACTCAAACAGGATGTACCAGTGACGAGAACCATTCAACGCTGGTCTGACCAATCAGAAGCCCCGCTTCAAGATTTATCTGATCACACGGACTGGAATATGTTCCGGTCAGCCTCAGAGAACAACATTGACCTATACGCTGACTCGGTTAGTGCGTTTATAAAGAAGTGCATTGGAGATGTTGTACCAACTGTGACTCTTAAAACCTACCCTAACCAGAAACTGTGAATGGATGGCAGCATTCGCGTAAAACTGAAAGCGCAGTCCACCGCATTTAACCATTGAAAGAGGTCTGGAAATATGGCTGAATATATATACAGTTTAGTTATTCCCTCCGCAAGGCAATCAAACAAGCAAAATGCCGGTACAGGGACAAGGTGGAGTCGCAATTCAACGACTCAGATACGAGACGTATTTGGCAGTGTCTACGGGAAATCATGGACTACATAAACAAAAACAGCCACATCACGGACACCGACATCACGCTTCCAGACAAACTAAACACCTTCTTTGCCCGCTTTGAGAATAATACAGTGCCACCATCGCGGCTCGCTAACAAAGACTGCATCCCTCCCTCTCTTTCTCCGTGGCTGATGTGAGTAAAATATTTAAACTTGTTAACCCTCGCAAGGCTGCTGGCCCAGACGGCATCCCTAGCCACGTCCTCAGAGCATGCACAGACCAGCTGGCTGGTGTGTTTACGGACATATTCAATCACTCCCTATCCCAGTCTATTGTCCCCACATGCTTGAAGATGGCTACCACTGTTCCTCTACCCAAGAAGGCAAAGATAACTGAACTAAATGACTATCGCCCCGTAGCACTCACTTCTGTCATCATGAAGTGCTTTGAGAGGCTAGTCAAGGATCATATCACCGCCACCTTATCGGCCACCCTAGACACACTTCAGTTTGCATACTGCCCAAACAGGCACACAGAAGACACAATCGTCATCACACTGCACACTGCCCTATCCCATCTGGACAAAAATAATACCTATGTAAGAATGCTTTTCTAAAATGCTTTGTCTAAAATGGCGTAGGAAGAACTGGCAGCAGTTTTACGGGCATCTAACCAATTGTGCTTTTTTTCGCATTATTTGTAACATATTTTGTACATAATGTTTCTGCCACCATATCTTACAGCAAAAAAAAAGAGCTTCTAGATATCAGGATAGCAATCACTCACCTTAGATTAGACAAAGATTTTTTCTTCAACAAGCTGGAAGCACAGGATATACTGCGAACACCCGACAAGGCCGACATCCCCGTTATTGGAGAGAAAAAAAGACACAGGTAGAGGACACAGAGCAGGGTGCCTCGTAAGGATCCGGAGAAGGTGAGTGGGAAAGCTGCCTTTACCGTCAATATTACTCACCAACGTACAATCATGGGACAATAAATTTGACGAGGTACGATCACGAATATCCTACCATTGGGACATCAAAAACTATAACATCTTATGTTTCACGGAATCGTGGCTGAATGATGACATGGATATTCAACTAGCAGGATATATGCTGCACCGGCTAGATAGAACAGCACACTCCGGTAAGACGAGGGGGGGGGGGGGGGGGGGGGCAGTCAGTAATTATTTGTAAACAACAGCTGGTGCAAAAAATCTAAGAAAGTCTCTAGATTTTGCTCACCTGGAGTAGAGTATCTTATTATAAACTGTAGACCACACTATTTGCCAAGAGAGTTTTCATCTATACTTTTCGTGGCTGTTTATTTCCCACTACAGACGGACGCTGGCACTATAAGGAAATAAGCAAACAGGAAACCGCTCACCCAGAGGCGGCGCTCCTAGTGGCCGGGGACTTTAATGAAGGGAAATTTAAATCAGTTTTACTTAATTTCTATCAACATGTTAAATGCGCAACCAGAGGGGAAAAATTGAGATCACCTGTACTCCACACACAGAGACACGTACAAAGCTTTCCCTCGCTCTCCATTTGGTAAATCTGACCACAATTCTATCCTCCTGATTCCTGCTTACAAGAAAAATTCCCCCCAAAAAATCTAAAATTCAAGCAGGAAGCACCAGTGACTCAGTCTATAAAAAAAGTGGTCAGATGAAGCAGATGCTAAACTGCAGGACTGTTTTGCTATCACATACTGGAACATGTTCTGGGATTCTTCCGATTGCATTGAGGAGTACACCACATCAGTCACTGGCTTTATCAATAAGTGCATCGAGGACGTCGTCCCTACAGTGACTGTACGTACATACCCCAACTAGAAGCCATGGATTACAGGCAACATTCGCACTGAGCTAAAGGGTAGAGCTGCCGCTTTCAAGGTGAGGGACTGTAACCCGGAAGCTTATTAGAAATCCTGCTATGCCCTCCGACGAACCACCAAAAAGGCAAAAGCGTCAATACAGGGTCCGACGCTCGTCTTATGTGGCAGGGCTTGCAAACTATTACAGACTACAAAGGGAAGCACAGCCATGAGCTGCCCAGTGACACGAGCCTACCAGACGAGCTAAATCACTTCTATGCTCACTTCGAGGCAAGCAACACTGAGGCATACATGAGAGCATCAGCTGTTCCGGACGACTGTGGGATCACGCTCTCCGTAGCCAACGTGAGTAAGACCTTTAAACAGGTCAACATTCACTCCGGGCATGTGCTGACCAACTGGCAGGTGTCTTCACTGACATTTTCAACATGTCCCTGATTGAGTCTGTAATACCAACATGTTTCAAGCAGACCACCATAGTCCCTGTGCCCAAGAAAACTAAGGCAACCTGCTTAACCTGTTGGGGCCAGGGGGCAGTATTTGCACGGCCGGATAAAAAACGTACCAGATTTAATCTGGTTACTACTCCTGCCCAGTAACTAGAATATGCATATAATTATT
Organism: Salmo salar; assembly: GCF_965601325.2. NCBI lineage: Eukaryota > Metazoa > Chordata > Actinopteri > Salmoniformes > Salmonidae > Salmo > Salmo salar. The sequence continues at coordinate 93,354,709 of NC_138301.1, forward strand.
GGCTTTGGATAGAAAACACCCTAAAGTTTCTAAAACTGTTTGAATGGTGTCTGTGAGTATAACAGAACTCATTTGGCAGGCCAAAACCTGAGAAGATTCCTTACAGGTAGTGGCCTGTCTGACAATTTCTTGCCCTCCTTGATCATCTCTAACAAATACAGGGGATCTCTGGCATGACGTGACACTTCCTACAGCTCCCATGGGCTCTCAGAAGGCGGGAAAAAGCTGAACCATGTAATTCCATCCCCAGGATGAAACACATTAGCGCGTTTGGCAAGTGCTCTATCAGAGGGCCATTAGACTGAGGCTCGTGCATGAGGGGATAGCATGCTTTTACTTTCACTCTCTTTGTAATAAAAAACGATTTCCCGGTCGGAATATTATCACTTTTTTACGAGAAAAATGGCATAAAAATGGATTTTAAACAGCGGTTGACATGCTTCGAAGTACGGTAATGGAATATTTCGATTTTTTTTGTCACGAAATGCCCCATGCTCGTCACCCTTATTTACCCTTTCAGATAGTGTCTTGAACGCACGAACAAAACGCCGCTATTTGGATATAACAATGGATTATTTGGGACCAAACCAACATTTGTTATTGAAGTAGAAGTCCTGGGAGTGCATTCTGACGAAGACAGCAAAGGTAATAACATTTTTCTTATAGTAAATCTGACTTTGGTGAATGCTAAACTTGCTGGGTGTCTAAATAGCTAGCCCTGTGATGCCGGGCTATCTACTTAGAATATTGCAAAATGTGCTTTCACCGAAAAGCTATTTTAAAATCGGACATATCGAGTGCATAGAGGAGTTCTGTATCTATAATTCTTAAAATAATTGTTATGTTTTTTGTGAACGTTTATCGTGAGTAATTTAGTAAATTCACCGGCAGTGTTCGGTGGGAATGCTAGTCACATGCTAGTCACATGCTAATGTAAAAAGCTGGTTTTTGATATAAATATGAACTTGATTGAACAAAACATGCATGTATTGTATAACATAATGTCCTAGGGTTGTCATCTGATGAAGATCATCAAAGGTTAGTGCTGCATTTAGCTGTGGTTTGGGTTTATGTGACATTATATGCTAGCTTGAAAAATGGGTGTCTGATTATTTCTGGCTGGGTACTCTGCTGACATAATCTAATGTTTTGCTTTCGTTGTAAAGCCTTTTTGAAATCGGACAGAGTGGTTAGATTAACGAGAGTCTTGTCTTTATAATGGTGTAAAATAGTCATATGTTTGAAAAATTGAAGTTTTTGCATTTGAGGTATTTGAATATCGCGCCACGGGATTACACTGGCTGTTGAGTAGGTGGGACGAAACGTCCCACCTAGCCCATAGAGGTTAAATGACTACAGATCCATAGCACTTACATCCATAGCCATTAAGTGTTTTGAAAGGCTGGCAATGGCTCACATCAACACCATTATCCCAGAAACCCTAGACCCACTCCAATTTGCATACTGCACAAACAGATTCACAGATGATGCAATCTCTATTGCACTCCACACTGCCCTTTCCCACCTGGACAAAAGGAACATCTACGTGAGAATGCTATTCATTGACTTCAGCTCAGCGTTCAACACCATAGTACCCTCAAAGCTCATCACTAAGCTATGGATCCTGGGACTTAACACCTCCCTCTGCAACTGGATCCTGGACTTCCTGATGGGCCGCCCCCAGGTGGTGAGGATAGGTAGCAACATATCTGCCACGCTGATCCTCAACACTGGAGCCCCCCAGGGGTGCGTACTCAGTCCTCTCCTGTACTCCCTGTTCACCCACGACTGCATGGCCAGGTACGAGTCCAAAACCATCATTAAGTTTGCAGACGACACAACAGTGGTAGGCCTGATCACCAACAACGATGAGACAGCCTACAGGGAGGAGGTGAGGGCAGGAAAACAACCTCTCACTCAACATCAACAAAACAACGGAGATGATTGTGGACTTCAGGAAACAGCAGAGGGAGCACCCCCCTATCCACATTGAAGGGACAGCAGTGGAGAAGGTGGAATGTTTTAAGTTCCTTGACATACACATCACAGACAAATTGAAATGGTCCACCCACACAGACAGTGTGGTGAAGAAGGCGCACCAGCACCTCTTCAACCTTAGGAGGCTGAAGAAATTTGACTTGTCACCCAAAACCTTGACAAACTTTTACAGATGTGCAATTGTGTAACGCCCTGGCCATAGAGAGGGTTTTTTGTTCTTTATTTTGGTTAGGCCAGGGTGTTACATTGGGTGGGCGTTCTATGTTCTGTTTCTATGTTTTTGTATTTCTTTGTTTTGGGCCGTGTGTGGCTCCCAATCAGGCACAGCTGAAGTTCGTTGTTGTTGATTGGGAGTAACACATAAGTGCATGTTTTTCCATTGGGGTTTTGTGGGTAATTGTTTCTGTTAGTGTTTGCACCTGACAGGACTGTTGGCTGTCGGTTTTCTCGTTTCTTGTTTTTGTATAGTGTTCACGTTGTTCAATTAAATAATAAATGATGAACACTAACTCCGCTGCGTTTTGGTCCACTCTCTCTCACGACAGTCGTTACAGAATTACCCACCAAACAAGGACCAAGCAGCGGAGGAAGGAGCAGCACCAGGAGAGCAGCATGATGGACTCATGGACGTGGGAACAAATACTGGACGGAGAGGGACTATGGACTCAGGCTGGGGATTATCGCCTCCCGCAGTGGGAGATCGAAGCGGCGAGAGCGGAGAGGCGATGGTATGAGGAGAGAGAGCGCAACAGGCATGAGAGGCAGCCCCAAGATTCTTTTTTGGGGGGGGCGCACGGGACAGTCGGCGGTGCCGAGGTCGGAACCAGAGCCAGTCGGGTTGACGTTGGAGGTGAGCGAAGGGTGGAAAGCAGAGACAGTGAAGGAGTTGATGGGGAGATTGGAGGAGAGAGAGATGAGAGACCTGCTGGTTTGGTGCATAAGGCACGGCATTCGCCCTACGGAGCGTATCAGTGAATTGATGTCACCTGAGTCAGTTCTCATACTCGTCCTGAGGTGCGTGCTGGCCGTCTGTTGAAGACTGTGCCTGCGCCCAGAAACAGGCCTCCTGCATGTCTTCCCAGCCCTGCACGTCCTGTGCCTACGCCCAGAAACAGGCCTCCTGCATGTCTTCCCAGCCCTGCACGTCCTGTGCCTACGCCCAGAACCAGTCCTCCTGCATGTCTTCCCATCCTGGTCAAGCCCGTGCCTCCTCCTCGGACCAGGCCTCCAGTGGGTCTCCCCATCCTGGTCTGTCCTGTGCCTCCTCCTCGGACCAGGCCTCCAGTGGGTCTCCCCATCCTGGTCTGTCCTGTGCCTCCTCCTCGGACCAGGCCTCAAGTGGGTCTCCCCATCCTGGTCTGTCCTGTGCCTGCTCCACGGACCAGGCCTCCAGTGGGTCTCCCCATCCTGGTCAGTCCTGTGCCTCCTCCTCGGACCAGGCCTCCAGTGGGTCTCCCCATCCTGGTCTGTCCTGTGCCTCCTCCTTGGACCAGGCCTCCAGTGGGTCTCCCCATCCTGGTCTGTCCTGTGCCTGCTCCACGGACCAGGCCTCCAGTGGGTCTCCCCATCCTGGTCAGTCCTGTGCCACCTCCCAGGACTAGGCCTTCAGTGGGTCTCGCCAGTCCGGAGCCGCCAGAGTGGCCCGTCGTGCCGGATCTGCCAGAGTGGCCCGCCGTGCCGGATCTGCCAGAGTGGCCCGCCGTGCCGGATCTGCCAGAGTGGCCCGCCGTGCCGGATCTGCCAGAGTGGCCCGCCGTGCCGGATCTGCCAGAATGGCCCGCCTGTCCGGATCTGCCAGAATGGCCCGCCTGTCCGGATCTGCCATCACCGCCCGCCAGCCGGGCGCAGCCAGGGTCATCCGCCAGTCGGCACCTGAGCCGCCGCCGTAAGAAGGCCCACCCGGACCCTCCCCTTCAGTGTCAGGTTTTGCGGCCGGAGTCCGCACCTTGGGGGGGGGGGGGGTACTGTAACGCCCTGGCCATAGAGAGGGGTTTTTGTTCTTTATTTTGGTTAGGCCAGGGTGTTACATTGGGTTGGCGTTCTATGTTCTGTTTCTATGTTTTTGTATTTCTTTGTTTTGGGCCGTGTGTGGCTCCCAATCAGGCACAGCTGAAGTTCGTTGTTGTTGATTGGGAGTCACACATAAGTGCATGTTTTTCCATTGGGGTTTTGTGGGTAATTGTTTCTGTTAGTGTTTGCACCTGACAGGACTGTTGGCTGTCGGTTTTCTCGTTTCTTGTTTTTGTATAGTGTTCACGTTGTTCAATTAAATATTAAATGATGAACACTAACTCCGCTGTGTTTTGGTCCACTCTCTCTCACGACAGTCATTACAAATTGAGAGCATCCTGTTGGGCTGTATCACAGCCTGGTACGGCAACTGCACCAAAGTCAACCGTAAGGCTCTCCAGAGGGTGGTGCGGTCAGCACAACGTATCGCCGGGGGGCAAACTACCTGCCCTCCATGACACCTACAGCACCCGATGTCACAGGAAGGCCAAAAAGATCATCAAGGACAACAACCACCCGAGCAACTGCCTGTTCACACCGCTACCTTCCAGAAGGCGAGGTCAGTACAGGTGCATCAAAGCTGGAACCAAGAGATTGAAAAACAGATTCTATCTCAAGGCCATCAGACTGCTAAACAGCAATCAATAACTCAGAGAGGCTGCTGCCTACATTGAGACCTAATCACTGGACACTAATAAATGGATCACTAGTCACTTTAAAAAATGCCACTTGAAATAATGCCACTTTAGTAATGTTTACATATCTTATATTACTCATATCACATGTATATACTGTATTTTATACCATCTACTGCACCTTGCCTATGCCGCTTGGCCATCGCTGTCACGACTTCTGCCAAAGTCGGTTCCTCTCCTTGTTCGGGCGGTGGTCGGCGGTCGACGTCACCGGTCTTCTAGCCATTGCCAATCCATTTTTCATTTTCCATTTGTTTTGTCTTGTTTTCCCACACACCTGGTTTTCATTCCCTCATTACGTGTTGTGTATTTAACCCTCTGTTCCCCCCATGTCTTTGTGTGGTTGTCACAGGCGTCGAAAGGATTAGACCAAGGCGCAGCGTGTATAGTGCTCATCTTTTACTTTTAATGAGAAGCACTTCACAACAAAATAATAAACGCTCAACAGTACCGTCAGGTACAATAACTAAACGTAAAATAAACACCCACAAACCCAAAGAAAAACAGGCTGCCTAAGTATGGCTTCCAATCAGAGACAACGAAAGACACCTGCCTCTGATTGGAAACCATACTCGGCCACACATGGAAAATGAAACATAGAAACAGAAAACTAGAACAAATTCCCCTAGAATCAAACCAACCCCAAAACACACAAAACAACCCCCCTGCCACGCCCTGACCATTCTACTATGGCAAAATGACCCTTCTCACTGGTCAGGACGTGACAGTGGTATTGTTTGTTGTAAGTGCTTGTGCACATTGTTGTCTGGTGCACGACGGGTTTTGTACCTATTCTTTATTATTCTGGATGCCGGTGGTTATATGTATAATTATATTAAACTGCTCTGGTTAACAACCAGTTCTGCTCTCCTGCGTCTGACTTCGCTGCCACCAGTTACTCAACCCTTACAATCGCTCATCCATATACTTATATGTACATATTCTCATTCACCTCTTTAGATTTGTGTGTATTAGGTATTTGTTGGGGAATTGTTCGATTACTTGTTAGATAATACTGCACTGTCGGAACTAGAAGCACAAGCATTTCGCTACACTCGCATTAATATCTGCTAACCATGTGTATATACCAATAAAATGTGATTTCATTTAATAGCCCTGAGACATTTTGAAATATTTCCTGTATGGCTGTATTGGCTAAAACAACCACAATAGCGCAATTTTTTCTCTTTAAAAGGTGCATAGAGGTGCTGGGACTGCCAATGGTCCAGAGAGCTCTTTTTCAGTCTTTTTCAGTCACGAGGGGATTAGCTGGTATATGGGTGTAGTGCTTTGGCGATCACCTCTACTCAGACACACATTGGTGTTGGTGAGGGTCTCTCTCTCTGGTCCTCAACACACCATCAGCCAGCCTGCAGCATTCACTAGATCTGTAGACCCCTGGAGGTCAGGGCCCCTGGGCACATGCCCTGCGTGCCCGGTCAGTATTTAGCCATGATTACTAAAAGTTAAATAACTGGCTAGACTAACGTACCAAACAAAAAATTGTTAGCTGACATGGGTAATTGAGTCAGTGACTGACAAAACAAGAGAAAATCTGCTTATCCACAACCAAATTTCCAAATTACAGCATATGTATTCTATTCTAACTCTCAACAGTAAGTTGAGACGCCGACTGAGTTCCACCCCCCCAGAAAAACTGCCCTGCGCTCGATTCATTGCATCAACCAGAGGCAGCACAAGGCTCAAACCCACAGAGAATTGTAATAACCTGGACAAAATGCTGCCTCACATCGACCACTGCGGCCGAGTCCATAGACCCTACAGGTTCCGAAAAGACTCCAAGACATGGGGAGTCTGGAATGCCAGAACTCACACAAGGAACCGCAAGCACAAAACAACAGGGAACATGCTGTGACTTGATAATGCGCATTCGCGCGCCACCTCATCAACGAACCATGGCAGCCCAAGGCTCAATCCAACAGGGGAACTTTGGTAACCCGGATAAATGTGCAACCTGCACACTGCCTAACACACACTCCCTGACCCAGCCATAAGAACCCTATGAGCCACAATGGGAGCGGTTACATCCAAGTGATAAAACCTCACAAATTCGTGTGGGGAACCCCAAATCGCTGCAGCACAGATATCACCAATCATCATGCCCCTGAACAATTCCTAAGAAGCCAACACACACCTAGTGTAGTGAGCACGCACACCGCTAGGCAACCCTTATCCTTTTACTGTTTTATGCCAGGGAGCCTCTACAATCCAATGAGAAAGACAGTGTTTAGAAAGCACCCTACTCAATGCTGCATTAGCGAAACAGACAAAAAGCTGGTCACAAATGCAGATATCCTTGATCCTATCCATATAAATGTATAAAGCTAGCACCGGACCCAGGCCATGCAACCTCTGTTGTTCACTGGAAGCAAACGTAAGAACTATGTCGGCCCTGCCGAACTGATTCCATATCTGGACCACCACCGAGGGGTGCAGTCTCCACTCCGTAGAGATTAAGACCCCCTCTGGAAAGAAGATCCGCACCCCCGTTGAGAGTTCTAGGAAGATACATCGTCTTGAGTGACAGGAAATACACAGTGCTCCATATGAGCAGATAACGGGCCAGGTTTAGGAGAGAAAGAGACTGCAACTCTCCCTGCCTGTTGATGTACGCCACCAACATCCTGTTGTCAGCAATCACACAGCGCTGAAACAGACACATCAACAGTAGTCCCAGAGGCACTACAGTTATCATAGACCCAATAATCGCAGGAACAAGCAAAAAGTCTCAACTGAAACCGTGCCAGACAGAGCCGTTATGCGACCCTCCTCTCTTGGGACAAAAAGTAATGATTCAGAACCGAGTCCAGAACAAGACCCAAAAACTGAATGAACTGAGCTGGAGTCAAACAACTTTTCTTGTGATTCACTATTAACACCTGAGACTGAATATGGAAAACCAGCATGGCAGTGTGGAGCTCCACCTGTTCCCTCGACTCCGCTATGACCAGCCAATCATCCAGATAGGCAAATACCCTGATCCCCTGGCACCATACCGGTGCCAAAGCCACCTCCAGCACCATAAAAAAATGTTTGGGCGATAGGGAGATGGAGAGGATTTATAGCACATGAAAATCAGTGGGAAGCACATTCTGCATTAGAAGTGTGAGCATTTTGAACTTGCAACCTTAAGGTGCAAAAATATGCAAGTCTAGGGGACTCAACATTCCATCACTCAAGAAAGGGGATGCATACCGTACCACCTCGTAATTGTCTTCATCACCCATAGTAAAACTGTGCGTGCCACTGGACGGAGCATGCTACCAAACTCCTATACATTATACCCTAAAGGGACAGAGCTCCACCCTAAGGGCGGGGATAATTCGGCCCACACCCGGTTTAGGTCCTTGGCAACAAGAAACTTGCCCCCATTGACCAAGCCTCTTGGGAGCACTGTTGCCACAGCAAATGCTTGGGGAGGAGGGCCCCGAACCAAACAACATTATTGGCAAAACTGGCTAATACACCTGTCCCTCTCAGGAATCTCCAGAACCGTCGCTGTTTATTCAGAAGCACCGGGCTAGGATTAGCCCCCTTGTTAGCCTCTGGAGCTAAGTAACTCACCACTCATCAGCAAAATCTTTAAAAAGGTGTAAGCAATGTTTCACCGCTGCAGGGACAAGAGGTAAAAACCTTCCCCCAAAGCTGGGGGAACAACGCTGAAGGGGGAAAAACTCAATCAAAGGCGAATTCACCACCAATGGTTCACTCTCCTCCGCCAAATCCAAATCCGGAGCTTCAGGCTGCCCTGGACTGATGTCATCTGATTCACACTCTAAAAACCCTCCAGAGCCAATCAGGGATAGTATATCATCCCCGGAAACCAGACTCTGAACACTGACAGAGAAATCGGCTGGGATGACACCCCTATCAACTACAACCACCAATCTTTGTCACAAATTCAGCCCGACTCCCAGTGGAGTTGAAACCAGACACAGACAATGGTCACACAAACTGGTCAGAGCCAAAGTGTCCAGAGCGTATTTCGACCCCAGGCAACAGGACAGCACTCGTGAGTACCTTGAATTTTCATCTTATAACCACATGCCCTACGGCTCGGTCGGAGGTTCAAACTTACTCTTACCACTGGCCAGCTTCAAACAAGGAAGCGCTGGCTACACAAGCCGAGCAGAAAGTATTTGGTTTTTAGCCAACACAAAAAACGATACCAAGATCCAAAACATGCAACATCTAGGGGGATAAGTACTCTCTCCCCACTAACAGACACCTAATTTGGAGCAAATCTAGTAGCCTCGTTTTCTAGAAAGGTTTGTAATTTGCGTGACGGGTTCTTCCTTCAGGCGAGCTGAAGAGACAAAAAATTGGGAAATGGATGTGAGCCCCGATATTATAGCCAGGAAGGTGAGGCTGCAGAGGACAGGCTTGGCTTCCATTACATTTGCTTCAGGTGAATAAGATAGCAGAATGTTATACTGAGTGACCGACTGAAAGGGAAGCACTATTTTCAAAAAAAGAAGGGAGTGCATAGTTCACCTAACATGTTATTCCCTTTGAAAAATAAACAAAAACTCACACAATACACACTTATCAGCCATGTCTTTTTATGGGGTCGGTTTGCTCCCTCACACCAATGGAGACATCAAACCAATATGGTCAGACCTTTAACTTCAGAGACCCAGAGTGCAGCCGTGAGTCTAGCTGAAGTGTTTATCCACCAGTGGTTGTATCTGTCAGCGTGACATATGAAGGCGGTTAACCCCGTTAGCTAGAGAGGGGAGGAGGGGGAGGAGATGGGTACACAGGAGAGCAGAGGGGTGTCGAACTGCAGGCCCAGCATGTTTATAATGAGAAGGGAACACCACACTGCAGCAGTGCATAAAGAAAAGGAGTCTATCGTACATTAAGCTCTGAATGTTTTACTGTGGGTAATAAAGACCCTTGCTGGCTAATCAAGATCACAGAGAAAAGACCATCCCTCAAGCAGTGACCACGACCAGTAAGGAGAGTGTTTTTCCTCTAAAGCAGATTATATTTTTTCCTTTTGAGGCAATTATCACATCCGTTGTCTGAAATTGTGCCTCTCATCATAGTTTAAATATGAGTGTAATTGAGTTTTGAAAGTAGGCTGGCTTGATCTGCTAAAATGTGATACTGTACATCTGCCCTTAATGTAGTAGGGGTAGATGCTCAGATAGTTAGGGGGTGGGGGAATAGGTATTAGTATTGAATGTCCGTATTTGGAGTATCAAAACGGGTTATATTATTTTACATACACTTTGATCCCATCAAAGTCATATAGCTTTTGCATTACCATGTCATTACAAATATTTCCATTACAGTCTATCTATAATACCAGCGTATCCCTGAGGAGTTTATTGTGATGCTCATCTGAAATCCAGCCTGGCCTATAACACTGGAGTCTGTGTTGTGTTTACAGAGACCACTTCCCTCAGACGATGAGCTCATCCTTCACATGTTTACATGCACCCACAGCCTTGCCATCACCATGGCAAATTAGTGGGGCTAATGACACCAGTGCGTGTGGATGAGTGTATCTTATGATTCATTTGGCTCTGAATGACAAGTGGAGGCCCTTAGAGAGTCCTTTAGAATGGTGCAAACATGGCCATAATCAGGTATTTTCATCTCTGCTCCAATCCTGCTGATCTTTACAGCCAAACATTACTCAAGACACTCTCGGGGGATAATCTAAGTGATGTTCAATCAAACGGTGTGTGCTTCTATGTTAGAAAAAAGGTTTCCTGGCATTTCTTGGTGACTGCCCACTGAGAGGGGTCCTGGGAGACAGTATTTTTTCCACTGACTCTGCTGTACCACACAGTATTTTTACAGAAATTAATTTCTGAAACTAATTTCAGTGATAATAATAATAATAACTTTATCTGTGATAAATGTAGTATCTTGTGATACATTGCAGACCACACTACTTGCCTAGAGAGTTTTCAGCTATACTTTTCGTGGCAGTTTATTTACCACCAAAGACGGATGCTGGCACTAAGACCGCACTCAGTCAGCTGTATAAGGAAATAAGCAAACAGGAAACCACTCACCCAGAGGCGGTGCTCCTAGTGGCCAGAGTCTTTAACGCAGGGAAACTTAAATCAGTTCTACCTAATTTCCATCAACATGTTAAATGTGCAACCAGAGGGAAAGAAAATCAAGATCACCTGTACTCCACACACAGAGACGCGTACAAAGCTCTCCCTCGCCTTCCATTTGGTCAATCTGACCACAATTCTATCCTCCTGATTCCTGCTTACAAGCAAAAATTAAAGCAGGAAGCACCAGTGACTCGGTCTATAAAAAAGTGGTCAGATGAAGCAGATGCTGAACTACAGGACTGTTTTGCTATCACAGACTGGAACATGTTCCGGGATTCTTCCGATGGCGTTGAGGAGTACACCACTGGCTCCGATACTCGTCTTATGTGGTAGGGCTTGCAAACTATTACAGACAACAAAAGGAAGCACAGCCACAAGCTGCCCAGTGACACAAGCCTACCAGATGAGCTAAATCACTTTTATGCTCGCTTCGAGGCAAGCAACACTGAGGCATGCATGAGAGCATCAGCTGTTCCGGATGACTGTGTGATCACGCTCTCCATAGCTGACGTGAGTAAGAGCTTTAAACAGGTCAACATTCACAATGCTGCTGTGCCAGATGGATTACCAGGACGTGTGCTCCGGGCATGTGCTGACCAACTGGCAGGTGTCTTCACTGACATTTTCAACATGTCCCTGATTGAGTCTGTAATACCAACATGTTTCAAGCAGACCACCATAGTCCCTGTGCCCAAGAACAATAAGGTGACCTGCCTAAATGACTACAGACCGTAGCACTCACGTCCGTAGCTATGAAGTGCTTTGAAAAGCTGGTAATCGCTCACATCAACACCATTATCCCAGAAACCCTAGACCCACACCAATTTGCATACCGCACAAACAGATTCACAGATGATGCAATCTCTATTGCACTCCACACTGTCCTTTCCCACCTGGACCAAAGGAACACCTATGTGAGAATGCTATTCATTGACTACAGCTCAGTGTTCAACACCATTGTACCTTCAAAGCTCATCACTAAGCTAAGGATCCTGGGACTAAACACCTCCCTCTGCAACTGGATCCTGGACTTCCTGGCGGGCCACCCCCAGGTGGTGAGGGTAGGTAGCAACACATCTGCCACGCTGATCCTCAACACTGGTGCCCCCCAGGGGTATGTGCTCAGTCCCCTCCTGTACTCCCTGTTCACCCACAACTGCATGACCAGGCACGACTCCAACACCATCATTAACTTCTTCGCTATAGGGGGCAGTATTTTCACGGACGGATGAAAAACGTACCCAAATTAAATGGCCTACTTCTCAGGCCCAGAGTCAAATATTTGCATATTATTAGTAGATTTGGATAGAAAACACTCTGACGTTTCGAAAACTGTTTGAATGGTGTCTGTGAGTATAACAGAACCCATATGGCAGGCAAAAAACAGAGAAAATTCCAAGCAGGAAGTGGCCTGTCTGAGAATTTGTAGTTCTTCTTTTGGTTCTCTATAGAAACTACAGTATCTGTGCTGTTACATAGCACTTTCTAAGGCTTCCATTAGCTCTCTAAAGCCTTCAGAAAGCGGATTGAGGCATCTGCTGTCTCTGGGCAGATAATAGGAGCTCAGTTTGTCAGTGGCCTGCCTGGTGACTAAGAGATTGGATATGCACGTTCACGAGACCACGCTGTTTTTTATTTTCCTCTTTGAATGAATACACTATTGTCCGGTTGGAATATTATCGCTATTTTACGAGAATAATACCAGAAAAATTGATTATAAACAGCGTTTGACATGCTTCTAAGTACGGTAATGGAACATTCTGAATTTTTCTGTCACAAAATGCGCTCGCGCGTTACCCTTTAGATAGTGACCTAAATGCACAAACAAAACGGAGTTATTTTGACATAACTAATTCTGAGTTTAGTGTGCTCCGAACTAGGCGGGTGTCAAAATAGCTAACCCTGATGGCTGAGCTATGTACTCAGAATATTGCGAAATGTGCTTTCGCCGAAAAGCTATTTTAAAATCTGACATAGCGATTGCATAAAGGAGTTCTGTATCTATAATTCTTAAAATAATTGTTATGTATTTTTGTCAACGTTTATGATGAGCAATTTAGTAAATTCACCGGAAGTTTTCGGTGGGAATACAATTTCTGAACATCACACGCCAATGTAAAAAGCAGTTTTTTGATATAAATATGAACTTGATTGAACAAAACATGCATGTATTGTATAACATAATGTCCTAGGAGTGTCATCTGATGAAGATCATCAAAGGTTAGTGCTTCATTTAGCTGTGTTTTGGGTTTCTGTGACATATATGCTTGCTTGGAAAATGGCTGTGTGATTATTTTTGGCTGTGTACTCTCCTAACATAATCTAATGTTTTGCTTTCGCTGTAAAGCCTTTTTAAAATTGGACAAAGTGGTTAGATTAACGAGAGTCTTATCTTTAAAATGGTGTAAAATAGTCATATGTTTGAAAAATGTTTATTATTGCATCTTTGAGGTTTTTGTATTTCGCACCACGCTCTTCCATTGGATATTGGCGAGGCGTTCCGCTAGCGGAACCCCTAGATGTAAAAAGTTATGTTTGCAGACGACACAACAGTGGTAGGCCTGATCACTGACAACGACGAGACAGCTGATAGGGAGGAGGTCAGAGACCTGGCCGGGTGGTGCCAGAACAACAACCTATCACTCAATGTAACCAAGACTAAGGAGACGATTGTGGACTACAGGAAAAGGAGGACCGAGCACGCCCCCATTCTCATGAACGGGGCTGTAGTGGAGCAGGTTGAGAGCTTCAAGTTCCTTGGTGTCCACATCACCAACAAACTAGAATGGTCCAAACACACCAAGACAGTCGTGAAGAGGGCACGACAAAGCCTATTCCCCCTAAGGAAACTAAAAAGATTTGACATGGGTCCTCAGATCCTCAAAAGGTTCTACAGCTGCAACATCGAGAGCATCCTAACTGGTTGCATCACTGCCTGGTACGGCAATTGCTCGGCCTCTGACCGCAAGGCACTACAGATGGTAGTGCATACGGCCCAGTACATCACTGGGGCTAAACTGCCTGCCATCCAGGACCTCCACACCAGGCGGTGTCAGAGGAAGGCCATAAATATTGTCAAAGACCCCAGCCACCCCAGTCATAGACTGTTTTCTCTACTACTGCATAGCAAGCGGTACCAGAGTGCCAAGTCTAGGACAAAAAGGCTTCTCAACAGTTTTTACTCCCAAGCCATAAGACTCCTGAACAGCTAATCAAATGGCTACCCGGACTATTTGCATTGTGTGCCCCCCCAACCCCTCTTTTACGCTGCTGCTACTGTCTGTTTATCATTTATGCATAGTCACTTTAACTATACATTCATGTATATACTACCTCAATTGGCCCGACCAACCACCGCCCGCCCGGTTAGCCAGCACATTGGCTAACCGGGCTATCTGCATTGTGTCCCACCACCCACCACCCGCCAACCCCTCTTTTACGCTACTGCTATTCTCTGTTTATCATATATGCATAGTCACTTTAACCATATCTACACATACATACTACCTCACTTAGCCCGACTAACCGGTGTCTGTATGTAGAATCGCTACTGTTATAGCCTCGCTATTGTATATAGCCTCGCTACTGTTATTCGTCACTGTCTTTTTACTGTTGTTTTTATTTCTTTACTTACCTATTGTTCACCTAATACCTTTTTTGCACTGTTGGTTAGAGCCTGTTAGTAAGCATTTCACTGTAAGGTCTTCGGCGCACGTGACAAATAAACTTTGATTTGATTTGTATAGCGCTTTTCAATACAAGTAACAAAGTGCTTCACATCATAAAATAATAAAATAAAAGTACTAACAAAGGAACAAATGAAAATGAAAAAAAATAGCGAATTAAAATCATACATTGACATAATACATTAAAAGCATCTTCATAAAGTGTGTCTTCATCAGGGTTTTAAAAAGAAGCACTGAATCTGCAAGCGTAATCTCCTTTGGCAGACCACTCCAAAGTCTAGGGCCCCTTTTGACAAATGGTTTCCTTTTGTTTTCAACCTAGACTTTGGACTGGTCAACAGTGCCTGTATAACTTTCTCCAGATCAGTGACTGAAATAAAATGCTTAACTTTAGCTATATTTCTTAGATTATAAAAGCAGGACTTGGACAACCTTTTTTACATACAGCTTGAGGGTTAAAGAATACACCAACGTTTCTGGCGGTAAGCTTTACATTGGTGGACAAATGACCAAGGTTATTCACAGTCTGGGTCATAGCAAGATGGGGGACAAATAAAACAACCTCTGATTTCTTATCATTGAGCTGGAAAAAATGGTCAGACATTCAACATTTGATGTCAGCAAGAAACAGGTAGCTTAGCTAGATTGGTCACTGGGTCTGATTGGTAAATAAAGCTGTGTGATCCACATAGCTGTGAAACTGAATGTTATGATTGTGGATGATGTCACCAAGGGGAAACAGAGAGTAGGATGAAGTATGATGTGTTATTTATGTAACTTTCCAATGAGCTGAATAGGGGACCTGGAACGAGGAGTGGGGGCTGAGAGGTGGGGGGATGCAATAAACACTGATTTGTGCGGGACTTTAACAAAAGAATTCGTTGGAAAATTCTCCAGAAATTCCACCAATACATCTTCTGTGTCACACGTGGAGAGAGGACGCTTGACCATTGTTATTCTCCCTTTGAGTGACAGCTACAAGGCCCTTAGCCGACCCACCCCCCCTTCGGCAAATCTGATCACGCCTCCATTCTGCTCCTCCCCACCTATAGGCAGAAATTAATATTCAATCTCTCCCTATCCCAGTCTTTTGTCCCCACTTGATTCAAGATGTCCACCATTGTTCCTGTACCCAAGCAAGCTAATTAAACTGAATTAAATTACTATCACCCCATAGCACTCACCTCTGTCATCATGAATTGCTTTGAGCAGCTAGTCAAGGACCATATCACCCCAACCTTGCCCGACACCCTAGACCCACTACAATTTGCATTCTGCCCCAATAGGTCCCCGGACAACGCAATCACTGTTGCCCTGCACACTGCTCTATCCCAGTTGGACAAGAGGAATACCTACAGTATGTGAAAACGTTGTTAATCAACTACAGCTCTGATTTCAACACCATAGTGTCCTCCAAGCTCTTCACTAAGCTCAGGGCCCTGGGTCTGAACTCCTCCCTGTGCAACTGGGTCCTAGACTTCCTGACGGACCAACCCCAGGTAGTGAGGGTAGGCAACAACCCCTCCAACATGCTTATCATCAACATGGGGGCCCCACAGGGATGTGTGCTCTTCCCCCTCCTGTACTCCCAGTTCACGCATGCCTGCATGGCTACACCACTCCAACTCAATCCTCAAGTTTGCTGATGACACGACAGTGGTAGGCCTTATTTCCAACTACTCCCTGGCAGAGTGGTGCCAGGAAAATAACCTTACCCTCAATGTAAAAAAAAACGAAGGAGCTGATCCTGGACTACAGGAGACATAAGAGGTAAAACACCCCCATCTACATCGATGGGGGGTCAAAAGATTAAAGTTCCTCTGCGTGCACATCATTGAGGACCTGAAATGGTCCTACCACACGGATACCGTGGTGAAGAAAGAAAAACAGCACCTCTTCAACTCAGGAGGCTGAAGAAATTTGGCATGGCCCCTAAAACCCTCAGAAACTTCTACAGGTGCACCATTGAGAGCATTCAGTTGTGCTGCATCGCTGCCTGGTACGGCAACTGCACTGCCTTCAACCGCATGGCTCTCCAAAGCGGGGGTGGGCAATTCCAGTCCTTGAGGGCCGGATTGGTGTCACAGTTTTGCCCCAACAAACACACCTAATCATGATCTTCAGCTTATAATGCAATTTGATTAATCAGCTGTGTTTGCTAGGGATGGAGAAAAAGTGTGACACCAATCAGGCCCTCAAGGACCGGAGTTTCCCACCCCTGGTCTAGATGGTGGTGTGGTCAGCCCAGCCCATCACCGCTGCCTGCCCTCCAGGACATTTACAGCACTTGTAAAAGGAAGGTCAAAAATATCATTAAGGACCTCAGTTACTCGAGCCACGGTCTGTTCACTCTGCTACCATCTAGCAGACAGAGACGGTGCATCACAGCCGGGACCGAGACAATGAGAAACATCTATCACCAGGCCATTTACTTTGTATTCTATTGTATTTGCAAGACATTCTACCGGCACTGTTGGAGCTAGTAACATACGAATTTTGCAGCACCTGTTATAACACCAGCAAATCTGTGTACATGACCAATACAATTTGATTTGATTTGATTTTGAATTGTTTACAGATTGGTAGTGTTGGAAACTGACTAATTGACTTGAACACGTTTTAGTATCTTTATAACTATATAAGTGGCCTAGCAGTAGTGATTAACGTTTTATGGGTTAGATGGAATGATCTATGTGCAAATGTATTTTGGCCGGAGGCAAAGTACATAGGGGGCCTGTGTATAAGACAGAATGTTTTCATAAGGGTGATAGAGCTAATAAGCATGAGGAGGTGTTTTATAGATTAATTTATGTGGACCCCAGCAGAACAGTATCCCAAAAGGTACAGAGTCAGGCTAAGGGAGAGTGGGAATTGCCATGTTATCAAACTTCGGTTTTTGCAATAGATGATTATGTATACTTAACGCATTACTAATACTTGTCATATTTTGTGTTTTCTTTTTCTTTTCAAGTTTTTTTTAATCAATTGAGACATTAATCATGCTTTCTTTTCTGTCCATTTATGTAAGGGTTGCGGAACTGGTGGTAGTGAAGTCAGACGCAGGAGAGCAGAAATAGGTAATAGCCGGAGCAGTTTTATACAAAACCCACGGCAATACAAAAGAACCTACATGGGTACAAAACCCGACGCGCACCAGTAACATAGAGTACAAGCACTTACAAACAAACAATTCCACACAAGGACATGGGGGGAGCAGAGGGTTAAATACACAACAGTTAATGAGGGAAATGGAAACCAGGTGTGTAAGAAAACAAGACAAAACAAATGGAAAATGAAAAGTGGATCGATGATGGCTAGAACACCGGTGACGCCGACCGCCGAACACCGCCCGAACAAGGAGAGGAAACGACTTCGGTGGAAGTTGTGACAGTTTATAAGTAATTTCAAAGTTTATATGTTGAACCGTATGGAGTTACTATTACAATACAAAAAAGGAGGGACTGTTAGATTCTAGCTTGAAATATACTTATTCGTGTAACCATACTAAAACTTATTGATTACTTTACATGTATAATGAATGTAGATGCTGGTGTCAATGAAGGGTGGATAAGAACTAGGTGTATGGAAAGTTATTGAGTGAGACAATGGGGGGAGGCAGGAAGTTTACATTCGGTCAAGCATGTTATTGTTTAATCTCATGGATCCTATGGAGGGAGAATAAGGGGAAACAGTCTGGTTTCAGTCACTGATAAGGTAGGACAGCCATGGAGTAGGGAGGAGTGAGGAATTTGGCCCGAGATCAGGTCAGATGAAGTGAGAAGGAACAGTCCTATTACACATATATACTTACATGCCCACGAAGGTTCTAGCAGGAGGCAGGGCCATGACTACACCAATGAGAGGAACCAATTAAGTTCCTGACTAGCAAGAGAGATGTATTGGCTGTCTAGATGTGCAAGGAGTTGACTCCGCCTAGTAGGAGGGTATAAATATATGTGCTTGTGTAAACATGTCTTTGTATTTGCAGCTGTGTGACCTAGTAGATGAATAAAGTTGGTTTGAGCCTTTTCCTAGTCATCTGTTTGAGTGTTTACTCTGTTTGTTTAGAACCTAACAGTAGAAATCTCTGAGGTCATGAAAAGCTCAGTTGACATTTTAAGTTGTTCAGAGTTGAAAACTGTTAAAGCATTGACTTTGATGGAAATTGATAAAACTGCTGTAGACAAGGCTCCTGTGGCATTGATTTTGCAGTGTATACATTTCAGGTTTTTGGTTTCCTATTCTCATGCAAGACCAATGACATACTACTACTGAAATAAATACAAAATGTTTACCATTGACCATAAAGAATACAGAATGTTTTAATATTTTTTTCTTCCAAGGTACTGAGACAGACATCGACAAACTCCACCAAATGGAAAATGAACAAATAGGCCTGTGAGTAAAATAAACCGGATTCATCAGGCTGGACAAAAACAACCTATTGTTCTATCTCCCTTGACAACATCATATGTTCTGACTGAGCTCCATTAAGTTTTAAAGTGAGCTTGAATAGCCCACTCTGTGAGAATAAAAATATCCTATGCAGTTGCTCACGACACTGTTGTTCACTAAGTCTCTGAAAATAGGTTGAAGAGAAAGATGAATGAAAGCAGCTGAATACATGTTGCTTACCATGAAGGCTCTTGTTCAATGAAATACAATTGGCTCTGCAGTCCACTCTGCAGTCTGCTCGGAGCACTCCCTCCATTGTCAGAGACTCTCTGTGCGCCTCAAATGGCACCCTATTCCATATTTAGTTCACTACTTTTGCCAGAGCCCAATAAGATTAGCATGCCATTTGGGACGCATCTCTCTTTGTTCCTTTTTACTTGTTAGAGGGTGACATTGACGTGACTCTGGGAGTGAGAGACAGGACTGGAGCGATAGGAGAACACAGTGCTGCTGATAACAGACAGACAGCCATCAAGCCTTTTTATCAAGTCTTAATTCCACTTGTCTACCCTGTTTTCTAAAGAGCTGTGATGAGAAAGACTTAAGAATTGGGATTGGGCAGAAAAGAGGCTGGATCAGCATAAGCTGGCTGATAGTCACTGTTGGAGTGGAGCTCTCAGCACATCCTATCCTCAGACTCAGAGAGAGGAAAAACTTTCAGGGGTCAAAAAGTGACTCGAGAAAGTCACAGCTTATATCAGACTTAATGGATAGTCTTTCTATTTTTCGGATGCCGCAACCTTGGAGTCAACCCACCACAACAGGCCATTCTCCCACAACAGCAAACACAGAGACACCAACAGTAATATTGCCAAGACATCTCCTACAGCTGTTGGATGTCTTCACTCCCATCTCTGGACCATCACCCCCTTCCCCCCTTGGCCCCGACAGCTGCCGTGGCTTGGCTGGAGCCATGAGATCCATCATCCTGCTCCATCCCCGCCGCTTCGGCTGTCTGATCAATGATAGCACTAATAATAACCGCCACACTGTCACCTCCGTCTTCCCGGCCCGACCGGCACAGCCAGGGGCAGCAATGTGCAGATTGCCTCCTCCGATTAGGACCCCATTAGAGAGGGTGTTTACCCACACTCTCCCCCAGGGGCTGTCACGCTTTGCTTGCCCATCAAAAGACTGCATAGAGACCAAGGTGACCTTTTGGTCAAGTTGAAAGTGAATGTTATTTATGTATTGGTTAAATTGTCTGACAAAACTCAATTTAAGCTTTTTCCTTGGCTGATGCGATGCAATTTTGAATAGTACCTTAGGTGATGCTATATCATAAAACATATTAACTGTTTTTCTGTGCAGCAAACTTTTGACTATTCATGAATGCTTAAGCATCATGTATGTGTATACACCTCCACAGTTCCACTCTCTGAAAGGTTAAGTGAGGATTCAGGCCACTCATCCCCTGTTGCCTCAATCACTAGGCCACACTTACTGAGTTGTGGTGGACACTGGACAGTAATACCAGTAATACTCTGTTTGTGGGTGATTGGAGAGGGACGTCCAGCCTCTGTGCTCCTCTGTAGCCTCTAGCCCCTCTATGCCCCGGCGATGGACAGAGGCTCCGTAAATCACTAACCGTGGCACCCAACCCCATTACAGCACTCAGTTAAAACAATCATTAGAGAAAGAAGACATACAGCCTTGTCTATCGCTGCCCCATGCCCTGCCATTAGAGCTCTGGTATCAATCACTCGCTTCTCCAGAGGAGGAACAGAAAGGAGCAAAGATCTAATTTTCTCTCAAAATAAGAGGACGCGATTCACTGAGTTTTTCCCAAGGGTAAACTAGGAACAATTTTTAAAACGACATCACTTGGAATGAAACTTTGTGGAACATGTTTAACCAAAGACTTATAACATATACAAATGCAGAACAGCATGGATGTCATGCAGGGTTGCCAAATATAGAGCTACTGAAAGAGGACGCTAGGGGCAAGGCAAGCACTACTGATGTAATTTCATTACAGATATGGGAAAAAGCATATTAAACGGTAAATACTAATGATCTATTATGATAATGTAGCCTCCACTGCCACACATAACCCACCTGGCACTCTAAAAGTGTTTCCCATTCTGCCCTTACTCTGCTGAGAGAGAAACTACTGGAGTGAATTGCGTTCCTGGCCAGTCCATTATCAGGCAGCCTCTCTCCAAGTAATTTCGCTGGCAACCAAGTAATCCCAATAGACAGAAAGGAAAAGAAAATGTCATATTTCCTCTTCACTCTTTAATTCATGAGTTTTCTCCCTTATCGGCTCACTGGAGTCCTGACCTGTGTAACTTCCTGCAGGCGTTCATTGTGTGTGAACCACCCAGGTTCCCCTCCTTTCACTGACATTGTACAGTTCCTTTCCACCCCCCATGGGTCTGATAACACGTCACACATACAGAGCTACAGTATGGAGATAAGGGGATGAGGGGATAGGACTTCCCAAATTGCTTTCTTAAATTTGATTAGCATTTCACCACCTCCACTTATTTCTGAGCATCAAGGGCAGGACACGGCCTTGCTGTACTATGCTGGGTTCTGCTATGTACAGTACGTGTAGGCCGTTTTATGCTGAAGTGGGGACCTCCACAATTGTAGACCTCCACAAGATGAATGTACTTTGGTGCGAAAAGTACAAATAAATTCCAGAACAACAACAAAGGACCTTGTGAAGATGCTGGAGGAAACAGGTACAAAAGTATCTATATCCACAGTAAAACGAGTCCTATATCGACATAACCTGAAAGGCCGCTCAGCAAGGAAGAAGCCAAAACCGCCATAAAAAATCCAGACTACGGTTTGCAACTGCACATGAGGACAAAGATCATACTTTTTGGAGAAATGTCCTCTGGTCTGATGAAACAAAAATAGAACTGTTATGTTTGGAGGAAAAAGGGGGACACTTGCAAGCCGAAGAACACCATCCCAACCGTGAAGCACGGGGGTGGCAGCATCATGTTGTGGGGTTGCTTTGCTGTAGGAGGGACTGGTGCACTTCACAAAATAGATGACATCATGAGGAATGAAAATTATGTGGATATATTGAAGCAACATCTCAAGACATCAGTCAGGAAGTTAAAGCTTGGTCGCAAATGGGTCTTCTAAATGGACAATGACCCCAAGCATACTTCCAAAGTTGTGGCAAAATGGCTTAAGGACAACAAAGTCAAGGTATTGGAGTGTTCATCACAAAGCCCTGACCTCAATCCTATAGAAAATTTGTTGTCAGAACTGAAAAAGCATGTGCGAGCAAGGAGGCCTACAACCTGACTCAGTTACACCAGCTCTGTCAGGAAGAATGGGCCAAAATTCACCCAATTTATTGTGGGAAGCTTGTGGAAGGCTACCCGAAACGTTTGACCCAAGTTAAACAATTTAAAGGCAATGCTACCAAATACTAATTGAGTATATGTAAACTTCTGACCCACTGGGAATGTGATGAAAGAAATAAAAGCTGAAGTAAATCATTCTCTCTACTATTATTCTGACATTTCACATTCTTAAAATAAAGTGATGATCCTAACTGACCTAAGACAGGGAATTTTTACTCTGATTAAATGTCAGGAATTGTGAAAAACGGAGTTTAAATGTATTTGGCTGAGGTGTATGTAAAGTTCCGACTTCAACTGTACATTCTCATTTCCAGCACTCTGTAATGGAATTGAATCAATTCTCTGATTAAATGTGAATGGTCTAATCAAATTGCAGTGGGTTAATTGAACTGTGATTTAATGTAATGCAGTCAAAACGGAGTAGTTAAAACATAATTAAGAAGAGGATTGGATTGTGGATGGGCTTTTGGCCGGGCCAATAAATCAGAGAATTGATCAGTGGAGATTCGAGGAAGTAAGCTGCCAAGCAACGATGCCAATGAATGATAGATAGATCATAGGTCAGAGGTCACATTGAATCGCTGTCATATGCACTTATTTAATCAAGACTTGTCAACAGGAAGAAAAAAAATATCAGGCTTTTTGACCCATGTGCAAATCGATTATTCAATTGAGATCATACTGGAGACCATCATGTCTACATCTACAGTGATAGGGCCTGCTCTACTTTTATACAGGAAAGACAAATGTATTGATATTGAAACACGATTGCTAAAAACATAGTATAGCGTAGTATAATTCAGGTCAAGCATCATAGGACCTTCATCAATCATGAAACGTGCAGCAAAATAAGGACCGTGGTAGTATTGCTGATAATACAGAGAGAGATAGAGAGAGAGAGAGAGAGAGAGAGAGAGAGAGAGAGAGAGAGGGAAGAGAGAGAAGGTGAAAGTGCGAGAGAGAGATGGTAATCCACACTAACCAATGGTTTGGTTCTTCTCCAGGTGTTCTGGTCTGGTTTGGGACTTGGAGACAGAAACAGCTCTGTTCCTCGGAGAATCTCAATTGGTTTTGATTGACTCCTCGCGTCCTCTCCTCAACCTCTCCTCGCCTGCTTTTTAAAAAGGTAATGGAGGAGCGGAGGCGAGAAGAAAAACATGGAAACAAATGCGCTTGTATGAAATTAGATTCTCCTTCTAAACTTGTGCGACATCAGGCAAATTACGTTTACTGGGGTGGAATCCCCAAATAAATGTGTAAATTGATAAAAAATAAATAAATACATATCTAGTTGTGCAAAATTGTATAAATAAATAAATATATTTTGTTTCGTTTTTAAATATGTGCATGCTTTTCTCCTTCGAGAAAACATCAGCTGATTCAAATGGGGTGTGGCGCCTGCTAACCATTGGAGGAAAAAGTACTCAGTTGTCATACTTCAGTAAAACTAAAGATACCTTAATAGAAAATGACTCAATTAAAGTGAAAGTCACCCAGTAAAATACTACTTGAGTAAAAGTCTACAAGTATTTGGTTTTAAATAGACTTAAGTATCAAAAGTAAAAGTATACATTATTTCAAATTCCTTATGTTAAGCAAACAGACTGCACCATTTTCTTGTTCTGTTTTTATTTTACGGACAGCCAGGGACACACACCAACACTCCGAAATTATTTACAAAGAAGCATTTGTGTTTAGTGAGTCCGCCAGATCAGAAGCAGTAGGGATGACCAGGGATGTTCTCTTGATAAGTGTGTGAATTGGACCATTTTCCTGTCCTGCTGAGCATTCATAATTTAACAAGTACTTTTGGGTCTGAGGGAAAATGTATGTAGTAAAAAGTACATTATTTTCTTTAGGAATATAGTAAAGTAAAAGTAAAAGTTGTCAAAAATATAAATAGTAAAGTCAAGTACAGATATACTAAAACACTACTTAAGTAGTACTTTACACCACTGCTACTAAATAACTGACACTCTCCTCGACCATTGACCACTCATGGAGGAGAGGAGGATGGACTTTTGCCCAGTTGAGGATCTCCCGTCGTCTTTCCCTCTGGCTCTGGAAGGAAATACACCACCATTTTGTAGGAAACAGGTGGAGGGTCAATCTCCAGAGTTACACCTGCAAACAATCAGATCATACAAACATCTAATTGAAATGGACCAATAGAAAAGCATGTATTTGACTACTCTAATAAGGGCACCATGCCACCACACTCTTACATATTGATATATATTTTGTATGTTTTCTATGTTTTCTTATCATCAAAGATTATGCTAAAAACAAAGTATGAAGTACTACAATTCAGGTAAAGAATAATATGACCTTCATTAATCATAAAACGGACAGTGGATTAAGGACCAGGTGGTATTGTTGAGGATATAGAGTTAATTTATCCATGTTCTTTATTATGGTCTTCCTTTTTCCTTTCACATTTGATTGACAAATGAAAATAAATGTGGCAAGAGAGAGAGACAGAGAGAGAGAGAGTAATCCACACTAACGATGGTTTGGCCCCTCTCCAGGTGATCCTGGTCACAAAGGGGTCAAGGAGGTGACATCCGTCACTGGGGAACAGCGAAAAATACCCTAAACTGCCCGACTCCTCCCCTCACAGCAGCAGCAGAGCGATGACGGCCTTGTCTCAAATAAGGGCCGATCTATTGGTCTGATTTGTGGTCTGCGGAACAATTTCAATACCCGTCCTTGCACTGATAGATGAGGCACCCGTTTGATAAAGGGCCAATTTGCCACAGGGGCAATAGGGATGGAATTGCATCGATGTCCTTTATTTTGTCTGCTCCTCAATATCGAACAAAACAGGATGGAAAAAAAGAATGTGCAAGCAGGCATAGTAAAAGGAGGTTTCGATTGTAATATAGTTCTCTTATCTGTGCCCCAGGCCTCAGGTGTGTTCTCTTTTTATGACTTCAAACTTTAGCAAAATAAGAGGGGAAATACTGGATGTTTTGGTTATTGGATCATAATTTGACAGGTAACAACTTCACAGTCAAAACAGAAGTATGTCGTTCTATCAATTCTAAAAGGTTATGCAGATTACTGTAACGATGCAGCCTAGGCTAGACCTATTTCCCTGGTATTTGTTATCTCGGGCTGTCGCATGTTATTAAAGTTGCCTATTTATTCATGTTCAGATTAAAGCTCACATTTGTATGCGTTAGCAATAGTGGTTCTTTACATTCATTTTTTTTAACCTTTATTTAACTAGGCATGTCAGTTAAGAACAAATTCTTATTTACAATGACGCCCTACCCTGGCCAAACCTGGACAACGCTGGGCCAATTGTGCGCTGCCCTTCGGGACTCCCAATCACAGCCGGATGTGATACAGCCTGGATTCCAACCAGGGACTGTAGTGAAGCCTATTGCATTGAGATGCAGGGCCTTAGACCGCTGTGCCACTCGGGAGTCCATACTTAGACCATGTCATTTCGTTGCTTATTTTGCCTAAAAACCAATGTTTAGTTCGTAATATTTCTACCAGTAGACTACTCACCATCTTGAGAATCTTATGTTGGGTGCTCTTCTAGTCTAGGTAGACCATCCCCTTCTCATGTACTACTTTACCTGTGTAGTGTGCACACATGGTTTGGGATAATCCATTCCGAAATGTCAGTGACAAACCATTACGTTTTCTGCTAATTTAAATGCATTATACTATTTTCAATTAACATGATTTTTTTCAAATGTAAAATAAATGTTTATTGTGTCCTGTTTTGACATATATTTTAGTTTAATTTGTGGATCCACCTGTTGGTAGTATATCCTACATGAGACCATTTCCTTTTTCGGCTGTTTAATGGAGCGATCATGTACTCATAGGAAGATAGAAACTGAGAAGTCATAAGTCTGACATAATTGAGGTTAAGTGCTTTTGAAATCGGACCAATTCTTTAACCAATACGCTTGATAAGTTAACTAACGTTGCTAATAATAATGTTAGTTAGCTTGCTTAACATTGACAATATGGTCAAACTAGCTACATCATCCACATTGATAATGTAGCGGCTGTATTGATAGTGTAGCTAATGTAACTTGCAATGTATCCACATTGATCACAACTGAGCAACTCGGGTAACATAATTTTCTCTGAGTGTCCCACTTGCAATTACGACGTGGATAGTAGTTCAAGTAAAACTTCCTAGTCGGAACTCCGAACTTACAATAACTCTGACAGCATGTGAACGCCCCATATGTCATTTTTCCTTGTAAGTCATCATTTGCACTGCGTGCCTACAACACTGTAAATAAAACCTTCCTTTTTTATCACACTAGTCCGTCGGGTCTCCAACTATGTGCTACAAAATCTAACTAACTAGGCTGCCAGGTCTCCTAGAATTCATATGCAGAATACAATAATACCATATTTGGAATGTCTCAGTGAATAATAATGGTTTTCCTCTGATTTGATACCCAACTTCTTACAATCACTGTCTTGTGTACCCTCTCCCCGTCAGCTTTGATAATCATTAACAAAAACTTTTTTCAAACCTATGCAACCAAACCTACACAATCAAAGGAGACACACTCAGAAGTGGTTCAAATTATTTATGAATATAATGCATAGATACATCTCTAATCATCTGCTCTCATTTCACATTGAAGTGGTGCCTTGCAGAAGGCGAATTAGCATTTCTGTTCATAATACAGGAAGCAGTTTGACTCATAGGTCCTTGGAGAGGGACCAGGGCACATTTTGTTTCCCAACACTGTTGCTAAGGAACCTGTTTAAAAACACATTTTTAAAAGGTGAGACCTCTGACACCGCTCACAATGAAAATTAAAATAGGCTGATTTTGTTGGTTTAATTCATTTCGAATAAATTATAATATCACACAGGGTCTTTGTTGCCTACAATGTCCTCTCCGGGTTTCCATAGGTTTATGGGGACTTGTTCTGCATAAGTGGTATGACGTAATGGGATGAAGGGGGGTTTGAGTCTGAGGAAAATGAATCGTATTATTATTCATTTTATTTGCTTGCCCTCCACTGCCATTTGTAGTATCACTGATCATGGGCCTTTTCTTTTCCTAATCAGGTTTTCCAGTAATAGGAGATTAGAATCTTCTCCAAAAGGGCATGTCTTGGTTTACAGAGAATCATTGGACCATGGGATGCATACAGTACCTCATTCAACCTTTTGTGAGCATAAATACTATAGATTATCTCTTTTTAGGGGATATTTAGTGCTTAAATGTTGTATAATCCTGAGCAATCCAGGTTTTGTCCTGTAATCCTGTTTGTTTTTCATTTGGCCCAAAGCTGAATATTCTTAAATGAACGAAGACCAAAAGAATAATGAAATGAATTGCATAAAAATGTTTCAGCTTATTTCTATCGTAGGTAAAGAATCCAAGCAGTACATCTCTACAGAATAGTGTAAGATCTTCATAAATGTGTTCAATTATAAATCTACTGATGTCTTGCCACAGTTTTCTTACATTAATACAATGCCAAAAAATATGCAACACTGTTTATGGGTGGTCATTACAAAAGGAGTAATTTGAGTTGATGTTTTCCTTAGACTTCTTCATATAGTGGTTGGCAGGATAATATTTAGGAATAATTTTAAAGGAAACTTCCTTAATTTTGTTAACAAGTACGTATGTGTGTGGCAACACCCAAACTTTTTTCCAACAGATATCAATAAATCCATTCCAATAAGGCATGACATAAGGTATAGATACAATATCCTGCTGAAACAAGGTTCGTATCGCTCTGTTGTTGAATGGACCAAAAAAGAAACAAATCTTATCTACTGATAAGTCAACAGGGTCAACGGAAGGTAGGCTCTGAGGGTCAGGTCTTGACACGTTCCTGAATAATAAAGCAACACCTGAGGGAATGGCATCTAAAACAACTGCAAAATCTTTAGGTGTTACAGGGACCTTGTAAAGTGATAAGAATTCCTTATAACTAAGTAAAAGACCCTCTGCATTTACCAGTTGGCTCACCGATAGAATATTTTTTCAGAACCAATATTCTAAAAACAAAGAAGTATTTTGATACAATATATCCCGATTATTCCATATATAATATATGTGTGGAGAAAAATTATGCTCATAAATTAAGGACCATGACAAGAAAACCTGCCTATGAAAAGCAGAAAGTTTCACTGGAACTTTGTCAATATTATAATTGCAAACCAACATGAAGTTAAGGCCACCAAAAGTAGAGATGACATGATGAGGAATAAAATTCCACATAGAAGTGGGTCTTCTTAGGAATTGTTTTATCCAATTGATCTTAAAAATATTATTTAAGGTAGTAAAGTCCAGAAAATTCAGCCCACTATTCTCATAAGTTTTCATTACAACAGTTTTCCTAATGTAATGGGTACGGTTTCTCCACAGAAAGTTGAAAACGCATCTGGTCTATCTCCTTGCTTATTTTACCGTCAAGATATAAAGATAGAGCGCCATATGTTAGTCTAGAGATACCTTCAGCCTTGGTTATTAGGACTCTTCCTTTTACAGATAAGTCCCTCTGTAACCATTGATTTAGCTTCTTCTGGGTTTTTGTAATAAGAGGGTTCAAATGTAGTAAGCCTCTTGACTTCTGATCCTTTGTAATGGTTATGCCTAAATATTTAAGTTCTTCTTTTACTGGAATACAATAATATGAAGCTGTCACACAATATTTGACAGCCATGAGTTCACATTTATTAATGTAAAGATATAGACCAGACGCTTTGGAAAAGGATTGTATCACATTGATCGATATGGGAATTTGGTTAGCGTCGAATACTGATACAACCCACACTAACGTACTATATGTAACGTGAATTGAGTATATAGTATGCTTATTGGTTATATTATGAATATAGTTAGTATGCCAAAAGTTCCCGGATGTCATACTAAATTCGCCAAAATATGAAATATACACGCAGGGGAAACTATTTCCGTACTTTAGGGCCCATAATGCAATTCTTCAGGAAATGGGCGTGGCTTTACATCGTTTTCAGATTTGAAGAAAATGGCGGAAAATATGCAGCCGAAGTACGAGAGCGGATACAAATTCATTGCTTTAACTAACAATGACAAATGTTAAGAAAATGTTGAGCAATGTAATAAAGTAATTGCTTTTCAAATAAATTACGTTACGTTGACTGACAATGTATTAGCTATACTGTCCTTACGAACCACATAGCATATCAATACAGCAGTATGTTGTTAGTTGGCTACTTATACATAAAGTTAGTTGGCTACTTATACATAAAACTTGCTAGTATAATAACTATAGGCTATATAACTACCCAACGTTTAATGACTTGATTATTCGTCATTCTTAGCTTAGCTAAATGGTATAGTCGTTTTGCGTTCTCAATGGACATTGGGTGCTTTCAGAAATTTCTGAGCACTCTCGTCTGAGTGTACCGGAGCGCATAATAATGAATTTTACGAGCGCTCAACACCGGTTGAATATGTCCGTGTCAGTTAACATCTCGGCAAAAAAAAACATCATTAAATTGTTGTCACCAACGCTCTGGATAACACGAAAACTGCCTAACCAGCTCTGCTAGGGCGAGTAAAATGGTCAGAGTGGTCACCGAGCTTCCAGTGTGCGCTCTGAATTTACAAATGAACAATCTGACAACGTTGTGAATTTACGAGCGCACTCTGGCATATTGAATTTAAGAACACACCCTAAGTCGTAAAATGTCTAACTAGTAATTTGTTATACTAACTAGCTAGCAAGATGACCGAGGTAAAAAAACAGTTTTAAGTAGGATATTCAACGGATATTTGCGCTTTCAAACCACTTGAGCCACAGACTCCAAATAAGTGTCATGATGTTGAAAAAATTGCACACAACATTGCACAGGTCTTATTTTCACGATTTGGACATTAATTCGCTTTCCAAAGCTAATAAATGTGGAATGTGAGCAGCATTTTGGATACCTTGTTGAATTAGTTAGGGAGAGTAAACAAAGTACAAACTTTCTATACATTCGAATTTCAATAGCTCCTTGGTCATGTGACCTACTGACTTCAAACAAGGTTCAGAATGTCCACTGACTACCCTTCTATATTGCACACCGTTTAGTTTGTCCATTTTCATCTCACATGATTTTACATGAATTTTTCAAAATTAAATATTTCAATAGCTCCTTGGTCATGTGACCTACTGACTTCAAACAAGGTGCAGAATGTCAGCGTGGACAAAGCTGAGCCAATTGTGTGATATACTTAAGCGTCAATATACTTAATATATATACTTAATAAATATACTTAAGCATCAAAAGTAAATGTAATTGCTAAGTATCAAAAGTAAAAGTATGAATAATTTCTAATTCCTTATATTAAGCAAATCAGACTCCACCATTTTCTTCTGTTGTTTTTATTTATGGTTAGCCAGGGGCACTCTCCAACACTCAGACATAATTTATAAACAAAGCATGTGTGTTTAGTGAGTCCACCAGATCAGAGGCAGGAGGGTTGACGAGGGATGTTCTCTTGATAAGTGCATGAATTAGACCATTTTCCTGTACTGCTAAGCATTCAAAATGTAACAAGTACTTTTGGGTGTCAGGGAAAATGTATAGAGTAAAAAGTACATTCTTTTCTTTAGGAATGTAGTGAAGTAAAAGTAAAAGTTGTTCAAAATATAAATAGTAGAGTAAAGTACCGATACCCCCAAAAAACTACTTAAGTAGTACTTTAAAATATTTTTACACCACTGCCTTTGTAACCTTTATTTAACTAAGCATGTCAGTTAGGAACAAATTCTTATTTACAATGACAGCCTACTGGGGAACAGTGGGTTAACTGTGTTGTTCAGGGGCAGAATGACAGATTTTTACCATGTCAGCTCGGGGATTCAATCCAGCAACCTTTCTTTCCTGGCCTAACGCTCTAACCACTAGGTAACCTGCATTTTGGCTAATACCAGAAGAACACTAGTCCATTTAATGATTGAATGAAACGCTTGTTAAGTGGCTATACAGAGAGAAAAACAAGTTTAACATCAGCGATCTTGGCGAACACGTGGTTTTTAGTGTTTGAACATCAGAGGTACAGTGAGGGAAAAAAGTATTTGATGGTCTAATTCATGCACTTATCAAGAGAACATCCCTCGTCAACCCTCCTGCCTCTGATCTGGTGGATTTTTGTGTTGTTATTCTGTCTCTCACTATTCAAATAAACCTACCATTAAAATTATAGACTGATCATTTCTTTGTCAGTGGGCAAACGTACAAAATCAGCAGGGGATCAAATACTTTTTTCCCTCACTGTATTATCATATCAGATAAACCCACATTGGCCTCCACGGAGAAAGACAGGAGATTATTGAGTGCCTGGATGGGGATGCACCTGCAATAAAGCTCTGCTTTAAAGTGATGAAATTAGAATTATTCATCAGCCATTGATTAATCATTTTGACATACTGCCTAATTTCCAGGCAGAACAGGGAACTCCAAGGGTATTTGTGAGGTGTGAGTGCACTTAAATCAAAACAGGATTAATATGCTTTGTATGGAATAGTGCTGGCCCCCTGGGAGTTAATACTCAATAACACAGGGGCATGTCACTGTGAAATTGAAACACAAATACACACAAACCAAATAGTTATGCCACATACTAGGCTACACAAGCACACTTATCTTTGCATTTGCAAAAAGCATACTTTGCACTTATCTTGATTTAGATTAGTTTAATTCCTTATCAATACAATTGCAAAAAACATACTTTGCTCTTATCTTCATTTAGATTAGTTTAATTCCTTATCAATTCATTTGTATGCATATACTATCCATGATGATTGATTAACCTTATTGATTAATTGTTGATACACCTAGGAGGTAAATGTAACAATGTTTAACAGTTAGTAATATTGCTTTATCACAATTCCACGTGGTCTATGAGCCAGCTGTAAACCTTGGTTTACTACATTTTTTTGTTTTGTTGCAACACTGCCGTCTACCTAGATTAGCCTACCTGACTCTTCCATCCTTAAAGTACTATCCACATGGGTGCGCTGTGTTCACAAGAAAGCGGCGGTCGCGTGCCATATCCTTTTAGGGAAATGACATCATTTTCGCTTCACTTTGCTGTGTCTAATGGAAACGCGGTAGATTGGAACTTGAAAGTCTGAAAATTTGTAGTCGAGGGAGGTAAGACACATTTTAACCCAGTGCATATTGCAGTTTTATTTTCTATAATAAGATGAGACTATTTTGAAAAACAAATTGCTTGGTCAGCCCGTACCGTTAGCTGCTGCCTGCCAGTGCCACACTGTTATAGATGGGCTAGCTTAATTGTACAGAAAGCTAGCTAGCAGACGTTAGTGCTAGCCGGCTGATATTAGCTAACGTTAGCTAGCTAGCTAACTAGTCAGCCAAGCCATGGTTTCAGCCACGTCTAAATGTATAGTCTAGCTAGCTATCTTGCTTCCAATGTTTAAACATTTTGTATCCATCTCTGTACTCATAGCTAACGTTAGTTATCTAGCTAGCAATGGTGCTACTGCTAACTAGTTTGCTTGACAGAAAGAAATGTCAACAAAACCCCTCTCAACCCTTTCTGCTTTGTTTTCTCCCCAGGTGTCAAGTGGATTTTGAATCGTGACCCGTCTCGAATAGAATCTTATATGGCTGCCCCAGCCTTGCAACAGCCCAGTTTTCTTCTGGTTAGTGATAACTCCTATATTGTATTGCTCGTCATGAGCTAGTTACATGTGAAATACATGTTGCCTGCCTGAAGTTCTCATGAGCCAAGTCAATGTCACAAAACGTCAGTTATCTAACACTGTGACAGCAGTAACTGATGTCAACTCTTATGATATTCTCTTCTCGTTACAGGCCAATCTGAAAGTTGACTCGACCACCAAACCTTTTCTCCAGCGGTGCCAGGAGCTGGTGAAGGTCATTGATGACTACACTGCAAAGGTGCAGTTTGCTTGTATAGACCGGTGTTGTCTATCTTGCATGTGTTGTTAGAGATTAAATTGTGCATGTTTAGGTCCAAACTATGTAAAATTTGAAGCAAGTTGTCAATTCTGGATAAAAAAATCGAATCAAATTGTATTTGTCACATGCGCCGAAAACAAGACCTTATCGTGAAATGCTTACTTACAAGTCCTTAACCAACAAAGCAGTTCAAGAAATAGTTAAGAAATTATTTACTAAATAAACTAAAGTAAAAAAATAAAATAAAAAGTCATACAAAAAATGACAATAACGAGGCTGTATATGGGGGGTACCGGTACCGAGTCAATGTGCGGGGGGGCAGGTTAGTCGAGGTAATTTGTACAGTACCAGTCAAACGTTTGGACACCTACTCATTCAAGGGGTTTTTCTTTATTTGTACTGTTTTCTACATTGTAGAATAATAGTGAAGACATAAACTATGAAATAACACATATGGGATCATGTAGTAACCAAAAAAGTGTTAAACAAATCTAAATATATTTGAGGTTCTTCAAAGTAGCCACCCTTTGCCTTGATGACAGCTGTGCACACTCTTGGCATTCTCTCAACCAGCTTCACCTGAAATGCTTTTCCAACAGTCTTGGAGTTCCCACATATGCTGAGTACTTGTTGGCTGATTTTCCTTCACTCTGCAGTCCAACTAATCCCAAACCATCTCAATTGGGTTGAGGTCAGGTGATTGTCACCAAACTAGATGGGATAGCGTATCGCTGCAGAATGCTGCGGTAGCCATGCTGGTTCAGTGTGCCTTGAATTCTAAATAAATCACCAACATTGTCACAAGCAAAGCACAATCACACCACCACCTACATGGTTCACGGTGGGAACCACACATGCGGAGATCAAAAATCTCAAATTTGGACTCATTAGACCAAAGGACAGATTTCCACCGGTTTAATGTCCATTGCTCGTGTTTCTTGGCTCAAACAAGTCTCTTCTTATTATTGGTGTCCTTTTTATTTTATTTTGATTAAACCTTTATTTAACTAGGCAAGTCAGTTAAGAACAAATTCTTATTTACAATGACGGCGTACTCCGGCCAAACCCGGACGACGCTGGGCCAATTGTGCGCCACCCTATGGGACTCCCAATCACGTCCTGATGTGATACAGCCTGGATCCTTTAGTATTGGTTTCTTTGCAGCAATTCGACCACGAAGGCCTGATTCACGCGGTCTCCTCTGAACAGTTGATGTTGAGATGTATCTGTTACTTGAACTCTGTGCAGCATTTATTTGGGCTGAAATTTCTCAGGCTGTTAACTAATGAACTTATCCTCTGGAGCAGAGGTAACTCTGGGTCTTCATGAGAGCCAGTTTCATCATAGCGTTTGATGGTTTTTGCAACTGCACTTGAAGAAACTTTCAAAGTTCTTGACATTTTTTGGATTGACTGACCTTGTCTTCAAGTAATGATGGACTGTTTCTCTTTGCTTATTTGAGCTGTTCTTGACATAATATGGACTTGGTCTTCTACCAAATAGGGCTGTATACCACCCCTATCTTGTCACAACACAACTGATTGGCTCAAACGCATTAAGAAGGAAAGAAATTCCACAAATTGAGTTTATTTTATTTTTACAGGAACAGTGCACATTAATCAACGTTTCAGTAAAAGTGCCGGTTTTAGCCAGCCGGCTAATTTTCAACCGCAGTCCCTGGGCAGGTTATTAAAAACTATTACAATACAGACAAGCAGTGAGCACATGCAGAGCAACATAGGATAAGCAAGACGTAGCATACAGATAGCAACAAAGAACAAAAAGCAACAAGACAAAATCCATAAAAGTAACAGTGTTTCCAGACCTCACAAGCTACAGACAACATGGAAAGCGGCAAAACACAGCTAGGGATTATGTTCACAAATCTGATTGACCTTTAGCCATATCTTCATGTTTTTTGTGAAAGTGTGATAGGTCGTGCAGTTATGTGTGTCTGATGGCAGTGTATTCCAGACATGGGAAGCTCTCACAGAGAAAGCGGATTTACTAAAGGTGCTTTTCCTTAAGGGAACTATACAGTCACCTCTCATGGCAGACCTTGTGGATCTGCTGCCATATGTTTGGGTTTTCTGTTTAACAAAAATACTGAGTGGAGGGGGAGCCAGGCCATTTAGGATCTTGAATACAAGACATGCGTCAGTGTATTGCACAAGATTTTCCCAACTCAGGAGCTCATGCTTTCTGAGGATGTAACAGTGATGATGGCTATTGGGCTTCCTATCAAGAACTTTGAGAGCCTGTTTGTAGACAGACTGAATGGGTTTTAATGTTGTACAGCAAGCTTGGGCCCAACTAGTCAAGCAGTATGTTAAGTGGGGGAGTATCATAGATTGGAAGTACAGTTTTGCTACCTCTGTAGTCAAACAATTTCGTATAAATCGGAAATTAGCTAGGTTGAATTTGGTTATTTGAATTACCTTTTTCACCTGCTTTTTAAAAGAGAGGTTGGAATCAAGTATGATGCCAAGGTACTTAAAATCAGATACCACCTGGAGCTTCTCCCCTGACACACAGACATCTGGCTCAGTAGCATTTGTTGCCCTCTTTGTGAAGAACATGCAGACAGTTTTTTTCACATTGAGATGCAAACATGAGTCACTGAGCCACTTTGTAACCTGGACCATTACAGTAGTGAGTTCTTATGCAGCTTGTTGTTTGCTCTTTGCATGCACATATATCACTGTATCATCTGCATACATTTGAACTTCAGACCCAGTACAGACAGAAGGCAGATCATTAAAGGCTGAACAGGAGGGCCCCCAGTATTGACCCTTGGGGCACACCCACATCATAGCTAAGAGTGGGCGACAGCTCATTGCTCACTCTGACACACTGAGTTCTGCCTTCAAGGTATGATTTCATCCATCTCAAGGCATTGGGGGAAAAGTTGAACTTGGACAATTTGGTGATGAGAATCTCATGGTTAACAGTATCAAAAGCTTTCCTTAGGTCCAGAAACACAGCCCCAACAACGCCTCCTTTGTCCATCTTGGACTTCACATTTTCCAGAAGAAAGCAGTTGGCTGTTTCTGTGGAGTGTTAAGCTCTGAAGCCAAACTGCATGGAGTGTAAATGAACTTTTAAGAAGACACACCTGTTA
The DNA here is from genome assembly GCF_965601325.2 of Salmo salar. Lineage (NCBI taxonomy): Eukaryota > Metazoa > Chordata > Actinopteri > Salmoniformes > Salmonidae > Salmo > Salmo salar. Next base: position 93,391,042 of record NC_138301.1, read on the forward strand.
ATTGAAATGCATTCCAGGTGACTACCTCATGAAGCTGGTTGGGAGAATGCCAAGAGTGAGCAAAGCTGTCATCAAGGCAAAGGGTGTCTACTTTGAAGAATCTGAAATATAATATATTTTGATTTGTTTAACACTTTTTGGGGGTTACTACATGATTCCATATGTGTTATTTCATAGTTTTGATGTCTTAACTATTATTCCACAATGACTTGGGTGACTGGAGTCTTTTGAAAACATTTTAGGCCTTTCTCTGACACCGCCTAGTACTTAGTTCCAAGATGGCAGGAAACTTGGCCCCAGTGATGAACTGGTCCGTACACACTACCCTATGGCAACTGCTCGGTCTAATATGAGCAGTTACCATACCAGGCGGTTATGCAACCGGTCAGGATGCTCTCCATGGTGCAGCTGTAGAACTTTTTGAGGATCTGGGGACCCATGCCAAATATTTTCAGTCTCCTAAGGAGGAATAGGTGTTGTCGGGCCCTCTTCACGACTGTCTTGGTGTGTTTGGACCATGATAATTTTTTGGTGATGTGGACACCAAGGAACTTCAAACTCTCGACCCGCTCCACTACAGCCCCGTCGATGTAAATGGCGGCGTGTTCGGCCCTCCTTTTTCTGTAGTCCACGATCAGCTCCTTTATCTTGCTCACGTTGAGGGAGAGGTTGTTGGGCCTACCGCTGTTGTCATTAGCAGACTTAATGATTGTGTTGGAGTCGTGCTTGGCCACGCAGTCGTGGGTGAACAGGAGTACAGGAGGGGACTAAGCACGCACTCTTGAGGGGCCGCCATGTTGAGGATCAGTGTGGCAGATATGTTGTTGCCTACCCTGTCATTCTTAGTTGCTTGGAGGTGTATGATTTATATACACCGCTTACTAGTGTTTTATGTTATCTTTTGAAAGGGTTGGGGCAGACCCATAAGTTGGATTCTCCAGGCTTTCATGCCAATGTGGAATGTGTCTAGGCAGTTGTTACTGTGTGGTATGGTGGGATCAGAGGGGATATCAGGGTAGGGTGACACAGCGCCTGGAAATCAGGGTCTCAGGAACAGCTGCTACGCTGCAGATGCCTCACTGCGTGTGTTACAGAGGAAGAGCACCTATCTGGCAATAGGTCAGAAAGAGCATTGAACATCCCTACCCAAACCGGTTCAGCTGAACTCAACCATGTTATCCAATCTCATTCATCCTCTTGTCTTTCACCGGAAGTTTCCTCTCCATGATCTGATGACATTGTTGTGGAGGGAGACTAAAGCAGGGATAATGGAGGTAAGCTTGTGACTGACAGAATTAATATCGTTCTCTCTTCAGGAGCTGCACCTGATCTTCCCCTGGCTTGTAGAGAGTGTTTTTGGAAGTCTGGATGGGGTCATCGTGGGCTGGAACCTGCAATTCCTGCAGGCACGCAGCAATGAGTACAACATTGTCATGGACTTTCTCGATCCTAGGTAGGCCTCACAAGCTCCTTTGGTGTTAGCTGCTATTTGCAATGCGGGTGTATTTACACTACAGCATTGCTCCTTATTGTATTCGATTGCACAAAAACAGTCCGTGGGAAGCCAGAAGTTACAAATATATATATATATATATATTTCAACTTACTATGCCAGTGGGCAAGCCGGTTGGTCATTAAAACGGGGATAATGTGAGACAAAATATCTAAAGATATTTCCAAACACATAGTGTTAATGTTACTTTGGTGTGTGTGTGTGTGTGTCACTTCACTGTGACACACAGTATGTATTACAGTGCATTCGGAAAGTATTCAGACCCCTTGACTTTTTCCACATTTTGTTACGTTACAGCCTTATTCTAAAATTGATTAAATACTTTTTTTCCCTCATCAATCTACACACAATAACACCATAATGACAAAGCAAAAACAGGTTTTTAGACATTTTTTCAAATTTATTTAAAATTTAAAAACGTTAATATTACATTTACATAAGTATTCAGACCCTTTACTCAGTACTTTGTTGAAGCACCGTTGGAAGCGATTACAGCCTCGAGTCTTCTTGGGTGTGACACTGACACCTGTATTTGGTGAGTTTCTCCCATTCTTCTATGATGATCCTCTCAAGCTCTGTCAGGTTGGATGGAAAGCATTGCTGCACAGCTATTTTCAGGTCTCTTCAGAGATGTTAGATCGGGTTGAAGTCTGAGCTCTGGCTGGTCCACTCGAGACTTGTCCTGAAGCCACTCCTGTGTTATCTTGGCTGTGTGCTTAAGGTCGTTGTCCTGCTGGAAGGAGAACCTTCACCCCAGTCTGAGCGCTTTGGAGCAGGTTTTCATCATGGATCTATCTGTACTTTGCTCCGTTCATCTTTCCCTCGATCCTGACTAGTCTTCCAGTCCCTGCTGCTGAAAACAATCCTCACAGCATGATGTTGCCACCACCCTGCTTTACCTTAGGGAGGGTGCCAGGTCAGACATGCTGCTTGGCATTCAGGCCAAAGAGTTCAATCTTGGTTTCATCAGATCAGAGAATCTTGTTTCTCATGGTCTGAGAGGTCTTTAGGTGTCTTTTGGCAAAATCCATGCGGGCTGTCATGTGCCTTTTACTGAGGAGTGGCTTCCGTCTGGTCACTCTACCATACAGGCCTGATTGGTGGAGTGCTGCAGAGATGGGAGAACCTTCCAGAAGGACAACCATCTCCACAGAGGAACTCTAGAGCTCTGTCAGAGTGACCATCGGGTTCTTGGTGACCTCCCTGACCAAGTCCCTTCTCCCTAGATTGCTCAATTTGGCCTGGCTGCCAGCTCTAGGAAGAGTCTTGGTGGTTCCAAACTTCTTCCATTTAAGAATGATGGAGGCCACTGAGTTCTTAGGGACCTTCAATGCTGCAGATTTCTTTTTTTTTTACCCTTTCCCAGATCTGTGCCTCGACACAATCCTGTCTTGGAGCTCTATGGAGAATTCCTTCGACCTCACAGCATGTTTTTTGCTCTGACATGCACTGTTATCTAGATAGGTGTGTGCCTTTCCAAATCATGTCTAATCGATTGAATTTACCGCAGGTGGACTCAATCAAGTTGTAGAAACATCTCAAGGATGATCAATGGAAACAGGATGCACCTGAGCTCAATTTCGAGTCTTATAGCAAAGGGTCTGAATACTTATGTAAATAAGGTATTTCTGTTTTTTATTTGTAATTTGCAAAAAAAAATCTAAACCTGTTTTCGCTTCATCATTATGAGGTATTGTGTGTAGATTTGAAGAGGAGAAAAAATGTATTTAATCAATTTTAGAATAAGGCTGTAACATAACAAAATGTGGAAAAGGTCAAGGGATCTGAATATTTTCCGAATGCACTGTATGTATGTGGCTGTACAAGACGTGTATGACAATGTACAGTGTCTATTTTGTACCAGTACTGTGTGTCTGACAATTTCCCCCTCAGGAACATTACATTTTATTCTTATTTTTTTCTTGAACCTTTTATTTAACTAGGCAAGTCAGTTAAAAACAAATTCTTATTTACAATGACGGCCTACCGGGGAACAGTGGGTTAACTGCCTTGTTCAGGGGCAGAACGACAGATTTTTACCTTGTCGGCTCGGGGATTCGATCCAGCAACCTTTCGGTTACTGGCCCAACGCTCTAGGCTACCTGCCGCCCCAGCCTAAATGACTTCATAAAAAGCATTTTTAGAAAAATAGTAATGTACTCTATACTGACTTAATTATGATTGTATATGCTTTTCAGTGGGCCAATGATGAAGCTTGTGTACAAGCTTCAAGCAGAGGAGTACAAGTATGAAATACCTGTCAGCTTTCTCCCTGTAAGTCTCATCCCTTTTTAAACATGTTTTTTTCTTCTCAATTTGAAACATAGCAAGGTCTTCCACAACAGTGATTGGTGTAAAGCTTGGATGTTATTTTCTCTTGCAGGGTCCTGTAAAGGCATCCATACAGGAAGGTGTCCTCCCAGATTGTCCACTTTTTCACAACAAGCTGCAGTTTCCTCTGTCTGGTCTCCAGACACTCAGCCTGGCGCTCAGTATCCTTGATGCTCAAACTCACACTCAGTCCTCGCCTTCTCACAAACATACAATGTGGACAATGACAATGTTTGCTTACATTATTTACATTTGTTTTGTAGTCTGGTGGTATGTCCTTAAACCATCTGCAGATCCATTTGAATATTACATGTTCATATTTGCTTCCAGTCTTATCACACCAAAGGTAAACCCCACTCAACTGTCATTACAACAGTAAATGTTTTGATAGTTTGTGATAACTTCCATGATAATCAGACTTATTTGACCTAACGTGATAGTTTTGATGTGATTTTCTCAGAACTACCCTCTGGGCCAGCATGTGAGCAGCTTGGACAATGCGTACTTTGTGCTTGTGGACACCTACCTCAAGTACTTCCTCCCTACAGAGGGCAGCGTTCCTCCCTCTCCATTCGCCGACAATAGAGGCTCTGTGTCTCCACCTGCTCCCAGGTACTCTACAGTAGGGATAGGTCTCATCAAAATAAATTTTTCTGTCAGTGGTGTAAAAATTACTCAATGGTCATACTTGAGTAAAAGTAAATATACCTTTTTAATAGAAAATTACTCAAGTAAAAGTCACCCAGGAAAATACTTTTAGACTTTTACTCAAGCAGTATCTGGTTTGAAATGTACTTAAGTACAGTGGTGGAAAAAGTACTCCAATAGTCATACTTGAGAAAAAGTAAAAGCTATACAAACCAGATGGCACCGTTTTATTTACGGACAGACGGGCACACTCCAACACTCAGGCATAATTTACAAACACATTATTTGTGTTTAGTGAGTCCGCCAGATCTGAAGCAGTAGGGATGACAAGTTGTATTGATAGTGCCTGTATTGGACCATAATTCTGTCCTGCCTTAACATTAGAAGTGAAGAGTACTTTTTGGTGTCAGGGAAAATGTATGCTAGTAAAAAGTACATATTTTATTTAGATTTGTAGTGGAATAAAAGTAAAAGTTGTAAAAAAATATATATATATATATATATATATATAAATAGTTAAGTGCAGATACCCCAAAAATGACTTAAGTAGTACTTTAAAGTATTTTTTACTTCAGTAGTTTACACCACTGGTTTCTGTGAATGTGAAAGGGTTGTAATCAGTAGGGTGAGAAAAGATGCTACCTGAACTTGTCCAATAAGAGCACACACTTTTACCTTTGGCTCCTCTTAGTTTCTCCTTCCTTCCTCATGCTACAACTCAGAGCTCACGGTCATGTCTTTGGCGCCCAGGGCTCCCAGCGTGCCTTTTGCAGGGTATGGCATCCACAGCACCAGCCTCCTCAAGCGCCACATATCCCATCAGCCCTCGGTCACTGCTGACCCTGCAGCCCAGGAGATCTGGAGGTCAGAGGCATTACTACAGGTGAGGCTCCTTTGTCAGTCATGAATGTATTTAGTCTGAATGATGTCAGTAAGGTGTTTAGGGAATCGGGAATAAGACGTGTGTTTGTGTGTGTTACCCCCAGGTGTTTGTGGAGATCTGGCTGCATCACTACTCCCTGGAAATGTACCAGAAGCTGCAGTCCCCCCAGGTGAAGGTAAGAGCATGTCACATGGACCCTCCCACCACCAAGCTCCCCCCTCACCCCTGCACTGCAGCAACGCACGGCTGACTGGCTGATGAACCCCCCCCCCCCCCTCACTTGAACAACGGCAGGGCGCGTCCCACTCGAGTGCCATGCTAGACCTTCCTCCAAGCCACAGACATGGACCCCACATGGTGATCAGCGTCAAATCAACCTGTCCCCTGGCTGGGACTGGGACACAAAACGGGTCACATGGTCCTCTTTTCAACTAGAGGGGAGTATTTCTATAAGACTTGCACTCCCACATCGGGGCTATAATAATGTAGTTTATATCCATCTCTTTTGCACTGCATAGATGGGTATACTGTATATTAGTTGCTGTTTCTTATGCTTCTTTGAGGGTAACTGGAAAATCAGGCAGAGGGAGGTCTGGCTTTGGTTTGTACTGATCTATAGTCTCCTTATTTGCACAGATTAGGAAACATGAATGTTATCAAAATGAACAAAGTTCAATGTTAAACCAATCAAAATAGGGCACAGTAAACATCAGGCATTTGTAATTTTATTTGAAAGGCAGGCTTATTTTTTGATTTTCTTTCCTTCGTTGCTGAATTATTGGCTTATGGGTAACTGCAGCACAAATGTACTGCACCGATTTGGCATGTGTATCTGGTAGTAGTGCTTTAGCTTCCCGCATGACCTGTGTGTGCCTTCTGTGTGTGTGTGTGTGTGTGTGTGTGTGTGGCTCCATTAACTGTTTCAATGCCCTTCTCTATTGTTTATTTGGTTGTTGGGCTGCTAGGCTGGTTGCCATCTCTACTTCTGTTCATGTATCATTTAGCCACCACCCTTTGTCATGATCCATACACCTGTCAAATCCCCAATGTACAGGCCATACCCTTCCCATCCCTGCTGTCCCCTAGTAACCTAGTACATTCCCAGTCTGTTAAATTGCATAGTTAAAGTTAAGTATGTGGTCCTCCATAGTGTAAGAGATGCAGTACCCCCTCTTCCCCCCCTAAAAAAAACCAACCTGTCATGGCCATTGGACTGAAACAATCCTTTTACCTGTGGACTGTTCTTCTACCTAAAATAACAAACCCTGTTATTAACCATGTGTTGTTTCTTCTGTGCCTCATTGATGAGGATATTAACCGTTTAATCTCTCCTTTCTTGGGTGTGGAAAAGGCTACTGCATCACCCTAGCTGTCATAGCATTGTGTTCCTGTGGTCAATATCTTTTTGTTTTGTTTCTTGTTTTCTCCCATATTTGGTGTTCACTCCTTTTCCTTTGTGGATGCACTATATCCTTTTCTCCTTTCTATTCTCATGTTCACCTCCTTCCCTTCTCCCCCTCTCTCCTCCTTTCCCAACTGTGTTGTTGTCGTTTCCCTCCTCTTCCTCCCCTGGTTGTGACGGGTCGTACAGCTGGCGCTGCTGCACTATCGCCTCAGTATGTCCAGCATGCCGTGCCAACCCCTGACCCCTCCTGGCTCTGGGACCCTCGACACGTACCAAGTACTTTTACCTTTCCATCCACTCCCACCGGGCCTGCTGGAGGTAAACCTAGGCCCTGAGGACAGAGTAGCATTAAGGTTAAGGTGGGGAGGTCAAGGGTACTTCTCTTCAACAAAAAAAAAAACATTTGAATGCCGTTAAAATGCATTCTGTAAAACCAACTGCTTGGTTGACGCAACCAGTCAAAGACCTATCCTTGGATGGACCCCATTTTGACGGCACGAAATTCACATAACGTCAAACATCTCACAGTAGGATCTGGCCCATAGAGAAGTATCCTTGAAAGGAGAATGTGCCTTCAAAGCATGTTTTGAATTTGAAGAGAGTGACGTTTTCATTGTATGTAGCTTGTGGATGTCTGTTGTGTTGCACACTATCCTTAGTTAATGTGTGTCATTGTTGTCTTTCCCATCTCACATTCTTCCATTGAGAAAACACTACTACAGTATACAAAACATATAAATAACCAAATTGCCCTAAATCAATTAAATAATTCATCATCAAATTGTCTATTTTCCTCATCATTCTAAGAATAATGGATCTGAATATCAATTTGAAGTACTGTATGTGCCTGTTTCTGAGCTAGACACAGATTGTTTTCAGCTAGGCTTTTTCAACAGCAGGGTAATTTGAGAAACAGTAACAATGGCTAGGGGAAGAACCAGGATTAGGGGAATGTTCCAAGCCCAATGTGTGATTGGTTATTGTTATCCGAGGAGCTTTGTGTGATTGGCTGCTGCCCCGTGGATCTCTGTATGACTGGCTGCTGTTTCAGGAGACTTTCACCCCGACAGAGGAGCACGTTCTGGTGGTGCGTCTCCTGGTGAAGCACCTCCATGCCTTTTCCTGCAGCCTGAAACCTGAGCAGGTCTGCTCCTCGCCCTCGGCCCACTCCCACGCCAGCCCCCTGGAAGAGTTCAAGAGGTGAGCTGAGCAGTGAGCACCCCAATAGTCAGACATAAGGGTCCACGTTCTCTCCAGGAAATCACAGTCGATCTAGTTTTGTCTGTAATTCACTGTGGCCCTGTCTATGTAGGGTGGTGGTGCAGCGTTTTGTCCAGCAGAAGCTCTATGTGTTCCTCCAGCACTGCTTTGGTCACTGGCCTTTAGATGCCTCCTTCAGAGCGGTAGGTGTTCCAACTCCATCCTCAACCTTCTCAACTTGGCTGGTGTCAATCACGACTCTCTCTCATTGGGTCCACTTCTTTTCTTATCTCTATACCACCACTGTCTCTGTGTTTAGGTGTTGGAGACGTGGCTTAGCTACATCCAGCCGTGGAGGTACACAGGAGAGAATACCAATCCTCAGACAGACCAGAACAAAGGTGTACCTGAGAAATGGTGAGTTATCTGTTGGATTACAGTATAGGTCAGGCTAAATAAATGTGTGCTAGCAGTGCTTCCTTGAAATGTTTTACTCAGAGGCACGGTTTAGTATTGGTGTATTTGTCTTACTGATTCCAAAAATGTTCTGATCCATCTTCCTGACCAGGGGCTTGTTTGTTCAGGAGAACCTGCTCATGTACACAAAGCTCTTTCAGGGCTTTCTAAACAGGGTGGTACGCATAGACTTGGTCAACGTCAAAAATGCACTAATGGTCTTCAGGGTGGCCAAAGTCTTCGCTCAGCCAAACCTATCAGAGATGATTCAGAAAGGTAAGAACAGAAACATTCACCCAGTCTTATGATACTTGTGTGATGCAGATGCACTAATAGTAATGTCCAAGTACAGTAGACTGTCCTACCCTAACCCTCCTATCCGTCCCTCTCCAGGAGAGCAGCTGTTTCTGGAGCCGGAGCACGTCCTCCACCATCGGCAGCACCGGGTCTTCCTCACTCCAAGCCACGGTGGCAGCTTCCTGTCTGCCCGGCAGTCCGTGGTGACAGACAGGGTGTTCAGGGTGAAGAGCCACGTGTACGGCCTGGAGGGCCAGGACTGCCAGTACAAACAGATGTTCGGCACAGAGCTGAGGGGCGCGGTGAGTGGAGTGGAGGGAACCATACTTGGGGGTGGTTTCATTGCAATTCCAGTTTTGCACGTTTGTAATTCCCATTTCTGGAATTGAACCCAACTTTGGGAGAAAAGTGCTAATGAGGCTAATGGTGAGCTAGCTAGTGTTAACCACCTGCTACAAGCACAGTCTGTGTGGACTTTATTGAATTTGCTAGGCTGACTGTTCACACATTTTGTCAATCATCGGTTAACTGTAGTCTCAGTTGAGTAAAATGAACTAGCTACGCTCTGCAAGATTAGATTGCTCTGAACTGCACTGTGTTGCCGACTTTCTGGAGAAAACTATGTTCTCCTTGCTTCTCGCAACAGACCCAACCGCCCAGGCCTGCCCTTCGTCTTAGATTTACATTTGTCATTTAGCTCAGGGTCCAAACTCAGTCCTGCCTCCCCCTGGGTGAACGTTTTGGTTTTTGCCCGAGCACTACACAGCTGAATCAAATATCCAACTCATCAACTCAAGCTTTGATGATTTGAATCAGCTGTGTAGTGCTAGGGGAAAAAACTAAACGTGCACCCAGAGGGGGCCCCAGGACCAAGTTTGGGAAATCCTGATTTAGATGCTTTTATCCAGAGCGACTTAGAGTAGTGAGTGCATACATTTTCATACTGGTCCCCCATGGGAGTTGAACCCACAACCCTGGCATTGCAAGCGCCGTGCTCTACCAACTGAGCCACACAGCACCACTAGAACCAATCAACAACTACTTTAATCTGATGTTTTGAGGCTGCATATAAGCATGGTCACTGTTGTCATCCTTCTTTGATGTAGGTCCTGAAGCTCATTCAGATCATCGCCCAGGCAAGGCAGACAGCCAAGAGGATATCAGATCACTCAGCTGAAGTGGCGGCCAATAACTCCTTCATGTCTTGGTTTGGAATGGGCTCCCCCGACCTCAACTACACCTTCAATGGAGGAGAGGTGGATGACACTGGGGAATGTGTCAAGAAGACCCACGAGTTCCTGGAGAGGTCACTGGACTACCTCTGTCAGATATTTCGGGTAGGTTTACACAGACGTTTTCCTTAAGATTTTAGCATGTGCTAAACTGCTGCAATTGATATGAATCAAACTTAATTCAACTAATTTGGGGTGAAAATGGGTCATGCTATTCTGTGTCGTCTCCAGCTGAATGCAGGACAGCTTTCTCAGCTGATGGCTACCCTGGGCTCTGGTCAGGACGATGGGAACTCCAGGCAGCTACCAGACTGTGTTCAGGGTGAGAATGGACTCATCCTCACAGACCTGGGCCGAATGCAGGTCAGACTACTTATTCAACTCACCCAAAACTACAACCCCAACCATGTCATAAAGGGATTATTGTTAAATATGTGTGATGTTTTTGCAGATCATCAATGGACTGCGTAGATTTGAGATTGAGTACCAAGGAGATCCAGAGCTTCAGCCCATCAGGAGCTATGAGAATGCCGTCCTGGTCAGACTCTTTTTCAAGATCTCGTCCCTGGTGAATGAGAGGGTATGTGATATGTAGCCTAACAGAATCTGAGTTATCATAGTTTTAGTCCAAGCATTCCGTAATCAGAACCGTTCTCCCCTCCACAGTTCGGAGGTCACATGGAAGCTCTGTGCTCGCGGCCGGACTTCCTGGGCCGGTTGGGACGACACTACCTGGCCAGCCCTGAGGTCAAGGCGGACAGCAGGCAGAGGAGCCCAGAGACACGGCGAACAGCGGAGAGGAACCGACGGCCGCGGCTAAGCCTGCGCACACTAGCAAGCTACAGAACCCTGCTGATGCTTCTATTTCTCTACCTGTTTGGGGTGCTGTTCTCATTCGGCCCCACATCCAGCACACTGCTCATCCTTACAGGCGGCTTTCTCTATGGACTCTTCATAACCCTGTTTGGAGATAAACTCAAGTCCCAGTAGCAGGGGAATGAAAAGGCTTTTTTTTTGCCACTTGCCTTTGTGCTTGGCCATCTGTTATGATATATTCAGACCCTTTTTATTCTTGTAAATAAATACAAGTGCATTGCTTTTCAGATGAAGTTTGCTAAATCTTTTTTTTAAGCAGTTTTACTGATTGACAGATGTGAACAATAGTTGTATGATTTCATATTCTAACAAGATATTGAATGTTTTTCAATTGAACATTGAAAGGATGGTGGTGATTATCCTCAAACTACAAGATTGACAGGTGTAATAAATAGTTACATGACTCTTGCACTAGTATTTTGAATTGATGATAATTTAACTGAAGATGGTATTCTTTGCCTTTATCGTTTTTCTATGATTGCTTGTCTGTATGTGGGAGCATGCAAAGACGACAGAAATGTAGTTATACAATGTTGCATTCGAATGACAGATTTTAATTTCCGCCACAGATCGACAGTCTGGTTGTCATGGCAACGTATGCAGGCGTGCTTGTCCACTAAAGACAGGTGAAAGGGAAAATAAATCGTAAGTGTACGTGGGTAATCTGTTGTATTAACCTTTCTTATCTCGTTCTACAATGCATCTTCTTAAAATGTGATTTTTAAACCTAAGTTTAACCACACCGCTAACCGTATGCCTAACCTTAAATTGCCCCCCCCCAGAACCGCTAGTGACCGTGACACGGATACCCACGTTGCATCGCTTCAGAGTAATATTCCGTTTTTGCAACTACAGGACAATAACACGTCAGAACCTGTTTGAACTGCTTCCTCCATGTCCCTGCACCCTTTTGGGAACCAGGCAAGGGTGACCCTCCCAGCCCTCAAATAGCCTGAACTTAGGGTTGCCAACTGTACCGTATTCAGTGTTGCCAACAAATATTCAGGGTAAGTTGCTAGAGGCACGTTGATTTGTTGCTAAAAGTTGCTAAATTACATTGTGAGATAACGTAAAACTGCGTCGTTACGTAGAATACACAATAACGTTACTCAAATTGACTGGCCGTCTCG